>NW_009260435.1:2364118-2365167 GCF_000687185.1 Egretta garzetta | reverse complement strand
CAGACCAGGGGTGGTTATGATCCACGTGTGCTGGGGGGGGGCGAGGAAGAAGAGGGAGGTGACTGAGGGGCGGGAAGCCCCCCTGGCAGAGTCTGCACCCGAGCAATGACACAAATACAGACGGACAGACACACGGAGCATGTAAACAGGCACATGGGGAGACCACGTGCTGCTTCGCTGCCGGTGGCAGAGAGCAAGCCCAGAGCAAAGGCACACGCCAGCCGAAATGCACACACGGCCGCACACACGCACACAGTTTTCCCATGGGGGGGGAAGAGGGATCTTTCCAGCCTTGCCTTCATTTCCTGGAGTGCTTGGAAGGAAAAGCCAGTGAGCGGAGCTGGAGAGGTGAACAGCACCGAACAGTGATGGGAACAGCGTTGTACATCACGCTAAAAATAGTCCTTGTGATAAAGTCGGTCAGGGAGGGGGAGGAGGTGCCAGCAGCGCACAGCTGCCAGCGAGGTCTGCCAGGGGTTCGGAAGCCCGCACGTCAAGGATGGAGCAGAAGGAGCCTGGCTGGGCCGTAATTAGAGCTGGTAATTCGCTCCGAGCAGCACCGAGGCAATTAAGCAGCAGGCAGTTTGGGAGGGGGCCTGCCCAGGCACGTTGCACCCCTTTCTTCTTAGGGTGGATGGTTTGCAACCCTGGGAAATGGGAAGCGGAAAGCAATTGCTGCAGCTGGAATTGGCTGGGAACAGCTGGGCGCTCTGGTTTCCTTTGAAGTGACTCTCAGTTGTTAATTTGTTTGGAAGAGGAAGGCTCTCCGCATCTCCAGGGGTCTCGAGGTAGGGGGGAGAAGGCAGGCAGGGGCTGGGACATGGGCAAGGCGCTTAGGAAGAGCCAAAAGCAGAGTAAAGAGCCCCGATGAAGAAGGGAGAAGGTATCTGCAGGGAGCAGAGGGCAGCAGGGCAGGGCCAGGCTGTGCCGAGAGGGAGCCAGAGCTGGCGCTGGGAGAGGTGCTCTGGGCCAGGGTGACCCCCGTGAGACCCTGCGGCGGAGGGGGGGCAGGTGGAGGAGATGACGATGGGTGGGCAAGGTGTTGGATA
>NW_009260435.1:2361309-2364056 GCF_000687185.1 Egretta garzetta | reverse complement strand
AAGCACAGCTGACTTCGGAGAGCGTCCTTTCACCTCCCGCAGCTTCTGCGGACCAAGTCGGTGCCGGTCCCAAGCCGCTCC
Organism: Egretta garzetta; assembly: GCF_000687185.1. Lineage (NCBI taxonomy): Eukaryota > Metazoa > Chordata > Aves > Pelecaniformes > Ardeidae > Egretta > Egretta garzetta. Next base: position 2,363,975 of record NW_009260435.1, on the reverse strand, counting down.
CAGCCCGGCCGGTGCCTGGCAGCAGAAACCCCAGAGCCAGTCAGGGATGCTGAGCCCCAGTCCAAGCTGGGATCCTGACCAGTGGTGCGGAGAGGCATGAAGGCTGCCAGAACTGGAGGCTGAATTTTCAGGAGCTTTTTAAACTAGGACCTCCCCATGGCTCTGTCATGCTCATGCCACGTGGCAAAGGCATAGGGAGAGGCAGGGGCCGTTTGTGCCCTGGCCTGGGCACCCTGGCCTTTGTCAGCGCTGGCCTCACAGGCAGCAGAAATAATTTCCTGCCTGCTGTTGCCGATAATGATTCACGCCGCGAACTTGAGGCAGGATGGGAGCTGACACAACTGGGCCCAGTGCCGATCTCCCCGTCGCCGAGGGGAGGAAAAACAGGAGGAGAAGGAGGGGGACATGTTGTGAGCCAGCTCCCGAGAGCCGCAGTAGCCCCTGGGGGTCACACAGGAGCTGGCAGCCCGTCCCCTCTTCCCACACAAGCAGCGGGGGGCAGAGCGGCTGCACAGCCTGCTGATGGGAACAGCCCCAAAAATCCCTGGGGAGAAGTCACCTGGTGGGATACAGCCTGTCCTCAGCTGTGTGTCACCAGGCAGCAGCCCAAAGCAGGGGGAACCCAGAGGCAGGGGTCAGGAGCAAACAGCCCTCTATGGGGGAAACTGAGGCAGGGATGCTGGCAGCAGGAGGGACTTGGCAGGGTTAAGCTCCCTCTTTCCAGCAAAGAATGGGATTTCTGACAGCAGTCCTCTCTCAGCAGCCTCCAACTACATCCCAGTGGATGCTGAGGGTGCCAGTAGGGCACCAAACACCCCTAAGCCCCCCTCCTGCCCACAGGACCAGGCACAGTCCCAGAGATGGGCAGCGTGGCACCATTTAGAGGAAAACCAAAGGTCTAAATGAGTTTCAAGTTAGGGTTTTTTGCCCTTTTTTTTGATGGCTGGCAGGGGTCCATGGGCCAGCAGTAGCCCAGGGAGAGGGGACCAAAGGGGATGCAGTGGGAGATGGGACCAAACCTCCTCCCTGCTCATGGCTGTCCACCATCACATGAAGGTGCCGCGCATTTCTCGCCATTTCAAAAGCCTCGTTTCTCGCAGGCTTTGCCTGTAAACGACTTTAATCTTCGTAAGCCCGAAAGGTAAAGCTGCTTATACGGCTTGGGCCTGCCGGAGCACCAGGAGGAACGGGGAGGGGGATGCGGACAAGAGGAGGGGGGGATTAGTCCAGGAGAAATGAAACCCCACGGTGGATCAGGCCCCATCATACCCCTGCCCCGTCTCCTCCAGCCATCCCAAGGGCTCAGGGGAAGGGAGCCGGGAACACTCGACTGCTGCCATCTCCCCCCCGCACCAGAGGGCTCTTGAAGGCTGCACCACCCCACCCTCCATCCCACCCAGACCTCAGCTCTGCCTGCTGCCCCAGCACTCCCTTATTTTTTCCTTCAATCCCTCCCAAGAGGAATCTTGGTCCCAATCCTTCCCCAAACAGACCGAGAGCTCCCGACTCTGGCTCGCAAAGCAGGAGGCTGGTAAAGCCGATGCCCCATGCATCGTTTTAACGCTGAATAATTCTCCCTCGGATGAAGGGAACCATTTTAAACCTGCTGAGCTCTGCATGCCAGGCACCACCTCCACCCAGCATCCTTTGAGAGAGCGGGGACTCCATGGGGACACCTTCCCTGGGGTCAGGGGTGCAGGCTGTTCGGGAGGTCCCACCTTTAGCCCCTTGGTTGAGTCAAGCAGGTCCACAATGTCCAGGCATCAGCCCCAAAATGCATCCCCAGATCTTCTCTGGCCTGGCCCAAGCATCTCTCCAAGGGTGGAAGCATCACCATCACTCGGCAGCTTCATCACTGTCACAGCCTTGCCAGTTCTCACAGGTGGGACGGAGCCAAACGACGTCCAGGCTGCTCATCCCAGTTAGGTGGGGACCCCAGGCAGAGATGGGGGGGGGGGCTGTCCCCATCTTGTACCCTGCCAGGGGATCCCAGGACCCCCAGGGCACTGTGCCCCCCCCTGCCCAGGGCTGCATCCCATGGGAGCAGAGCCGGAGACAGAAGGGCGGTGAGGCGGGATGTGCCGCATCCGTATGGAATGGTTTTTTTATTACAGTTTTAATCTCACAGTCGGTAGCATTACATGAGAATAAAGCACTGGACAGGACTGGAAAAAAAGGCCTCTGGAGACAGCATGCAAACATTGCAACGAGTTTAAAGCAAAACAACCCAAAAAAAAAGCGTCTCGCGGGGACACGGACGCGCTCTCCCGACCGGGCGGCGAGTCCAGCGTCTCCCCTTTAACCATCGCTTCTGTCGTTGGGGTTTCCTTTTTGTGTGTCCATTTCATTGGCTTATTTATTTTATTATTATTCTTCTTTTATTAACCTTCTTCTCTTTTTTTTTCCTTTTTTTTTTCTTCTTTTAATTACATTAAAAAATAAGATTCGTACTTTAGTAAAATGCTCAGAGCTCGGCTGGGCCCTGCTTGAAATAATAAAAAACAACCAAAAAAACCAACAAAAAAACCCCAAAACTGAGAAAACAACAACAAAAAAACCCCACCCCAAAATCCAAAAATAAGAGCCTGGGAGACCAAAAATATACCCCAAACCTGACCATAAAAAAAAAAAAAAAAAAAAAAAAAAAAAAAACAAATATTTGGGAC
>NW_009260435.1:2352185-2361246 GCF_000687185.1 Egretta garzetta | reverse complement strand
TCCCTTCCAGCCGCTCCTGGGGCTGGGGCCGGGCAGGGGGGTTCCCCACACCCCAGTCCCCCACCAGCCTGGGTCCCCTCCAGCTGCCGGGGCAGGTGAGCCCCCCCTCACAGGTAGAGCTCCTTCTCTTTGATATGCACTAGCTGTTCGCGGAGCTGGTAGAAGGACGGCCGGTGGCCGGGATCCAGGGTCCAGCACTTCTTCATCACCTCGTAGACGACGGCAGGACAGCCATCGGGAGCATCCATCTTATAGCCCTTCTCCACGCGGGGCACCACATCCTTCAGGGGCTGGGGGTACAGGGCATGGGTTTCAGGATGGGGGTGCGAGGTTCCCCTCCCAAACCCCCACTAAACCAGCCCTGAGGGGCTGGGGGATGGTCCTCACTTACGATTCTCGGATAAGGCACTCGCCCAAAGGAGTAGATTTCCCAGAGGAGGATCCCGAAGCTCCACACATCCGACTTGGTGGAGAATTTCTGGGGTTTGGGGGGGAAAGAGAGAGACCCCGTGAGTGCGGTCAAGCAGGGATGGGGGGCAACAGATCTCCCTCACCCTCAGGGCAGCTTTTTTGGGGGGGTGGGGGGTGTCAGACAGTGGGAACTGGGGCTCAAGCACCACCTAGAATCATAGAATAGAATCCTGGAATCATTTAGGTTGGAAAAGCCCTTTAAGATCACCAAGCCCAACCGTTCCCCTAACCCTGCCATCCCGTCACTAAACCCTGTCCCTAAGCACCTCATCTGCCCAGCTTCTAAATACCTCCAGGTATTCCACCTCTGTGTGGAAAATTTGGGGCAGCCCAGGATGTGCCCCCTTCCTCCAGCCTCCACCAGGTCCCCTCCCCTGCCCCCCATCTGCTCACCCACCTTTTCTCTAAGTGCTTCTGGCGCCGTCCACTTCACCGGCAGCTTCCCTGTGTCCTGCGTGGAGGAGGCTTCCTTGGTCAGCCCAAAATCGCTGACCTTCGCAATGTTGTCCTCCGAAACCAGGACGTTCCTTGCCGCCAGGTCCCGGTGGACAAAGTTGTTGGCTTCCAGGTACTCCATGGCTTCACAGACATCTCTGCGTGGGGTGGGAGGGAGAAGAGGGTTAGCAAGGTGGCCCCAAAACATTGGCAGGTGCAGGTCAGGGTGGCGGGCATGGCCGACCCCTTGCTGTCGTACTTACAAGGAGAACTTCAGTAGGCAGTCTGCACTGAGGACCGACCGCCCGCGTGACCGCAGGTAGTCTACTAGGCTGCCCTGGAGGGACGGAGAGAGATGGTGCCACCAGGGTCAGCATCCCACCCACTCCTGCCTGGGGAAGGACCCAGGGACGACATCCCTCCCTCAGAGCCAGCGATGCCACCCCCGAGCACCACGGTGGCCCCAGGGAGATGTCACCCAAGCTGGGATGACCAGGGTGAAGCCCTGGCACCCTGGGGGTGCTGGGGGGGCAGAGCAGGAGGGCAGGTGCCCGGGGTGGGGGTGGGGTCTCACCTTGGCCATGTACTCGGTGACGATGTAAAGGCCGCTTTTCTCCTCCACGATCACCCCCAGGAGCTGCACCAGGTTGCTGTGTCGAGCAACACTCACGTCATCACGGACGCCTCTGCCAGAAAGGCTTGCGCTGTGGCATCATTTTTAATGCACTTCACGGCGACTTTGTTCCCCCGGTAATCCCCCAGCATCACGTCTGCGGGCCAGGAGAGACGGGCACGGGAGGCAATGGGAAGCAGCCTGGCCTCCCAGGGCCCCACCATCACCCTGGGGGGGGCTGCAGAGGAGCCCCCCAGCTTAGGGCCACCGTGGCGCTGGGGACACGGGGCTCACCTCCGAATTCCCCTTTGCCAATGATCTGCAGCAACTTGAGGTCCTTCATGTTGAGGGCCCAGCCGCCTGCGCGGGGGAGAAGGGAGAGTGAGGGGGTGCTGGGGGGGGTCCCCAGGAGCCGGGGAAGGGGCACGGCCACTCACTGCGGGAGAACTCATCCTGTGCTGCCACCGTCCCCTCCATGACCTTCGGTTTGATGAGGCGGGTGCAGAGCCCGTCTGCGTCCGTGGGGTAATGCTGGGGGACGGGGGAAGGCGCGGGGGGGAGGCAGCAGCACCGGGCGGCGGATGGGAGCAGCAACGGCTTGGGGGTGGGTGGGGTGGGGGTGTCCCTGTCCCTCCTCCTGGTCCCTCTGTCCCCTGCTCATCCTGCCTTGCCCATCCAGCCACCCCCTCCATCGTGCCCCCCAACCCCCTCCTTGCCCCAGGAGTCTGTCCCCAGCAGCCTCAACCCACAGGGGCAGCAGAGAAGGTCCCACCATCTCCCGCGCTCCAAACCCGCAGCCCCACAAGCTCTGACCTCTATGTCCCCCCTCAACCTCAAACCTACAGTCCCCAGGCTGGGGACAGGAGCGGTGACAGCTCCCATCGGCGGGTGAGACCTCACCTCCACCAGCTGCATGAGGTTTTCGAAGTAGACCTCCTCGTCGATGCTCAGCTTGCTGGAGGAGTAAATGATGCGGTAGTGCTCCACCTTCCCCTCACAGCTGACACACAGGGTGTAGTCCCCGGGGTAGTTGGTGCTCTCCCGCACCAGGAAAAGCCCCGTCTCGGGTGGGTACAGCAGCCGCTCTGCCTGCTCCCGCGTGATCTTCCCGTGAAACCACCTGCAACAGGGCACATAGGGCAGGTCAAGGACCGGGGAAGCAGCCTTCATCCCTGCCTGTACTGGGCCAGCTTGCCTGTGCTCCTCCTCACTGCCCCGACCCACCCCGGCACCCAGCTCCTTCCTACGGCACCCTGCTCCCCCAGTCCCCAACCCAGGACTTGGCCCCTCCGTGCACCCCTGGGGGCTTCTTCCCCCTGGCTCCTCCAGACTGGGGGGTCGCTGGTGGCTCTGGGATGCAGCAGGGACATCACAACCATCTCTCACCTCCCTTCTTTCTCCCAGCAGCCTTTACAACCACAACTTTGGGTAAAAGACTCATTTTGAAACACAATCCAACCACTCATCGATGCTTGCTGGGAAAGCCCAAGCGCCTGCCCCTTCTGCCTTTCAACCTCGCTAAGCCCCTGCGAGGGATTTTGCTTCTGCTGGGACACGGGAAAACAACCGGGTCTTTGGTCTGACACAGCAGGGATGCTCCAGGCCAAGCCAGCTGCCCCCAAATTCACCTTGCCAGAGCCCCAGGGGATACTCACGGCATGAGGCTGAGCTTGATCCCAGCTTTCACTCCTTCCCGCTTCTGCACGTAGTTAGCAGGGATGATGCCCTCCCGGCCCACCTTGTTCTTCGCCTTGTACCAGTTGGGATCCTGGGTGGACAGCAGCAATGTCATGATGAGCCTGTGGCCCCCAGAGGTGGCAGCGTCCCACCAAAGGAGCCCGCGGGGGGGTCAGCACTGCCCCTCCTTTCCCAGGCAGCTGCCCGCATGGTCCCAAGCACCCCGGCACCCTGTGCCTGGCTGCGGGCAGGATGGGGCAGGCAGGGGACAGCTGCAAAGGTTGGGGGCGGTGCTGGGGCCAGCAAACCCCGATGCTGGTGGCCCCACGGAGGTCACCACGATCCCCTTCCCAGGCTGCCGGGCATCCCAGAGCCCCCACTCTCTTTTTCTCCCTTGGCGCTGAGCGCAGCATCGCTCCCCGATTGTGAGCCTCCCCCCCTCCTCCACCTCCCAGGAGTCACTTGAGAGGCTTACATTTCGGAGAAACCTTAACTAACGAGGCCGCAAATTAATTAACCAACCGCGTGGCCTCGATTCCTGCCCTGCTGGCTCTGCGGGACTTCCAGTAGGACCGGGGGGATCCTACTGGCACAGCAAATGCCACGTCATGGGACGCAGGGATGCTCCCAGCACCCTGTGGAAGCAGAAAGCCCTGGGGGGACTGTGGGGAAAAAATGGCCTTACCTTGGTGACGGCAACAATGGTAAGTACATCTCCTTTGCTGAAGGGCAGGTCCTGCTCGGCGGTACCGTGGAAGTTGTATTTGGCGATACATTCTGTACCGGACGGCCAAACGGCCTGGCCGGGGAGAGGGGGATGGTGTCAGGGCCCTGCTGGGCATGTCCCGTCCCCCCAAGCCACAGGGACCATGGGCATGCAGGTCTCCCATCTCTCTGATGCAAACCCACACAGGTTTCACTAAATCCAGCAGTTTGGGGGATTTTGGGCAGCCCTGGGAGCTCAGATGATGTTTTTCAGCTGGGACGGGGACAGGGATTTGTGGGGGGGACACAAAACCTCAGGTCCCTGTGGTGCTGGCTGTCTGCACAGGGACAGGGCCAAGAGCCCCCATGTCCCTCCTCAGCCCCGGGGCCATCTGTAAAGGAGATGGAGAGGCTGGAGAGCCCGCTCCACCACCACCTTTCCTCCCTGCCCGGTGCTTACCTGCATCCCTGACATCTTCTCAGGAGGTTGGGGGACGCGAATCTCACAGGGGGGACACGTCACTTGGTACCATGAGACCTGCAGGGGGGAAAAGGACAACTGAGAACCGGGCACAGCGGGGAGGGCTGTGCAAGGGCGATGCATGGGGAGCGGCCCCCCCACAAAGGATGCTCCCTGGGCCATGCAAGCATCTCGTTCACCGCCAAGAGGAACAGGTCTTGTCCAAGGCACCACTTCCAAAATGTTCCCAAACTGATGCCAAAACCCATCTGTGGGAGCTCCGGGTCTGCTCAGCCCCCCTGCAGCCGGGGACTGGACCGGTGCGGAGCTGCTCACCCGGATTATAAGGTATTTGCACGGATACTGCGGCGTGGCCGCTGCAGCATCTGTATCAATGGAGCAAGGAAAAATATGGCACTATACAGAGGGACAGAGATGCCTGGGGATGGGAAGGGAGCAGAGACCACCTCCAGGAGCAGCTAGAGCCCGTTCCCCAGCCCAGGGGTGGTTACTGCACCGGCTGGGAACTGGCAGCGAGAGAAGCTTCAAACCCTCTGCCCAGCACACGTACAACTGCCTCTGCCTTGCAAAATCCCCCCAGCCTCATCCTGCAAAGCCTCCTCCGCCCATCTCCGGGCGCTGCCAGCACAGTCCCAGCAGTACTAGGGGAAGACTGAGGCACGGGGCGGCCAGGGGGTATGGCCAGCGAGGAGCAGCCCCCCCAAGCCCCAGGCTCACACCCCGGCGAGCATCCCAGTCCCTTCCCCGGCAGCACCGGGGGCTGCGCAGCCGGAGCCCTGCTCTCCTATGGTGCCTGGTGACCCATGTGTGGAAACATCCAACCCTGGGAGCTTCCCAGGCCCAGGATCCAAAAGAAATAAAATAAATCTGTTTCCTCTAGGATAAAGCGCGCAGCCCAGCCCCTTCCCCGCCAGCACCGGGGGCTGCGCAGCCGGAGCCCTGCTCTCCCCTGGAGCCTGGTGACCCATGTGTGGAAACATCCAACCCTGGGAGCTTCCCAGGCCCAGGATCCAAAAGAAATAAAATAAATCTGTTTCCTCTAGGATAAAGTCCATTGGCACTCCAGGACACAGGAGCTCCCGCCGGCTCTTAAATCCCAGTGGGATGCACCGACTGGGGGTGCTGTACTCCCCCCCGGCAGTGCCCTGAGGCCCCAGGCTAGGTCGCATCCTGCCCCGGCGTGTGGGAGGGGAACAAACCCAGCTTTATTTTCACCACTTTGACCCCCGGGAAGAGATGAAGTCACCGGCCCCTGCATCAAACCCGGCTTTCTTGGGCCGGGGCACTGGGGTTGCAGCGGGCTGGGGGCACGGAGCAGGATGCAGGCGGGGCGTCCCTGCCTGTGCACACCAAAAGTCCCCCAGGTATTTATTAATTCATGGTATCGATTCAGGGCCATCAGCGGCCACTGCTCCCAGCCCTGCTGTCAGCAGCTCAAAATATTTTGGGAAGGAGGAACTGAAACAAGGGGCAAGGCCGGCAGAGAAGGGAGGAGGAAGAAGAAGATAAGGGGCAGAACCACGGGGAGGAAGAGAATGGGTGCGAACATGGCCCCGTTTCCACCACAGCTGGGCCTGGACCCCTCCGGAAAAGGCGTCACGCTGCCACCACCTCCTCACCTTCCCCCAGAGCGGGGACATGCCACAAGTCGCTTTATTTTTGGCATCAGAGGGGAGAAACCAAGGCTCGGCCACTAACCCTGAGGACATAGTTTGGGGACCCAAAGCTGAGCGCTGGGGTTTTCAGCAAAGCCCATCACCGCAGCCTCTGGGCCCTGTGCATCAGGTTGGTTTTCCTCCCAGCCATCCCCAGGGCTGCTGATGAAGAGAAGCCTCTCGGGATGGCACCCAAACCCAACCTGGTGGCATCCATGAGCCCGGGGATGCTGGATGATGCTGGACGGGATAGTGTCAGCTGGGAATGCAGCCCCCCCGAATTTTCCCCGTCTCAAACTCTCTTCATTTTGAATCCAATTTTTGGTTAAACCCCAAATTCACACCCAGCATGGAGCAAAAATTTCAGCAAAGGGTCCAGATGCCGCCAGTCCGTAACGCAGCCCAAGAAAAACAGGGAATAAACTACACCGCTCCGCCAGTCCCTAGAGGGGTCTGGCTAAAGGAAGCAGGCAGCTTAAGAGAAAGTGCCTCTGCGGAGGGAATTTCTCACTGCCAGCATTTTCGGCCCTGTTCCCCATCCGGCACCCCGTGGGGACGCCGAGCAGGAGCCGGCCCTGGTATTGCTCAAGGAGCTGCTCATCCCCAAAGCGCTGAGTCAGCGCTTCCCACCAGCTGGGCCCTCCGACACCGCTATCTGGAAAGAACCAAAGGAGAAAGAGCAGCAGGATGGAGGTTTCATCCCAGACGTGACCCAGTTGGGAAATCCTGGCTGAGCTTTGCCCATCAGAGCTGGGTCAGGATGCCAGGGAGCATCACCTGGACAGGATGCCCAAGGGTCCATCCCCGGACCTTCTGGAGGTTGGAAAAACCATTTTCCACCTCACGCGAGAGCCGGATCTTTCCAATCCCACAGGCCGGTGGTTTGGGCTCCCAGCTCATGATTGTCACCAACATTTATATTTTATAAACGCAGAGAGGATACAAAATTTATAGCCTGCCTTCAGGCTTTTGAGCCTTTATAAAGAGTATTTTTTCCCTCTTCTAGAGAGGAAACTGTCCCAGCAAACCTCGTCAAGATGAACAGGCTCCAGCCGGTCCCAGCGTTTTTACCTTCCCAGACTGCGGACGTTCATGGCATCAGCCAGTGGCGTTGTTATAAATATAGCACAAGAAATTTGCTTATCAGTTTTACAGGGTGAGGTGGTTAACGGCACCAGGAACTGCCCTTTGCAGAGCCCCTGATGCCCCCTTCTGTATTTCGGTGCAGACCTTCTTCCTCCCAAGGGTGACTTTTAAGCAGCAGCTTCATTTTTTTTTTTAATTGTTACCTAATTTCTGCCTCAAAGCCGAAGCTTTCCGAAGAGGAGGAAACCACACGCCCCTGAGAGCACTGAGCTCCGGTGCTGCTGCCAACCGGCCCCCCAATGGACGGGTGCCTGCGGTGGCCTCATGTGACAGCCAGCAGTTCCTGCCGAGCACGTCACCCACCGTCACCCAGGCTGGCCCCAACCTCGTGCCCACACTTGCTTCCGCTGGCTGGGCTCATCCCTATGGGATGTTGGGTTGGGAGAAGGATGCGGTGATGCTGGAGCGGGTCTAGAGCCTAAAGGCAGCATCCTCTGCCCTCCCCGACGGAGAGCTCCGGGAAAACACAGGCATCACCCTTTCTCTCCTAAAGCAGAGGTGCCTCCCTAAAGAGGATGTGTAGTAGCAGAAGCCAGTTTGAAAAAAATAAATTATAATTAACAAAAAGTAGCCCAAGCAACTCAGCGGAGCCGAGTGCCAGGTTTGGCTATTTTCAGCCCGGCCAGGCGAGGGTTTCACTCCCCCAGGCAATTCCCCATCCCCAAAGAGGGGCTCAGGAAAGCAGCCAGGGTGCGCAGAGGAACCCACGAGCCTTTCCTCTGCCAAAACCACCGCCGTTTCTTCCCCATCCGCTGCCTGAGCATCCTTCAAGCCGCTCTGCCCAGGTGCCCTGGTAAGGAACCTCAGCCCAATGCTGCACCCCGTGGAGTGTGTGCACCCCAGCGGTCCCCACCCCCTCCCTCCTAGCCTGGATTTCCCTCTGGGAAGCCCGGTTTGGTGGCCAAGAGCCGGGGAAGGTGGGCATGGCAAGTACGGCAGACACCTTTGCCACCCTGATAATCCAAAGGGCATGGGGGAAACCAGCCGGGGGAAACCTTTCCTCTCGTTAATCACCAGCTTTTCCTCCTCCTGCCAAAATAGTGTTGTGCCAAACCCGCAGGCAGGCTGGGACCAGTGTCTAGGGGGAATTCGGGACCCCCCAACCGAAGCCCACTGACACCGCAGGATGGGTTGGGGGAAAGATGCCGCATTTCCATCCCAAACCCAATTAGCCAGAGGGAAACGGGGAGCAGACCCTTCCCAGCACCGGCTAAGGACAATTCTTATTTAAAATAAAGTTTAGCTGCAGATGGCAGGAAAGCTTCTCTTGAATGCCATCCGCATCCATCCCACTCCACTCATCCATCCCGCCCTCACTGAAACATCTCCCAATGCTCAACCACCCGAGTTTCTTTAAACTTAAAAAAAACCCAAAAAACAAACCAACAAAAAACCAACCCCAAATCAGACAACAACCTCCCTCTCTCCAAAAGATCTTATCACCTGTTATTACAAGCAACACCTACGATTGCTATAATCGAAAGAAAAACGTTCCTCCTTTATCTCATCAGCGAGCTGGCTGTGCTCGCAGGGGAGGGTTTCGTTGCTGCTCTCCCCACCCAGCCTCGACTGCCTGCTCCACCGGGGCAAACTGGGGTGGGGGGGGCTTCCTTTTCTTTTTTTTTCCCCAGTTTTTATTTCTTCTTTTTAAAAATAAAAAGAGAAGATGTTGCTGTTCAGACCGCAGACAGCGCCTGGTGGATAGTTGGAGGCAGGTGGAGGCCTGGAGAGATGCTCTCCCAGCCTTCCCACCGCAGAGGAGTCCTCTTTCCTACAAAAAAACCCTCATCAGGGCGATTTTCCCCCCTCACTACCCCAGCAATGGCCCCAGCATCCCCTTCCCAGGTCCCGGAGGGTGTCAGGGCATCCCCAGGGACG
>NW_009260435.1:2351718-2352133 GCF_000687185.1 Egretta garzetta | reverse complement strand
TTGGGGCATGCCACGATGCGGTTGAAAGGTTTTTTTGCAAACACCCACCCAAACCCAAAGAGGAGGGGGGGGTGTGAAGCAGCAGTCACAGGGCCAAGCGTGCCCCAAACTCCCTGGGTTCACGGGGAGGGCATCCCAGGGCACTTATCCCGGTGCTGCTCCCCACCATGGGGCTTTGGTCCATCACCACCATCCCAGCGATGCTCGATAAGGGATGAGAGGATGGGGACCTCCTGGGGATGCTCCCAAAATCTCCTGTGTCTCTCCACCGGGCTTCCACAGATCTCTCAGGCCACTTGCCACCCTGCCAGGATGAGGACAGGCTCCTGCATGAGTCCAGTGGGGACAAACCCCAGGGGAGTGTGGTGGGGCGAGATGCCATCTCCCTCCTCCCGCTCCCCGGCCCTTGCACCTT
>NW_009260435.1:2345206-2350620 GCF_000687185.1 Egretta garzetta | reverse complement strand
GGACCCGCCCCAAGCCGTGCCGCCCGCCCGCAGCCCCGGCCCTGCGTTCGTGCGGGGCCGGGGGTGCCGCCTGGGTGGGTGCTTGCATGGGCACAAAAGAGCGCTAAAATAGTACGAACCCCCTACTGAAATAGTATTAAAAGACTAGTGAAAGAGAACTGAGAGAGTACCAAAATAGTAATAAAACAATAATAAACCAACAATAAATAGTAATAAAACGAGAATGAAATCCTAAATTAACAACATAATAACAATAACAATGTACTGTAACAGAACATAGTATAAATAACATGCTATAACGTAATATACTATAGCATAACGTAACACAGTATACTATAGCATAATGTACTATAACAAAGTATAACATAATAGCAGATGATCTTTAAGGTGCCTTCTAACCCACCCCATTCTACGATTCTGTGACCCTATCAGATAATATCAGCAACGACAACCATGATGATGATGATGATGATGATGATGATGATGACGGTGACGGTGATGGAGGGTGAGGGCGGTGGGGTCCAGCTGCAGCAAGGTGAGCAGAGAGCAGGGGTGGCCCCGGGGCTGGGCAGCTCCCTCCCCGGCTCCCTCCCCGGCTGGCCGCACCCTGGGGAGGCCGCAGGCGTCAGAGGGATGCAGCGTCCCCGCTGCAGGCAGCTGCCTGGGCCCTGGCCTGCCTGCAAACGCAGTTTTGGTGCTGGGGTCCATTCCAGCAAGTTGAATGGCATGGAAAGAGGGATGGGAGAGAGGAAGCGGCATTGGGGTGTCCTGGCGCTGTTTCCTCATCCCCCACCATGCTGGTCCCTTGGGATGGTCAGGAATTGGCTCCAACCCCAGCACACCCATCCCCCAGGAAGGGCGCAGGCTGATGGGTGCTGGGGCAGGGCAGCGCCGGCTCAGCAGTGGGTCCGGCGGGGACCAGGGACCCCTTGCTTTCTGACGAGAGGCCACGCAGGCCACTGGAACGCTGAAGCGTGATGGTGGCTTGCCACCACCAAGGTGGTTGTCACTTCCTGCCCCAGCGCTGCCGCAGCCATGTACGGCAAAGCAGGAAGCCCGAGCACTGGCCTGCCTCTGCTTTTTGGCTACCCATCACTTCTTCCCACACTTCAGTGTCTCCCTGCCAAGGCACGGGTGACCAGAAACCAGCCAGGGAGCGGGAACGATGCCAGCAGCTCCGCTGGCCCAGGGAGGCTCTGAAGAATGTCGTTGCGTGGGAAGAGACCATGGACGACTTCCCTGCCTTGAGCGCAATATCCCCAAGGATGCTGGGGGGGGGGGTTTTCCTTCCCACCCGCCTCTGCCCCTCTCCTGCTAGATATGGGACTTGGAGAGCTCAGAAAACAAGCCCAAATCGTAGCCCTAGCATGGCTGGAAGAGAAGGATGGTCTCCCTGGGACGAGGAGACTGGGAACAGGTGATGGAGATGTCTGTGAAGGGGACAAGGGGACTGCAGGGGATGGGGAAAGTCGGGGGACAGAGCCAGGGAGATCCTAGTAGCCAAGGGAGTGGGTTGCAAAGCCCAGCTTATTTTTAGGGAGCACATCCTTGCTCCTACGGCGTGTGGGAAAGAGCCTGGGACCTGCTGCTGGAGTCGGGCACCCCAGGACCTTTGCAGCCCCAAGCTTCCCCTGGGGCCTGGTGGGTTCATTCAGCATTGGGGAGGTGGGGAATGGGCTCATCCTTGCACAGCCCCCGCGCAGAGCAGTCCTGGGAGGAAATGAAACCAGCTCATGCATCTGTTTGCACCAGAAATGCACCCACAGATGCAAGCCCGAACCCACCCACGCACGCATCAGTGCACCCACCCGGGCTTGCACACGCATCGGCGCTCCCAAGCTCACTCACACGCACAGGCAAGGGTGCAAGCACGCGTGCATGGTGGGTGCACGAGCACGCCAGCGCCCCGTCGCACACCCAACACGCCCAAATCCAGCATTACTGTTCCCTTCTCGGGGTAAAGCTGCAGCCCACCAGGCTGCCTGCAGCTCGGGGCCGGAGTGCTGCCTGCTCCTGCCTGCCCTCTCCCTGCCCAGATCTCACCCTCCAGGACCCGTGACACAGCCCTGCTGGCTGTCCCCAACCCAAAATGCTGCGCAGACCCCCACCACAGGGACTGGAGACTGAGAAGTGAGGGTGAGACTAGGGTTTTTCCCTCTGGGTGTTTCCATCAGCAGGTGGGAATTTTAGCAGATTTTTTGTGTGACCATAACTAGAAGTCCAGAAAGACCTCTCCTTGCACTGCCAGATCTGGGAGTGTCCCCTCCCCAGGGCCGGGGAGCAGCACAGGGCTGGTGGGTCTCAGCTCTCAGATGGAAAGACCAGGCACGAACCCAACTTGGTGGGAAATCATGCCCGGTCCCAGGTTCTCCCACTCCATCAGACCTAGGAATAGGGAAATACCCCAACAAATGCACAGCCACGAATACTCAGAGCTGCTGTCGGCGGTTTTTTCTCCTCTCTGGAGGTTCATCCCTGCAAGCCCAAGGCCATTGTCATCCCCAGGGATGGCTGGAAGTGTCACACAGGTAATGGTGGCTGAGGCTGGGTCATGCAAGACAACCTCTGGGGAATCCTCCAGGCGCAGATGGCTGCAATGTCCTGGCTGGGCATTTTCCCAGGAAGGGTCTTGACTCAAGGGTGGGTGATCCCCTGGCTGGAAGGGAAGGATGGATTTGGCCACGCCAAGGAGGAGCCGTGGATGGCCCTCTCCTTGCCTTGCACCAGGAGAGGGGGCCCTTCAGCTGGTGGGAACCGGCAGGAGAAGGGAAAATAATAGAAACGGGAGGGGAAAAAAAAAAAAAAAAGCAACAGAGCATGTTGTGGCCAAGGAGGAGCTGAGAATAAAATCCTGACCGGGCGATATTCCTTTGCTTAAGTGAGCAAAGTATGGGCGACCACCCGTCCTGCCAATCTGCCTCCTCTCCACATCACCTGGCGGGTTTAGTCCCTGCTGGGCAGTGGGTTTGGTGCCTTGGAGGGATTCGGGCAGTGCAGGCTGGATGAGAAGTGGCGGGCAGGGAAAGGGGAGGGTTGCTGCCTTGGATGTACCAGACGGGAGAATCTGCAGGCGGCAGCTGGGAATATCAGAGGAAAGCCGACATAAAAGCTCCCAGCTCGTTCCACCCTGGAGAATTCACCTTCGAGCTGAAAAAAACCCCCGAAGGGAACCAGGCTTGGCTGGTTCTGTGGCTCCCAGAGCTACAAGGGCGATGGGGGATGTGGGATGCTCTGCAGGCGGGGTTGGTCCCCTATAGAGCCCCCTCCCCAAATGTGCTTCCCCAAAAAAACCTCCAAGCAGGGGTGAAACCCTTCACTCCTTCGCGCTCAGCAGCTAAATGCTGATGTGACAGATGCCACGGGAGGGCGTTCATGTCCCAAACCCCAGCGAGAGGGGACAAAAATGCTTTGGAAGCACCAAAGTGAATTAGGCTCCTGTCCGTCCCCCCCCGGTGCTGGCAGCTGGCCCTGGCTCTTGGGGGGCTTCTCCCTGCCTTGTGCCATCTCCAAAAACCCTCTGGGGTGCAGAGGGCGGCCTCGTTTCCAAGCCTCTCCTGGGGAGCACTCATTTCCAGGATGGTTTTAATTAAAGCAGAAAGGGAGCAGGTTGGGGACACTGTGGGTGGCTTCTCATCTCCAGTGTGGGGTCAGGCTGGGCCTCCCCTCTCTGCTTGTGTCCCCCCCCGCTGCGCTCAGCATACAGGTGCCTGCCAGCCCCGGATGCATCCCGGCTGCCCAGCCCGCATCTGGCTGCCGAGGCTGGGTTTGAGGAGCACCCGAAATCCCACAGGTTTTTGGCTCACGCTGCCAGTGCTTGCAGGCCCTTGGTAGCCCCTGGCTCTATGAGGACGTGTCTCCAGGGCTGCTCCCCATCTCTCCCCTCTTTTCCTTCCACCCCATGGAAAATCATGCCCATGGCCATGCCAGGGTGGGATACAGCCAGGTTTGAGGCCATTCCTAGGGGCCTGGAGCTTTTTTCCGGCAGTGCTTTGCGTGCAGGGAGCTGTTATCTCTCCATCTCTGTTGCTTCCTTCTTAACCCAGGGACAAACTCCATCCTTACCTGCTTTCATGTTCCCTGATTAACAGGTACCTTGTACCTCTAATGACGTGGGGCAATCAAACAATCCAACCACTGTCTCCTTTCCAGAGGGAAGATGGAGGCGAAGGGTGGGACGAGGAAGAAAGGTTTGTACTGATTTGGGAGCCCGCACAAAATAGGGGCAGAGCCACTTACCGGGTTTAAGGTAACCAACATCTCCAACCTACCGCAGGAGGAAACTTCATCAGAGGAAGCTCCCATCAGCTCCAGCACCCCAGGAGCTGCTCAGTGTTGGATTTTCTCTGCCAAAAGGCAGAAACCAGCCATTATCCCTGCTATGAAGTGGCTGCTCTTGGGGTTCATGCTGAGGGGGAGCCTGGCTTTGTCCCGGGAGTGGAGCTGCAAGGAGAAAGATGGCGTTAGGGGGTTTCCTTCTCCATAGGAAGGTGCAGCGGGGCAAGTGGAATGCTGGGGCAAAGCCCACCATGCTTAGAGGATCAGCTGCCACCAGCTTAGGGAGAGGTGTCCCCAAAACCCCTGGCAGAAAGAAAGCATGCGTGGCTCAGAAATACGGAGCTTAAGGTGCAATTCAGAGCTTTACTTTAAGCTCTAGGGCAGCAAGAGGTGATATTTTTTATGTCCAGGGACTGTCACCAGTGTTGGGAATAAGCAGCAAACGGGAGACATCCAAGAGTTAATCCCAGTGGGGAGATGATTCCTGATAACAGATCTCAGGGGAGAATAAGCAAACAGTCAAAGGAAAGAAGTTAGAAATACAGGAAGCGCTTTTAACAAGGAGGGTTATTAAGCATTGGAGCAACTCCCCTCTTCCTTCCATCTGGGAGGAAGAGCCACAGCAGTTCCTCTGGCCCATCTCAGGGCTGGGTTCAGGCTTTCCTGGTGAGGAGATGCCACCACCCCGAATGCCAGCACCAGACAGGTGTCTCGGCTGGAGGGAGAAGGTGTGTGGCTGCCTGGACCTTTCCCTGTGGGAATGAGGGACCTGGGAGCATCCCCCCCTTCGGAAGCAGAGCCGGAGCCCAGCTGCCATGGCTGATCTGCTGACTCATTTTAAAACCACAATAAAAGTAATTGGCCGTGGGGTGATAAAAGCTCTCCTGGCTTATCGCCACCGAGTAACGAAATCACCGCAACTGGCAAGCTACCTGGGGAGTAATTGGAAGGCTTAATTGAGGAAGATCATTAGGGGAAAGACAAAGATAGGGGAGCTGGAGTCCCTTACCTACTGTGAGCAATTGGGGCTTTCACACCAATGATCGATGGATTTGTTTATCAGGAAGCAACGGGGAAGAGGAGGAGGTGAAGAGCTGAGATTCTGCACCCCCGAAGGGGGCAGGGTGCCCCTGTCCCTT
>NW_009260435.1:2339276-2345070 GCF_000687185.1 Egretta garzetta | reverse complement strand
AAGCAGCTGGTGGGGGAGCCTGCTCAGCTTTGATTTTCCAGCCATATTGTCCAGGAGCAAGCAGGATGCCTGGGCTTGGGAGCGGGGTGGCTGGGACTGAAGGGACAGTCTGATTGCAGCATCCCCAGCAAGAAAAGTGGGACCTCACCTGGGGTCACTAGGCTGTTGAACAGGCCACGATGTCCACGGAGACCTGCACACGCAGGAACATCAGACCAAGGTCTGAGGGGTTCCTCCTGCCTGTGCAAACTGCCCGGAAATGTCTTCTGCAGCTGCATGGGATGTCTCCATCGGCATCAGGGCGAGGGAGAGATGCCAAATGAAGGTGGGGCTTTATAAAGGGGGGCGAGCCTCTTCCCTTTCCCTTCTCCATCCCAACACTGGCGTGACTTTTTTTTTCCCAGATCTCTGGTCTCCAAGCTGTACCAGATGGAGACTGGCAACAGCATCCCCAGGGGAGGCAATCAGCCCTTGATAAATGTATCTTGGGGAGACCTTCCACCAGCAAGGGGCTGTTTCACCTCGGTAATGTTAATATTAATCTGCTTATCTGCCCCCTGGCCATAAAACACTCATCTCCAAAGAGGAAAAAAAATAAATTCCCACTGTTCTTTCTTTATATCTGCCCTTGCTTATTGCGGGCCTTATCAGCAAACACTGCCAGCCTTCAGGGCAAGGGAGTCACGCAATGGCTCCAGCAGATGGGACCTCTGGTCCTACACCAGCTTCGGCATTGTGTGTTCCCACTGCAGCTGGAGCCACCGGGCCAAGCCTGTGAGAGCTTCTCCACCCCATGGGGACGGTGTGACATGCTGCTGCCAAGTCCCTGGTGGTCTTGGTGCTCTTCTGAATCACCAGGTTAGTCACTGAGAGACCCAGATCCACATCCAGGATGATCCCACCTTCCCCTGCAGTAGATGAACGCCAGCTTTGGGATGTCCATTGTGGAAAAGTGGTTCATGACTCTATTGCCTTTGTCCTATGGCCCCCTCCTATGGGGGAGATGTTACTTGGCTGATGGACCTCGTGGGTTGTCCTAAACCATCCTTCCACTTTTCCTCAAAGGCCTCTGATAGCCCACAGCTCAAACCATGGCTTGGACCTCCCAGTCCTCACTCTTGCTTTTCCTGCAATATTGCGATTATGACATTGAGTGGTGAAGACAACGAAGCTGGTGTGACCCAGAGTGAGGCTGCTCAGGCTGTTTCAGTGGATTCAGATGGGTCCAAGGCTGTATCGACTCAATGTTTATCACAGACTGGTGACCAGACAGGACCTGGACACATAGACTTACTCCTTTTCATCCAGGCTTGTTTAGTGGGTCTGAACACCTCCCTGCTCTGTCTGGAATCTCCCTGAAGTCTTGGGCAATCAGCTTCCCCATTTTCTTCCCCAACACGCTCTGCCGTTTCTATCTCTTCGAAGTTTTTGTGCAATGCATGATGAGTGATTGGTATTCAGACCTGAAAGGAGCTCTTATTGGTCAGGGTCTGGGGCTATGGCTGTGCAGATGCCACCCATGGGAACAGATTCAAGAGCAGTGCGTGTTG
Source organism: Egretta garzetta (assembly GCF_000687185.1). Taxonomy (NCBI): domain Eukaryota; kingdom Metazoa; phylum Chordata; class Aves; order Pelecaniformes; family Ardeidae; genus Egretta; species Egretta garzetta. Next base: position 2,343,520 of record NW_009260435.1, on the reverse strand, counting down.
CACAGGATGGTTATACTTGTTCCTGTATCGTTGCTTGCTAGGTGATGGGTTGGCCAATATGTCTTTGCATGCAAGTTGAAGAAAAGGAGGCATCTGGCTCTGCTGTCATGGGTTGACTGACAGCCAATGTAAACTCTTGGGTTTCAGTTGGAGAAAGTCCTGTTCTCCTTCCCTGCCCCATTGTGAAAGCACCCTTGCTCCAGCCCAGAATACCAGCAGCTTAATTTTCTCCATAGCAAGGGACTGCCAGTTGGGCTCGGTGGACCTTCTCACCCCAGGTGGACTGCAAAACTCTTGCCAGCTGCACAGTGGGACTGACAGCCACCACAGCTGTAGTAAGACACAAACCCTTTCACAGCCAGCACTGGCCAAGCACAGAAACACCTGGTGACTACGGTGATGGGAGGGGTAAAGGCATCCTTCCTTGTGTCCTTTAGGGCCAGTAGGGACCATGGTGAATGAGGCTTAAGGTGGCTGAAGTCCTCCAACACACTGGTGCCTCCAGGGAGGCTTTCCTCCAGCTCAGTTAATTTGAAGGATCCCTCTCATTTTTCTGAAGAATTAATCTGCACAACATTGGTGTAAGGTGGTGCAAGGTCGTCTGATAGATTCTCAAAGAGGCAGTAAGTGCATTGAGCTCCTCTATGGACAAAGATAAACCTCTGCTGGACAGGATCTTAGAGTGACATGAAAAGTCAGCTAGGCAATTAAAAACATAATGTAGAAACACAGGAACAGGCTGTCCTTGGAGGACTTGGAGAAGTACGAGCATTTTTCCAAGATTTCCAAGGGTTTTTTTCCCTGCAGACACATCTACAGTGAAGGCAAATTTCAAGCAGCGAAAACTTGTCCCCTGATTAGTCTGGAAGTAGTGATACTGGCTGGACCTCAGTAACATCATCCTCATCTCCACCCAAGCTTTGGGCATCACTTCAGCCAAGATCTTTAACCATCGATGGAGGCTGTGGGAATATGGTGTGGGTTGGCTGTCCTTCAGCTATCAAAGAGCGATCCTAAAAGAACACAGCCCAGTGGTATTCAGACCAGTTTAGGGTACATTCCTTTTCCCTCTAGCAAAAGACTGTTCACAGCCCCCATAAATGTGCTTTATGGTGCTAAGACTGGATATGATGGAATAGCCAACATTTGATGGAATACCCAACATTTGATGGGATATCCAACACTAGAAATGCTGGAAAAATGAAAAAGGCAGGAAATGCTACAAAGTGAACAAGACAGGACAGGAGTTTCAGTGGCTTTGGTTTATTATAGTATCCCATGAAGTTGTACCAGACTCAGCTCTGCTACAAGGACACCCAGGTCTTTGCCCCCTGGCAACATCTGGGCAATGGACGAGCCCACTGCTCAGTTGATGCTCTTCATGGGGAAGCGCTGCTTGACCTGGAAGTGCTCACATCTTCTGTGCTTCAGGGCCAGTCCATAGAGTGGCGTCATGTCCACCTTCTTGCCATCGCAGACACTGAACTCCAGCTGCTGGAGCAAGGTGGACAGGAAAAGGAAGACCTGCCACCTGGCAATGGGCTCCCCAATGCACTTCCTTTTCCCCAGGCCGAAAACCAGCACCTTCTCCCCATCTGCTTTGTTCACTTCAGTCCCTTTGGCATTGAGGAAACGGTCTGGGTTGAAGGTCAGTGGATCCTTCCAAAGTTTCCTGGAAGGGAAAACAACAGGTGCTGAGATGGTGTCTCCTGGCCACAGGTGTAGGAGGACACTGGAAGGTGGTAGCTCAGAGGGATCAGAGGAGCTGTCAGTAAGAATATCCCTGAAATTAGCAGATACCTCCCTGCTCCCTTTTCTCTTAAAGCAGGTCCGACCCCACATCTGCCCAGGAAGACAACTGTGCAGGAAGGGGCCTGCACATTGCCGCAGGAGGCTTTCTGCCTCTGGAGGTACTTACTCATCATGGTTCACTTGCCACTGATTGACAAACACGCAGCGGTCCTTTGGGATGTAGTAGCCGTTCAGCACCGTGTCCCTGGTTGTGCTGGAGGGAGAAACGACTGTGAGAGTCTGGGAAGCAAAAAGGCTCTTCTGCATCCACAGGGGACTATTAGTTTGCTCCTGATGCCACTGAAGTGAGGATGCAGCCCAGAGAGATGGCTTTATGAGTGGCAGTCGCATTGTCTGTGAGCTGGTTTGGGCAACCCCTACCTGAGCCAGGTGGAGTGTCTTCAGAGAAGTCAGCAGAAGGCAAAGATTTCTCTTTGGGAGCTCCCACATTGCCCTGCACGAGAGCTGTGAGCTCTGTGACGAAGCCATTGTTCTACGAGTTGATAATAATCTCCCTGCCTCGCACCATGCCGCTGCTGCTGGCATGGCTGTAACAAGATGCCTCAAGGGCACCTCATCCCCCCACCTTCTTTGCAACCTCAGCACTTGCCTGTGCGGGATGGTGAAGGGCAGGAAGGACGAGTGCCTGAACATCTCCAGGATAAAGGCTTCCATGTAGGGCAGCGTGCCCCGGTCCGACAGCCTCGGTTTCCTCTCCCAGCCGATGGTCTGGTCTGCAGGGGGTCGAGAGGAGGGAGTGGGTTGGGGCCAGCCCTCACCAGAGAGGTTTTGGCCCCGAAGGAAGCAGGTTCATGGACTCACCCAGTTCCTCCTGGATCTTCTTCTGGATGTTGGGGTACATCACAAGGTACAGGAGGCTCCAGGACAGGCCAGTTGTCACAGTGTCAAAGCCTGCTCAAAGAGGAAAGCATGCCGATGAGGTCTGTACAACACACGGGGCATGTGCCTTGGCTTACTGCCTAACCATGACAAGGAGCAGTCTTGGATGGCTAAGGGTGGCAGAGGACATTCTGGGCACACGGTAAGACTTGGGTTTCTACCCTCTTGGAGAAAACTTTGCTAAAACATTCTGCGCTCATTCGTCCTGATTCACCCTTGGGTTATGTCAGGTTTGTATAACTTCTCTGGAATCGGGGGAGTTTCCACAGAGTAACTCAAAGGTGAATCAGTCAATAGACATTTCCCTTAACCCAGAAAAGCCACCACAGCTTGTGAAGCTTGACTGAGCTATAAAGCCCTTTGCTTTTCCCCGAAGCCTCTTTCCAGAGCTGATGTCCCATGCTGGTCTCTAGGGGTAGCCCTGGAAGGTCCAGGAACACCAGTGAGCAGCAGAACAAGTGCTTAGACCCAAACCGTCTGCCTGGTGTTGGACGAAGATGGGTCAGAGAGAGCTATAACACGAGGAGCCTGAGAGAATCTGCAGCAGCTGAGGAATGTGTGGGAAAAGATACCTGCTCCAAAGAGGTCATTCACAAGGTTGACGATCTTCTCCCTAGGGATCTGTGTGGCAGTATTTGCTTCCACTTTTGTCTCTTGGCACTGCTTAATGAGGGAGTCGGTGATGTCTCGGATGTTGTTCTGAGAGGAAGAGAAGACAAGTCATGGCAGCAGAACCAGTGGAGGAATGGGTGTTACTGAGCAACAACGCGATGCTGGGGGAGCCCAGAGTCATACAAGCTCTGGGGAACATCATCTTTCAGTCCCCATGATCCCTACTGCTTTTGCAACCTATGAAAACAAAGAGATGGCTCTCCAGGGGAACCTGTGGCAGAGATCAGATGTTCAACGAACAGACTGGCCCCATCACACAGGGCCATGGAGAAGAAGGAGGACTACAGTACTGGACTGCACATGGAGAGACAACAGCTAGACTTGCTAAAGGCAGCAATACCTGCAAGAACGTAGATGTCCATTGGTGCTTGTCTGCAAGAAGAAAAACAACTCGCTAATGGAGAGGGGCAAAAGAGCGGGGATGCATCTCTGGTGCAGGTAAGGGTCCTGTGAGCTCCTACCTTGTCATAGGTCTTGTAGTGCTCCTGGACAATCTTCTGCAGGAAATGGAGGAATCGCTTATTGAAATCTTTAAATAAACTCATCGTGCGGCTGGGAAGATACTGGAGCACAGGGATGAAGTCAGCGGGGTTGCCAGCAGCTGCCACGTCGCCAAACTGGTCACTTACGTTCACTATATTGAGCAGCTCTTGGTCATTGTGGTCGTAGCGCTTGCCAAAGCAGATGGCGCAAATGACATTGGCCACAGAGACCACCAGGTAGCGGTAAGGGTCAAAGCTCTTCTCCTCATCCATCAGCTGCAGGAACTTGGTGACCAGGTAGTCGGCCTCCTTGGAGACATGCTCCTCCAGGAGGCAGGTGGAGGAGGTGGGGCTGGGGGCGATGGAGAAGGTCTTCAGGGCGTTCTGGGCCAGCTTTCT
>NW_009260435.1:2335697-2339146 GCF_000687185.1 Egretta garzetta | reverse complement strand
TCAGCCCCTTGGGCACCCGCTGCCGGAGGGACTGGATGAACAGGAAGACCAGGCAGAAGACGGTAGCAGCAAGGAGGACCTCGGTGGCTGAGACAACACCTTGGCTTCCCACCAGTGACGTCACAGCCTTCATTGCTGCCGGCATGTAAGAACCCTAAAGGAGTTAACCAGAAGCATGGCGAAGAGCCAGGATTAGTGAGAGGTTGAGTCCTGCAGATGTTCCTGATGGTGAGAAAGGGCACCAAGTGCCCTCAAAGAGTTCAGGGTGATGGAGCTGCCAGTGCAGCACTTTGGGGCTTTCAAGGGACAAAAGTGGGAGACCTATAAAGACTCCAAACACACCCTGAAGCCTCTGAGGGCACCCCTTCCCCTGCAAGATACCCCAGCACCCGCTGGCACAGCCATGGCTCCTGCCCGGGGGAGACAACAAAGCAAAGAAAACTGCAGCTCAAAAAACCTTGGGGAGGCAGGAGAGGAAGAGAAACTTCTCCATGAAGCTGGCCCATGTCCACTAAATCTGTGAGGATTTATAGCCAGAAGGCTGCATCTGCTGGGTGGCCACCAGTGCATGCGGGCATGGGGAGCGGAGATGCCATGGGGCTGCCCTGCGGGAACGCACAGCTGCCTGGGTGGGCCGGGGAGGGAGGGGAAAGCCTGGTGCACGAATTTCTCCTTCAGACCTGAATATGACCTTCCCAGTCCTATCTCCATGTTCAAAACCACACACACGGACGTCTCCTACCTGCAAGCCCTTGCGATGGACAAGGCTGGTTTTACTGCCCGTGGCTCCCAGTGGAGACAGACAGAGGGTGTCTAGAAGTCGCCTGCCCTGGGGAGCAGTGGGGATCCTCTTCTGCTGCCTGGACCACCTTCTCCTGCCGCCTGGAAGGCCACAGCTTTATATGCGCTCCCCGCATCACAGGGACGGGTGCTTATCTTTGGGAGGTCACTGCACGAAAGCCCTGGGGAATAGCTACCCATTAACAAATGGGGCCGAGCCTGGCTGGAGCCAGCCCAAGAAGCCAGGGAAGATATTTCCTCTGCTCCAGTGGGCTCTGGGGGATGAATGGCAATTCTCCTCCTGCCAGGGGCATGTGCAGGCTGTAGAGCCCAGCCCAGGGATGCAGAAGGGGGTCCCTAAGCCCTGCCCCGGGGAGGACGGAGGCCACACTCTCGGCATCACTGCCCCGTGGGATGCAGGTGCCAGCATTTCCCCCAAAGACCTTTCCTGGGGTGGCCAGACTGTTCCCAACACAGAGAGAGGGCTGGCACCTCCATGGCCACTCTGAAGGTGCTGGGAGCTGCAGGGTCCAGCTGCTTCCAGCAGCGAGGGGACGTGTTTGAAGCAAGGCACCCATGGCCACAGCCCTCTCCATCCCGGGGCAATCATCCCAGCAGGTTCCCATGCCCCAGGACTGGTGGTGGCAGGACCTTCTGGCCCAGCAGCAGAGCCAGGCTCAGGTTAACGATTGCCGAGGTTCGCGTGAGAAGGCGGCTGGCTCGCTTCCCCCAGCTCCTCCGTGGCAAACAGGCAGCGAGGGAGAGGAGTGGCGGGGCAGAGGGGAGGAGGTGAGCTGGAGAGATAGGAGAGGTGAAAGGGGCAGCACAGAGCAAGGCGGGGGCCATTCATCCCTCCGAAAACACAGCGTGCCACCTGGCAGGAGATGCGGGAGCGAGTGGGGCTGCTGCTCAAGCCGGGGCAAAATTCAGGGCTTTGGGAAGTGCAGGGATGAGCAGGGAACATTAATTAGCCATAAGGAATGAGCCAGAGCTTCAGGGTTCGGCCCTAAGTTTCATTCCATCTTTGAACACTACAGTGGGAATCTAGCCCAGGTTAAAGCTGAGCTAATATTTAATAAAGGCTTTCAACATCTGGTCTAATTGGGCTGATTAATAGCAATGACACTGTTCATTAGTGCTTGGCAAGAACAGTTACAAAAACCTGGCTGCTTATACTCATTCTGATGATTGCCAGGCACCTTGCAGACCTACCAGCCCTGGCTTCGCCAGGCGATGCCTCCCAAGGAGGAAGATGCTTGGGAGCGCTTTTGGGGATCCTTGTCCCATCCCCATGGATCTACCTGGATCCCCTGCATGGGGGGTGGGCAGATTGATCCCCCCCAGGCAGGGTTTTGGAGCTTGGTGGCCTTGCACCGCTGGAGAACCCGCTCCAGCCTCTTCTGATCCATCATATCCCAAAGTGCTGGAGAAGCTGGGGAGGGTCCTGGGACTGCATCAGGAGCCTCAGAGGGATTCCCCAGGACCCACCTGCCCTCTTACACGCCCCCATCCCCTTCCTTGCCTCCGCCCCCCACCCCAGCCTCCTCTGTGCTCGCTGCCAAGCCCTGCGAGGGCTGGGTGCCTCCTGATGAGAACAGCGTTAAGAGCTGCTGCCTTGCGTGCCAGGCAGCCTCACGCCCCAAACACATCCTCACTCAGCGCCAGGCTCCCACCCCAGCCACCGCCCTTCACTGAGCCCTTGGCTCCCCAGAGCTGGCCGCAGGGACAGCCGGAGGGCCAGTGTGGGTCCCCTGCCCTCAGCAGGGCTCGCCCATGCCTGCAAGCACAAACGGATGCACCTTGCTTCCCTCTGTGGGTCACTGCTCCAGGGAGGATCCCGGCTGCATGCCTGTGGGGTTTGCTAGCGTATACGGTTGTGCCAGCATGTGTGTGCAAGGATAGATGCGAGCAAGAGGAGGAGGGCACCTGCAGGTGTGTGCCTGTGTGGCAGAGCATGCGTGTGTGTGCACATGTGCAAGAGCATAAACACACTGTGCATTTGTAGGCGAGTGAGCTCTTTGTGCATATATAGGCAACATATAGCGCGGTTGCATGTGTTGGGCCAGGCATGGGTTAAAATGTCCTGCAGGAGGGCACGGATACGCACCAGCTCCATGTATGTTCACCTTGTGTGTGTGTGTTGTCCGTATGTGCAGCCACATGCCTGTATAGGTGTATGTATAGATGGGGATGAACACACGTACACCAGCCCCATGTGCCACAGGACAACAGGAGGGATGTGGGTGCCTGTGCTTGCGTTATGAGGTGCCACGGTGCATGCGAGCATGCGTGGAGACATCTCCGCCTGGGGTTTATGGAGACGTCGATGTATCCTGTGTGGTCTGTCTGTCCCGAGCAGTCGGCCTCCCTGGGGAAAGGCAGCGTGGGGGACATTTGCATGGCATGTCCCCTGGGGACAGACAGCCCTGCCTGGGGTAGTCGGAGTAGCCAAGGGGCACCACTCACTGTCCCCTGGACCCCAAAGGGGACATTTGCGGTGGCACGACTGAGACCCACCCCCCTGCCACCTTTGAGTGGTGGGAGACTACCACCCTCTTCCCCCTTTCCTGGGGTGGGACGCCTGGATACTCTTGAGGGGGACACAGGTGGCAGGGGGAGCTGCTGTCCCCTTGCAGGTGATGGCAGCATCCCGTGGCAGAGGGGACCGA
>NW_009260435.1:2326567-2335655 GCF_000687185.1 Egretta garzetta | reverse complement strand
CGGGGCGGCTCTCCCGGGTCTGTCCGGAGCCCCTTCGCACGCGATGTCCCCAATGCCACCTCTGGGACCCCCCGGCGGGGCGGGACACGCGTGTCGTCCTCCTCCGGCCCCTCTCACATCCCGCTGTGGCAGGGCTGGGGACAGGGATGCGGGTGGAGCGGGTGAGATTCGGGGTGCGGGCTGGTCCCCCCTTGTTTCCCCTGAAGGGCAGGTCCTGGCCTGTCACCTCAGGGGGACCGGGGATGACGGGGCTGGAGCTGCGAACGCTGCCTGGGACACACACCCTCCCCGCCTTGGTCCCTCGGCAATCCACCCCGCCGTGTCCCCCGTCTCCGGCTGCACCCCCCTGCCCCATCCCCGCGCCACCTCGCCCCCCGGGGCTCTCTGTCCCCAGGGGACAGGAGGTGACACAGGGCACGGCCGCTTCTCACGCGAACCTGGACAATCTTTAACCGGGCCGGGGCAGCGAGTGCCGTGACCCCCGGGGCTGGCCCGCCGCCCCCTTCCCCACGAGGACCCGATCCGGGCTGTGGGCCAGCAGAGCGGCCCCCGCAGCGCGGGAGGGACCCGGTGAAGCCCCCCTACCCCCTGGCTCTCCTCCCTCTGCTTTACCGGGGAGCACCGGCGGCGGGACGGGCGAGCCCCCGCGGGGCAGGCGGCTCGCTAAAACACCGCGGGGGGCGGCGGGGAGGGCGGTCCGCGTTCATCCCCGCGTGTTGGTGGAGCCCCGTGGAGGGGTGAATCTCCCCTTCCGCCCGGCACGGCGCACACCGGGGCTATTTTCCCACGCTCCCGCTCGCCCCGCGGCTCCGGGGGCATCCCGGGGCTGCGGGCACCGGCGGGGGTGGTGGGGCTGGATGGAGCCGGGTGCCCGCAGCGAGGGCTGCGGGGGTGGGGGCGAGCAGGGGGGCCCGGGGGGTGAACGGGGGCCCGAGACCGGCGCCTTTAAGATCCTGCCGGTAGCGTGACTGGAGTGACCGGGGCGGCGCGGGTTGCCCAAACATCCCGCCCGCTTCGCACGCGATGCCCCCCCCCGGTCTGTAACCCACGGGCGGCACTGGCACCCCCCGTCCCACCCGTCGGGACCCCCCCCATCCCCTTCCCTCGCCGCCTCGCATCCTCCCCCCCGGGTCCCGCAGGGGAGCGGGGTCTCGCAGCCCACGCGTGGCAGTGGAGGGGGGGTCGCGGCCCCTCTCCCGCCACCGCCGGGAGGGGGTGCGTGAAGGGGGGGGGTCCGGGTTAGTTCTTTAGGAGTTCGGACGCACGTCAGCTATGATTAGGCTTCGGTCACGTGACGGGAGGTTGGCGAGCCAATCAGAGCGAGCGGCGATGCATATAAAGCAGGAGCGAAGGGCGAGCGGGGTACCTGTCGGGAGGATCGGGCCCTCAGCTACTTCGCTCCCCAGGTGAGTACCGCTCCCGGCGAGGCGAGGCTCTTCCAGCTCCCCCAGGGACCCCCGAGGGATGGAAAACCCTAGGGGTGCCTCGCTGCAGGGTGCCCCCCTCTCTCTGGCTCCCCAAATCTTCTGTAGCATCCCTGTTGGAGCTGGCGGAAGGTGATTTCTGGGGATAATCCTTGTCCTGCAGCTCCTCTTGCCTTGGTGTGGCCACGACCTGCAGCCGTGGGCTGCACCCACTGGGGTCCCAGCAGTCCGTCAGGCTCCTCACCCCATGGGTCCTGGGTGCAGCACCTTGCCAAAGCCAAGGGGAGGTGGGATTTCAGCCTCAGCCTCTTCCCACCCCTGCCTTGGAGGTTTCTGAGGGATTACTGACAGAGCTGGGAGCGGGGTGCCCACAGCCCTCCAGCCCCAGGCTACAGCCACTGTTAGCTCTGGCCATCGATCTTTAGGAAGATTGGTGGCAATGCTATGCTTACTTTGCCTGTGAGCAGTGGCTCAGCGCAAGCTGACAGATGACTCAAATTGGGAGGATTCAGCTCTTGTATAGTCAGGCACTCTGGAAAGGACTTTGCAGTGTGAAAGTGAGGTCCTGGCATTAAGAGAGCACGATTCTTACCCTGGCATGCAGAGAAAAAGCCATGGGAGGTCCCTTTTGCCCCTGGCTAGTAAAAAGAAACTGGTTTCACTTGAAAGCAGTTTCCTAAAGTGCAGAAAACCAGTGTGGCTCTGGATCAGAAGTTAAGCTCAGCTTTCCTGCCCACAGTCCTGTGCTGTTGCTGCTGAGAGCATCTCAGCCTACAGGTGTTCCCTGGACCTTCCCTCATCCATAATGTCTCTTTTGTTTATCACTAAGGTTTCTGCATGGCGGCAGCAATGAAGGCTGTGATGTCGCTGGTGGGAAGCCAAGGTGTTGTCTCGGCCACCGAGGTCCTCCTTGCTGCTACCGTCTTCTGCCTGGTCTTCCTGTTCATCCAGTCCCTCCGGCAGCGTGTGCCCAAGGGGCTGAAGAACCCCCCAGGACCCAGAGGCTACCCCATCCTTGGCAATGTGCTGGAGCTGAGGAAGGACACGCACCTGGCCCTGACCAGGCTGAGCCAGAAGTATGGGGATGTGATGGAGGTCAGGATCGGCACCCGGCCCGTCCTGGTGCTGAGCGGGCTGGACACCATCAGGCAAGCACTGGTGAGGCAAGGAGAAGACTTCATGGGGCGCCCCGACCTCCACAGCTTCCAATACATTTCAAACGGCCAGAGTCTGGCCTTCAGCCCTGACTCAGGGGAGGTGTGGAAAGCCCGTAGAAAGCTGGCCCAGAACGCCCTGAAGACCTTCTCCATCGCCCCCAGCCCCACCTCCTCCACCTGCCTCCTGGAGGAGCATGTCTCCAAGGAGGCCGACTACCTGGTCACCAAGTTCCTGCAGCTGATGGATGAGGAGAAGAGCTTTGACCTTAACCAGTACCTGGTGGTCTCTGTGGCCAATGTCATTTGCGCCATCTGCTTTGGCAAGCGCTACGACCACAATGACCAAGAACTGCTCAGCCTGGTGAACCTCAGCAATGAATTTGGAGATGCTCCTGCTTCTGGCAACCCCGCTGACTTCATCCCTGTGCTCCAGTATCTTCCCAGCCGCACCATGCAGCTCTTTAAGGACATCAACAGGCGGTTCAACTTCTTTGTGCAAAAAATTGTCCAGGAGCATTACACCAGCTTTGACAAGGTAAGTGCTCAGATGCTCTTGGATGTAGGTGGAGATGCCTACAGTTGGCTGTCTGCCTGGAAATGAAGGGAAGAGGGTACTCCCTTGCCCCTCCACCCCTGCCCAGGAAGGCTCCTTGGAGCTTTCAAACCTGCAGTTAATTCCCCCAGGTGCCAGCAATGGCTGGGGGAGGAGATGTTTCTCTGTCCCTGGGTGTCCCTGACCCACTGGCTCTTCCCCAGGAGCACATCCGGGATATCACAGACTCACTGATCGAGCACTGCCAGGAGAAGACCGTAGGGGCAGATCCCCACATCCCACTCTCCAATGAGAAGATCATCAGCATCGTCAATGACCTCTTTGGGGCAGGTGAGGATATTTCTGGGGGTAAAGCTTCTCTGCTGGGAGGCTATGGGGTGGAACTGGGGCCATTGGGGTGAGACCTTGGCCATGCTTGGGTGTTTGGAGCTGCTGCTGGTGCTCACCCCTGCACTCTCCTGAGCAGTGACCAGAGCAGACAGCTTTCCAGTGACAGCTGATGGGGAAGTGTGCCATGGCAAACATCTAGAGTAATGGGGTCTGCAAATACCTGCTCACCTCTTCTTCTGGTAACTAAATGCCTTTTTCATGCCCATCCAGGCTTTGACACTGTGGCAACTGCCCTATCCTGGAGCCTCATGTACGTTGCCTTGTACCCTGACATCCAGAAGAAGATCCAGGAGGAACTGGGTGAGTCCACGAACCTGCTTCCTCTGGGGCCAAAACCCCTCTGGCAAGGGCTGGCCCCAAACCCCCTCCCTCCTCTCAACCTCCCGCAGACCAGACCATTGGCTGGGAGAGAAGGCCGAGGCTGTCGGACCGGGGCACGCTGCCCTACATGGAAGCCTTTATCCTGGAGATGTTCAGGCACTCGTCCTTCCTGCCCTTCACCATCCCACACAGGTATCGGCTGAAGCAGCTGACAGGTTATTTGGGGTTTTTTGGGGTGGTTTTCTGGGAGGTGCCGTTCAGGCAGATCATCACCTGGGAATCAATCCCTGCTATGGGGAAATATTCTGGTGCACAGCCTGAATTACTGGTGTTAAAGCTCCCTGTGGCTTTCATGCTCACCAGTGGCACAGCGTTGCATTGGTGCCTGTGTTGGACTCATCCTGGGGTTGAATCCTTTGCTTTGAGGGCAGCTTCACTCCAGAGCCTTTGCTGGTGGAGGGATGGTAGGTGATGGCTGACACCCCTGGGTTTATATTTCCCCCTGCCTTGGGAGAAACCACATCACAACTCATCCAGCTTCCTGAAACCTGAATCTTTCCACTTGAGGAAAAGTGTTAACTAAGACTATTGAGTCTCCCAAATACAAATTGGGGTATTTCCTAGCCAGTCCTAAGAGTACAAATAGTGCATTGAAAAAGAAACATCCCTAGGACTTTGTTTTGCTGCACAGCTGTGGGTCTCCCATTAACTTCTCTTCCCCTCCACCTGTGTTTCTTTCAGTACGACGAAAGCTACAGTATTGAATGGCTATTACATCCCCAAGGATACCTGTGTGTTTATCAACCAGTGGCAAGTGAATCACGATGAGTGAGTATGCCAAATCTCCTGTGCCTACTCAGGCTGCAATGGGTTTGCTTGGCATTAGACTTGCTCTGACCCTTCAGAACAATATGATTGGCAATATGATTTCACAAAAAGCCAAATGGGTTGTGAAGGCAGGGAAAAGGTAGATTGGACCAAAAATCATGTGGGTTTGACACTGAGCCCAGCCTTGGGTCTCCTGGGCATGGAGCCACTCTGGGTTGACTTGGTCCAACATCAGGGCTTACCCAATTTATGCGCAGTAACATGGTGATGTCCTCGATGCACCAGACTTTCCACGTCTGTGCGAGGCTTGGCAGCTTGGGCTGCTGAATAATCAGGAATTGATAAATCCTCCTGCCAAGCAGCCCTTGTGATTCGGGTTGACAACTCTGGATGTGCTCAACAGGAACCGCCTGGTTCCCTCTTTCAGGAAGGAAAAATGTCCTGACGTGGCTCTCTTTAAACTCAATGAGCTTGTGTTATTGCTGATAATCAGCTCTAGTGAGTGAAAGGGGATCTGGAAACCAAAGCCCCCTCCTACCCTTCCCTGCTCTCTGGCAGAGACCCTCCTGGGGGGGAGTGAGTTGATTAGAGATCAGCACAGAAGGTGGTTCCCAGATCCAGGTATTTGGCATCAGAAGCTCAAGAACTTTGTATTCACGTAGCCCAACAGCACAGAGATATCGTGACGTTCCTTCTGCTCCTGCATATGCTGGTGAGCATTGTAGGGGGAACACTGTCCTTGGGGCCAGAGAGGATTCCCCATATCCGAGCAGAAATTATCAGCTAAGGCACTGGAAAATCCCACCTGGCACCTCCCAGCAGCCAGGCTGGGACAGGTTGGGAAGTTTCCCTAGGAGGATTCAAGGTGAGGAAACCCTCAGGTCTCCATCCTCTCTTTATAAGAGGCCCCAACCCATCTCTGTACACAGATTTTTTTTTTTCCTTTCAGCTGACACTGCAGGAGCTCTAGATATTCCATGCTGGATTAAATCCAGACCCAGTATCTGCACAGGCAAACACAATCTGAGTTTGAGAGAGAGGTTTCAATAGACTGAGCTGATGGGGTCTGACACACAGTTGGCATTTTATATCAGGGATAAAGGTTGCCAAAGTTTTTGGACGGTGAGAATGAGAAAGTATTGCAGTGCTTCTCCCTGCGAGGAGCTTTTTGACTGCTGTCCCCGTCACAGTGGGTGAAAACAGCTTCCTCAGCTGTGTCTCCTTTCTGCTCCAGGAAGCTTTGGAAAGACCCCTCAACCTTCAACCCTGAGCGGTTCCTCAACACCACGGGGACTGAAATAAGCAGAACAGAGGGCGACAAAGTGATGGTTTTCGGTTTAGGGAAGAGGCGATGCATTGGGGAGCCCATTGGCCGGTGGGAGGTCTTCCTCTTCTTGGCCACCATGCTCCAGCAGCTGGAGTTCAGCCTCCGCCCTGGGGAGGAGGTGGACATCACTCCTCAGTATGGACTGACAATGAAATACAAGAAATGTGAGTGCTTCCAGATTAAGAAGCGGTTCCCCATGAAGAGCTCTCCATGAGCTGTGGGAGGAAGCATCGCTTTGCAGAAGAAAGCCAGCCCTTGGAGTCAGACACTCAGCCTGCTTTTGCTAACGCTCTCTAGAAGCCAACACAGCCCCTTGCTGTGCTGCTTCACTGGAGGCTTGTTCATCTCATGCAAACGTGAGCAGGGAGGGATAAAGCCGGCTCTGTTGGGCTCCTCACAGCCCCCCTTGCCAGCTCCACCGCCCTTGCCTTGCAGAAAAGCTCACCAGAGGTCCAGCCTGCTCATCCCTCCTGGGGAGGTCCAGGGGGACTGCAGCCCTGTGGCGGGGAGGAGGATGCTTTGGGCTGGGAGAAGCGGTTTGGGATGTCGGGAGGGTTGTCCTCACCCTGCCCGGTGCCGCAGGCACAGCTGGAGCTGCTGCGGGCAACTCCCTTTGTCCACCAAATAGGAATAAACCTGCAGGTTCCTCCTTGAGAAACCTGGCCGGCCTTTTCCTGCGGGGCAAAAGCCTTTCAAGCTCGTTTGGCCAAGCTGTTTGCAAAGCCTTCAGCTCCTTGCGCTGACAGGAAGGGGCTGTCCCCGCTGCTCCAGCTGCCTGCTGAGGTGCTCTCAAGGCGATGCGGAGGCCAGACCTACCCCTTGCACAGCTACATTCCCTGAATGTAAATGCATGAAACAAATCCCTGAGTGTTGCTACCAACCCTTGGTGACAGCCTACTAGAAAAAAATGTGTCTCCAGAAGTAGTGCTGCTCACAAATTGAGATGAGCTGAACCTCTCCCGAGAAGTGTCCTGAAAAATATCGAAGGACTGCGAATAGGAGGCCCAGTAGAACAATTCTGGCCTTCAGACTATGTATTTGCTGCTTTTTTTTAGCTATTTCTTTTTTTTTTTTTCTAGTGAGCAATAGATTTCTATATTCAGGCTAGTAAAAAGAGCAAGGGTTTGAGAACTGCAGGAGATGCTGCCTCCCGCTGCAGCCCGCATTAGCCAGCGTGAGGGTAAATTCTCATGGCAAATGGAGCAGCGATCCCCGCTTGTTTGTGCCTGCAGGGAATGCATCCCTATGCTGGGATAGAAACCACACAGTATTTCTAATCCAATAAATACTTACACAAAAGTTTCTGAAGTTTCTTGCTGGTTTTATTCCATAGGGAGAAGACTGGGGGGGGGAGAGGGGAAGAAAAAAAATCCACACCTCTTTTTCATCCTCAAAAATCTGACTTGGGTATGTTGGATCTGGATTTTTCCCATGGAAATAATTTTTGCCTGGTTGTTCCTCTACTGTTGGGGCTGTGACACCAGTGGCATTAGGGGGAGTTTTTAGACCTTGTGGGTGTTGGCTGGCTCCGGTCCTCTCCCTGTGTGTCTAGAGAAGATAAAACCTTGGTGAGGATTTGCAGGGAGGTGAAGCTGAGCTGCAGAAAGGTGAAGCTGAGCTCCAGCTCGGTTCAGGATTTCACTAAAAATCAGGACTAGCCCTTCTGTCCCTGAAAAAAAAAGAATTGATAGATTGAAAACAGCCTCAGGGAGATGATCCATGGAGGGATGCTTCGGGCCGTCCCCTGCTCTGCGCTTCCCCATCTCAGAGCAAGGCTTTGCATAACTTCCCTTAAAAAAAAGGCAATAAATGTTAAATTGCCACTTGAATAATAAGGGAGTATACAGAAAACTGAAGGCTGTGTGTACCTGAAGCGGCATCCCTGCAGGACCCAACCCTCTGGGGTTTCCAGCTTGGCGGGGTAGGAAGCTGCTCTTGCCCCGCAGGCACATTTTCATGAGGCACAAAAGTTTAGCCAAGCCCTCGGATTGGGATGTAACATCAGGAACCTTGGCAAAATCCAGTCTTCTGCTGAAAAGCGTGCTCTTCCCCAAATCCCTGCCCTGGGATGCTCCAAGCTACTCTCACCCCACACAGGGATAAAGTCCAAGTAAGTGCTGAAAGGTTAATATTTGACTCCATCCGTCACTGGGGCATAAAGGACAGATGAATAAATCGGTGGGTTTTTTAATGGTGCCACCTGTCGTAGCACAGAGTTATTTTTAATTTCGTGGCTGTGCCATGGAAAGGCTGCTCTTGAGAAAAGGAGCCTTCCTCCCGCTGTGACCTCGCTCACCTTTGCGTGATTGTTACCGACTGCTAGCATAATGATTTTGTTTTTAATTAGCATCCCCGGCACAGCCTGCCGTTTAGCTCGGGAAGGTCAGCCGGCACACGGATCCAGCACCCCACCCGCTCCTTCCTCCAAATAACGAGCAAAACAGCCTCTGGCTTCGGAGTGGGGAAAAGCTGATTTTAATGGAGCTGAGGAGAAAGCGGGAGATGAATTCATCTGTGCCTCTGCTGGTGAGGCAGAGGGAGGTGATGGAAGTGATGGAGGTGATAGAGGGGTGACAGAGGTGATGAAGGTGTGAGGAAGGTGATGCAGGTGATGTGAGGTGCTGGAGGTGTGACAGAGGGGACAGAAGTGATGGCAATGACGGAGGTGATGGTGGTGATGGAGGTGACAGAGGTGATGGAGGCGATAGCAGTGATGGGAGGTGATGAGGCTGAGATGGAGGTGATGGAGGTGTGATGGTGGTGACAGAGGTGACAGAGGTGATGGAGGTGGCGGATTTGTGATGGAGGACAGCAGTGGTGGTGGTGTGACAGAGGTGACAGAGGCCACAGAGGTGTGATGGAGGTGGTGGAGATGTTATGTGATGTGATGTAGGTGATGGAGATGTGATGGCCGCCATGGAGGTTAGGGAGGGAGGGCATGCGCCAGCAGTGGCAGAAGGGAGATGGAAGGCGATGGCGTTGTGGCAGACACGTAACAGCGGTGGCGATGGCATTGGGGGTGACGGGTGTGTGACGGCAGACGCGTGACAGCGGCACCACGGCGGACCCTGCGGCGGGCCCGGACGGC
>NW_009260435.1:2318327-2326272 GCF_000687185.1 Egretta garzetta | reverse complement strand
GGCAGGGCTGGGCTCCAAGCCTCAGCAGGCCGCCTCTTGCTGGGGTCCACGCAGGCGCGGGCCGTGGGGGCCCTGTGTTTACCTGGAGGGGCCCCTGTGTTTTCCTGTGGGTGTCGGGCCGGAGGCAGTCCACCCTGATCCAAGCCGGGGAGACGAGGCCTGCTGGGAGCACATAGCCCGTGCCAGCTCGTCTCAGGCTCCAGAGTGGGTAGGCTTGGTGGCCGCTTTCCTCCTAAACGAGTGAAACCACCTCCCTGCTAACTCGTCTTTCAGACAGGGAGAACATGCAAAGCTACTGACTTGTCGCATGCTAAGTTACCGTTCAGAAACTCAGTTTAAATGCTGCATGCGTGTTTGAGTAATCCCTGGGGCTCGAGTTTCTTTTAAAACTTTAAAACATAAGTAACGTACATTTGAAATGAGAGTTGTGGGGGAATAGAAGATATCTGTGAGTTGTATGACAAAAACTCGGAATGTAGGACGGAATATTAGGTGGGAGGTTTGGCTTTCCAGGTGTACGTAAACAAACAAATGTGCTTATGTCTGTCATGTGTGATGTAGCACATTGTTCACTGCATGTGCAGTTCATTCCCTCTTCTAAATGATTCGCACCACAAAGTAATAGAATGAGATCTTCTGAGATGAGGAGCTTCCCTTGTTTTGGTTTACATTTGCGTGCAAACGTAGATTTTTATGGGTGTGTTTTCTTAGTAACAGGAGGTGCTCGCTATTGAATAGGATCCTTGTCAGATGGTGATGCATGCTGAACTCTCTTCCTTGTTTTCAAAAGGAGAGACAGAAAGCAGGGAAGGGAATGAAATTGTAGTTTTACTGCAGATAGTCGGGGATGTGTTATCTGTGTTTTGAAAGTGATTTTTATCAGCTGTCATCTTGGAATCCAGATATTGTTATCATGGGTTAATATAAATACAGAGAAACAGGAAAGAAAGGAAGCTGTTCCTGCAGAATTTACAGCTTGGTGACCAAACTTAGCGTTTGCTTCCCTTTGAAGCATCCCCTCTTTTCAGTCCCCTGAAAGTCAGCGGAAGTGAGTTAGTTCTAGTACCGTGCATACATCCTAGTTCTTTCCAGGTTTGTTGTTTTTTTTTTTTTTTTTCCTGTGCATCTTTTTCCAAGAAGCTTAGGATAGGAAGGGCTTGAAGAGAATTAAAATGGCTCTCACAGAAATGCAGTTTGTACGTTGATGTTAATCTTCCTGGGTTATCTCCTGTGCTTTCTGTCTTTGTGTTCCTTACCATAAGTATCAAGCATTCTCCCTCTTACCACCGATTACAGCATGAAAGGCAAATACATACAGTAGTCATGCTCGTTAGGGAGCTTGTCAGCTCTTTCGTGCTACCGTGATGTTAGCAAGCCTGTCATCTTCCTGTGTTCTTTGTCTGGAGGAAGAAATCTGAGATGAAAAGATGTGCTTAGCTGTTTCAAAGTGTCTTGATGCAAGTTCAGTCAAGCATCAAAACTGAGGGAATTACATGGTACTGAACATTAACCAAAGAAAGCACATTTTTCCCCCCTGTATTCCAGTAGAACTCGATGCTGGAAAGGAGTGCAGCTTTTTTTTTTTTTTTTCAGTTATCTAATTGTGGTTGTAATAATACTCCTGGCTCTGGAAAGCATGAAGACTTTCGTCCTGGACTCCGGTGTTGGGACTTTTTTCCCCCCCTCCTTCTGTATCTGTCTCTTCCCTTAAAGGTGTTGGGTTTAATTTGTATGTGCAGAGATCAGTCTTCTCACTGCTGAGTATTCACACAAGCTGTTCTGCCCCAGTGTTTGTATGCCAAAATTTTCAAAAGGAAGGTGAAGTTAGCCTTGAATTTGGTTTCAAAAGTATTTCTTTAATGACGCAAACTGTGATCTGCGTTACAAACAATCGTATAGGCAAAGCCCTGTCCAGGGATTTACATGTTCTCTGTGATCCTCGGTGTCTGTATGGATGTTATTTCCACCCCACAAAGAAGAGAGGAGCTGACAAAGCTGGAGCCTGGGTGGGAGCCAGGGTTCTGGGCCGGGGGATGCCGTTGATGCTGATTCAGGTTGTCAGTTTCTGCATCTTGTTACAGCCAGGCCTGTGTCTCTTTACAGCAATTGTGTGCCGGAAATATGGCTACGGACTGGCTCGGGAGCATTGTGTCAATTAATTGTGGAGAAAGCTTGGGAGTCTACCAAGGACGAGTGTCTGCTGTGGATCAGGTCAGCCAGACCATTTCCCTGACGCGGCCCTTCCATAACGGGGTCAAATGCCTTGTGCCAGAAGTCACCTTCAGGTTAGTATTGGTCTGGTTTTTTTTCCTCCTGCATTTTTCCAAGCAAGGTCTGTGGTGGTTTGGATGTTTTGTTTTGTTTTTCCCCAGAAATGGGCTCTTGGCCTTAAATCTCCCTACTGCTACCCAGCATCTTTGGACAAGAAGTGCCTCTCATGTTTCTGTTAGTTTGTGTGCAGGATATTGTGTGGCTCTACAATCCTAGGGTTAGAAGTGGTATAAGCTCACACTTGGAGGTTATTTGTGGGTAAGGCTGTGTTTGTGTGTATGTATGTATACATGCAATACATATATATACTGTTGTTCGCTTTCCAGGTAGTTCAGGGGGCTGGCAGGATCTCTTAAAGCCTGGCCTTCAGCATGTGTGCTATATGTAATTGAAGTGTGACAGAAGAGAAAGCAGAATTATTGCCCCAATAGAATTAAATGAGGTGCAGTTATTAAATCCAACTGCATCCCCTCTGTCTCTTGCCATGTTCTTTCCTCTGTGTAGACAGGAGAGAGTTTTGAAGCAAAACGCTGAATCCATGCAGCAGTATTGTAGCTCTCGTGAATTCTTTCCCACCACCACCTGGTAACACTGTGCTTAAAAAGAATAAATGAGAGTCACTCGTCACTGGACGTTTTCCTGTTACCTGGCATAGTGCAATAGTTAAGACTCCTGAGTTGCTGATTTCTAAATAAGATCGATTCCCTGAAGTCAATACACTTTTTCTTGGATTTTGAAGAGAGAGAGTGGGAAAAGACAGCGACCATATTCTTCCAGGAGATGTGTGGAAGTCTGTAGCAAGGTCTTGCTACTTACAAATCCCAGTTGGACAAATACTTACAAAGTTGAAAATGGAAGACCCTAACTTCTGTTTTATTTCTTGCAATCCGTGCAGATGGAGGTCTTTGTAACCACTTCTTTGTTTTGTTTTGGCTCATGCCCAGTGCCCTGATAGTTTTCTTTATGCTTTTTCTAAGGAAACAGGAAGCGCCATCCTTGTCTGAGCATGAGTTGCGCTAATCTTAAGGGTAGCTTTCTGTAGAAATGGATTAAAAGTAATAGTAGCCTCAAGGCTGAGATTAATTATATTATCTAGAAACTGTTGAATTAATGCAGATTTCTGCAAAGGTCTGTGCCAGTTGCTTCCACTTTCTGTTTGACTGATTCCTGTTTCAGCCAGGTACAAAACCTTTCAAACACAATCCAGGTGCAGTATAGAAATACTTAGGTTGTTAATTTGAAGATTCATATAATTTCAGTTGAATATTTTGGTGTCTTTGGAAATATCCTCTGTGATAATGTATTAAAATGACTTTTATCTCTTGTTTCAATTGATAATGGCATCAGAAAAAAACCACTGTTGCATGTTTTTCTTTAGGGTTGGTTGTTGGTTTTTTTTTTTTTTTTAAAGATACCCGAGATGCTAAATTCCTCAATGTCTGGCTTTCTTTTCCTGTTTTTAGGGCAGGTGACATTACTGAGCTGAAAATTCTGGAGATCCCTGGGCCGGGGGACAGCAGACAATTCGGGGACCTGCAGCAGACAGAAATGGGCATCCCTGGTGTTGGATGCCAAGTGGGTCCCAGCCAGAACGGCACTGGGAAAGTGTTAAAGAAGCCCATCTCCAGCAGTGCCCCACAGAATATCCCAAGGAGAACGGACATGAAGAACCAGGATATTATCATCTCTCCACAGCAGCAGTGCTCCAAGAGCTACATGGATCGACACGTGGAAACACTGATTCAGTCCAAAGGCTTCCGTCGTAGACACAATTCCTGTGAGTATGTGTGGCATCCTGCAATTTTCCTTTTGCCTACCTGATTTACCACTGCAACATCTTGCCTTCCTCAGCAAGAATGTTTCAGACGGTGCTGGAAACTTTTGTTTGTTTGCTTTTATACTTGTGTAAGTATAAACCTGTATATACCTGAAGGTCTGGAGAAGAGGAAGGTAAATGGTGAGGAGAAAAACTTGGCAAGCTGTGCCTCCAGGTGTTTTTAGTAGAGCTCTTCTAAAGTCTGACTCTTATCTGTAAATCTTCTATGATTAGATGATGATGCAGTCTCATCTATAACTTGGTATGAATGTTCATACGGCTACACTAAAGCTTGCAGGACTGGGCTTATAAAGAAACATGTAGGATAGCATAAAAAAGCCCTTATACAGAGATACAAAATGGTTTTACTGGGTAAGAATAGTCAGGTGAGGCAGGTTGTTTGAGGCGGTCTGCCACTTCTGTATTGGGGTTTTTTTTGTTGTTGTTTCTATTTTGGGGGGTTGGGTTTGGGGTTTTTTTTGGGTTTGGCTTTTTGGTTGTTTTTTTTTTTTTTTTTAAGACTGCATTCTGTTTCTCTAGGCTTCTGGCTACCTTACAGAAATGTGCTCAGGGTATACTGGAGAAAGGCCTGCTTCACTGATGTCTCCATTGCCATCATGCCAATGCAGAACATAAGTTCTAGCTCCTTTTCATCTGTGGTCAGGCTTTAAAACTATCGCTAGAGTTCCTCGGAGGCAAATTTCGCTCTACTTTTTCATTCCTTTTGATTCCAAACAAAATACCTTTCCTTGCTAGATACAGGCTGGAAAAGTTAATGCAGAGAAGTTAGTGCTGTTCAGCTGAATAACTGGGGAGTAGAGTACAGTGAGAACCTTAACTTGGGTGTGCTCTTTGTCCTTGCTTCTGAACCGATGTGGAGGAACAGCAGAAAGCATGGGTGGTTTTATTTATTAGGTTCAGGACTGGTTTTGATGGGGTGTTGGCTGTGTTGTGGGAGTTCGGTAAGCTTCCCCTGCCAAACCTAATTTGAAGTTGTGGGTTTGTTTTTTTTCCCTTGAAGTCCATTCAAGGAAATCAGTCTTTCTGAACTTTAAAATGCTGCAGGCTGTTCTGTGTCTCTCTTACAAACATACTAGTATGAAGAGGAATGGTCACAAAAGCAGTTCTATTGCTCATACAGGACAGAAGCAGCATGTTGTTACATACTTCCAAAATGGATTGGGATGCGAACTGCAAATTCCAGAATCACAAAATGGCAAAGGTTGGAAGGGACCTAGGGAGATCATCTAGTCCAACCCTCCTACTAAAGCAGGGTCACCCAGAGCAGGTTGCACAGGACATCATCCAGGCAGGTTTTGAATATCTCCAGAGAAGGAGACTCCACAACCCCCCTGGGCAGCCTGGTCCAGTGCTCTGTCACCCTCAAAGTAAAGAAGTTCTTCCGCATATTCAACTGAAACCTCTTGTGTTTCAGTTTGTGCCCATTGCCTCTTGTCCTGTCTCTGGGCACCACTGAGAAGAGTCTGGCTCTGTCCTCATGACATCCACCCTTAAGATATTTGAATGTGTTGATGAGATCCCCTCTCAGTCTTCTCTTCAGGCTGAACAAGCCCAGCTCTCTCAGCCGTTCCTCGTGTTTCTTGAACTGGGGAGCCCAGAACTGGACACAGTACTCCAGGTAGGGTCTCACCAGAGCAGAGTAGAGTGGGAGGATAAACCCCCTCGACCTGCTGGCCACACTCCTCTTAATGCACCCCAGGATGCCATTGGCCTTCTTGGCAAAATTTAAAATTTAGGTTTCCCATTGAGAAATACCAGCCTTTATTTTCAGGGTGTGTTACTTCATTTAGTTTTAGGACACGTAAGGTAGTGTTTAAGAAGAAAAACGCTCTCCCTATTCTGCCCCCACCCAATGTCCCGATATGATCTCTTACCCCTTTCTTCTGTCACTGCTGGCATGAGCTTAGAGGTTGGGCTGAGAATAGTAGGAGTGGGCACTGCAGGAATTTGGGATAAAACAGGGAAAAGGTGTGTATGAGCAGAGGGTGGAGAGGAGCGGCAAAGGTGCTGGAGGAAGCAGCTGCCTCTCCTTAGAGCCTCCAGCTATGTGGGCTGCTGTTTGGGAGAGGCATGGATGATATTTCGGAGTTCTTAGGAAGATGCTGTATTGTGCCGGCTGTGGTGGGACTGGGGCTGTAGATGGCTGCAGAGACCAGTGATATGGTGGGACATGAGCTGAAGTATGAATAGAAAGAGATTATCTTATCAGTCGCACTACAGTTGTGCCATACATTTCTGTTGCATCCGTCTTCTTGCCCATCCCTGTTCCAGTCTCCCAAAGCACAGCCCTGTTTGAGTATGCAAAGAGCAATGTTCTGGTGTTTCCTTTACCGCAGCATTTCTGAGAGAAGTGTGGTTGATGCCTATTTACATAAAAAGCAAATAGTTCTTTAACAATTTATTGGTTAAAGTGAATATTCAAATGTAATTAGTGAAGAGATCTTCCCTGTCCCACCCTGTGTATTACTCTGCTTCACCAGCATCAAGTGTTAGAAAACGCAGAGCCAAATAACGCCAGTTAACAATGATTTCCTCGTTCCTGCTTTCTTTCCTGTTTGAAAATTGCCCAATTGCCAGCCTCTGTTTTTCCTCTAAAAGGAACTGGAAGCAAATTGCATATTATAAAGCTTTTCTATTTAAAGTCTGTATAACCATAACCTGTTACAACATCACCCTACAAGTAATTACAAATGTTACTTGCTGTGTTGTTGACATACAAATTAATGGGCTCTAATGAGAACAACGTAAAGATACAATGGGTACATCGCAAAGTCAAGCATCCGCTATTTTTATTTCTGTTCATAAAATCCTCACCCAGCTCTCATGCTGTGCCAAAATTGGGTATTTTTTTTTTTTTTTTTTTTTTTTCTTGAAGTCCCCTGGGCTATGTTCCTTTTCAGATCTTCATCGTGCAATTATTGAAACATCGGTATATATCCAGCGTATTTCCATGACTTAATTGTGGAAGCATCAGTATCTCTCTGGCGTTTTTGCATGACTTCATTTTTTCCCCTTGGTTTTGTGTTTAGAAAAGAAACAAAACCAAGGGGGGCAAGGCCAGTTAAACAGGGAAGTCAAAGACTGTATTTAGGTGGAGAAGTTCCTGGACCTCTGGAAGTCTTCCTCCCCCACCAACAGCTGTATTATTTTCTGGAAGGCTTGTAACTCTTTTCATATTCACTTATTTATTTCAACGATTGCCAGGCAGGCTTGATGGGAGGAGTAAGGCCGGAACGATGCGGAGGGGTAGGCACGCACGCCTTGGTGTCCTAACTGTCTTCAAGCCTGTCTGGTTTGGGGTGCTTTACTTCTACCCAGGCCTAAACACTGCGTAGTGCTTGCTGTAAGAAGAGAGCTATGATTCTTTTAAGGTTAATTAAATAATTATTTTAATTCCTCAGTTCTTCCTAAATTCCAGTTAGTTATTTGAATATGTTACTTTGGTTGGTTTTAGGAAAACTTTTGAGCTTCAAAGCCAGCTACTTAAGCATCTGAAGTAACTGCTGCTCGGCTTTATTCTGGCTGATGGGAGCGTGTAGGAGGAGAATGTTACCTCACGTAACGCTGTTTTGCCAGTGTCTGGTAGGTCTGGGGTGAGCAGCGAGTGCTTCAAACCACAAATGGCTAGCGTCAGTTTTACTTAAGCACAACAGCAGGCCAGATTTTCTTTTGCAGACTTTGTTTGAAACAAGTTGAGTGAGGTGCTAGATGTAGGTTGTTGTTAGCTTGGATTAATTTTAGAATAAATGAGGCAGAAAACTGAACTCTTACCCTCTAAAATGTGTGTTTGGGGAGTAGGGCAAATGATGCATGAATCTCGGGGCGGGGGGGGCGGGG
>NW_009260435.1:2296201-2318188 GCF_000687185.1 Egretta garzetta | reverse complement strand
ACGGAGGGAAGGGGTCCTGGCTCTATGGAGGTGGTGGGTACAGGTGTCTGGAGAAGAGTGGGCTGAGATGTTATCTAGAACTTAAGTCATATAGGGTTTAGTACAGCTGAAAGTTGACCTGTTGATGCCCTTTAGCGTGCTAAGTCAGGGACAAAGTTCCCCCTTTGAAGTACTTGTGTGACAGGAATCAATAAACAACAAATATCAGCGCAGGTTTCACAACAATGGCTTCTGTGCTGTGCTGGCACCGGGCTCATTCATGCCAGGGCTGGCGGCAAAAGATCCCACAGGGATCTTGCAGGAAGGTGGCCAGCTCGCTAGAGACTTTACGTTCGCTTGCGTGCTATACACGAAAGGGTTGGGTAGTTGTTTTTTTCCCAAAGAAACAAAAAAAGGCTGGGAAGTATTGTTTATCTTTTGAGGGAGGCGCTTTTCTGTGCAGCGTCGAGCTGCCAACTTGACACAGAGCCATGTGCTGTTCTCCTTAGTAAGCTTCACGTGTACACGCACAGGGCAGAGGTGCTGGAAGTTGTGATCGAAAAGGAGTGGGACTTGAAGGTCTGGATTTCTGTAGCTGCTTGGCAGAGGACTGGATCAGGTCGGGGAAGCAAGTGCAGCTGTGAATAGCAGCTTTCAGGCAATGGCTTGGTCTGGTGTGTCATGCTAGTGCCCTGGAAGGCAGCAGACACTTCTGTTAGCCTTATCTTGGATTCTTCTGCCTGAGTCTTCCCTTCCCTCCCCCTGCCCTCTTTCTAGGTGTTTCTCCTCTTTTCTCTGAACAGCACCAGCTGCCAGTCTTGCCTGTCTAGATGGCGATGCTTGAAGGGGAACACCACGTAACTTTGCTCGGAGTTTGTAGGAGGCCTCTGCCACATTCTGTACAACCTCTGTTGCGAGGTTGTAATGCAGTCCATGGAAAGACAGCTGTTTGTGTGGGTCAGCAGGATTTCAGAGTTGGCATCCATTGGTATGGATTAGAGAGCTGCCCGCCACAATGCTGGCATGTCTCGTTTTGATGAGGTACGGTCTTGGCTCCCATTCATTGTGTCTGCAGGGGAGCCCAGGGAGCTTTCCAGCCATTGTTCTCACAGCTTTTCTAGTGCAGCTTTTTATTCTGTCAGCGTTCGCATGCTGCTCACATCAGCTGCTTCTGTCCCCTGGATCCACTGCACGGCGGTGCATCTATCCCCCCAGTTTGCTTTTCAGGTCAGCTGAGGTGGAGTTGTTTGCAGAAGAATCTGACAATGAGTGTAAAAACCCTTGTTGGGTAACAGGAATGAACCGAGTTGCCATAACACTTGACATTGACCCAGGAAGCAGGCTTGTTTTGCCATTGTGTTCATTGTAGGCTCCAGCTTGTTCATCTGAATTCTGGGAGTCCCTTAACTATTGCTTTGACCTGGAGTTTGTGAACGTTTGGGGAACTCAGGTCTGTTGTGTTGCTCCAGGTTTTCATTTCTCAGTGGCTGAGAGCAGCAGTGTTGGGTGCCTTTCCTTTGTCAGTAGTGGCAGTTGTCAGCTCTGTACCGAGTTGTGTACAACTTTGGAGTGGTTTACGTGTCAAATTTTGAAGTCGCGCGTTAGTAAAAAGCTTTCCCTTTCTCTCAGAACTGTGTGTGTAAGTGACTGGTCATAGCTTGTATACTGGGATTCTCCTTGCCAGCAAGACTTACCCCTTCTCCTGTGTTGTGTTTTGGCACCAGCAATTCTTGAATTCTGCTACCTGTTCTTCAGTGGCTTCTTGGCAAAAGGTGTGTTACAGTAGTCTGTTCTCACCCAGTTTTTTATGAAAACTTGCCGTCTCCAGCAGCTTGAAAATCACTGTGTCTGAAAATGAGCTACCTGCTCTAGTTAGTAGTAATTTCAAATTACTATAAATGGAGACTCCATAAATGGAGAATATTGTCAAAGTGTGGTGATGCTGACCACACAGCTCCATATGGTCAGTATGCGCAGAATAAATATTTTATACTGTTTTGTGAGTGGCTTTGTGCTGTGGTCAATGTGGATTTTCATGACACAGTGAGGTTCCAGTAAATCCAGTAGGCAGGATAGCTGTGTTGCTGCGAGAGACTTAAGCTATTAGCTGTCTAACTTTGTAGGTGCCCTTTAAAATATTTATTTAACACAGCAGCGCTGTATCTATAATGATACAATGGTGTTGGAGAAGAAAGGGAAAAGCTGACATCTTCTGTTAGGCCAGCTTATAAAGCTGGGGAAAGTTGATTCTTTCAGTCTCTTCAGTGCTTGCTAGGGATGCTTGAGCAGAACTTTTTTTCAAACTGGTATAACTAGAGCACTCAAGCTCATGTCTAAAACAAAAACTCCACCAGCACAACAAATTACATTAGGAAAATGACCATTGGGAGGGGGGTTGCTTTGGGTGATTCCACAGACTTGAAGGTTTGGGGTCTTACCTCCTGCTTTTCTAGGTGGGAAATACTGGACTCTGACTTGTGTGCTTTTTTGGTATTGCTGGACTTGTAATTACGGTGTAATTGGAGGCTGGAGCTGTAGCAGCTTTGAGAGGGAGTGCTTTAGGGGGTTCAGGTCTGTTTTGGTTAGTCCTTAAGACACCAAGGAAGGAGCTGCTGAGCATTTCAAAGAGCTTCCTTGCTGGAGGGGGCTGGGAAAGCTTTCAGGTTAGTCACTTAAATAGTCCTCTAGAGAATAAAAAAGTGACGTGCTGTCTAAATATGTGGAACAATGGGGGAAAATCCTTGCTGAGGCAGTGCATTCCTAATTGAGAATAAAACCAAGTACGTATCCTTAGCAAGTCATCTTTCAGCATGGCATAAGTTAGACGTGGTGTTAGATAAACTCAATATCATGCTGTAAAACACATTTGCCAGAGCTTAGGAAGTCCTTTATAAGCTCTGACAACTCCAGGCAAGCCTGCCAGTATCTTCCAGGAAAGCGCTCTCTACTCTGGTCTGGTCCTACAGTGTTTTCTGTAGAGGCTTCAGGTAATCATAAGGGTGTTCTGGAGTTAACGGCTGCAATTTAAGTTGTGTAATTGAACTACTGAATAACTTTGCTGTAGAGGGATGAGTTCTGTTGGTTAACTTGGCCGAAATTGGCGCATCGGTCTTGAATGTGCTGGTTCCTGTCCTAGTCCTGAAATGAATGAACGCTGCTGTAGAAACAGCGGATGGGAGGAGGGTCCTTCACTTTCGAGGGGAAGTGCTGTTCCTGTTGATGGAGGATTCCCACTTAGGAAATGTGGGAAATTAGAGCTCAGGTTTCTTAGGCAGCTTGCAGCTGCTCCACCCGCCTGACCTGAGGTTACAAATAAGCCTTTCCAGGCAAGGAGAAAGAGGGATTTGCCAAGACCAGGCTAGATCTGTCTGCACTTACAAAGGTGACAAGCACCTTTATGGGAGGCCATGAAGGTTGTGCCTATTGCAAACCTTTTGGGGATGTTCTGAGTATCCTTAGATTACTTGAAATTCCTCCCGTCTTCTCTCACTGATTGGCAATAATGTGTGAAGACAAAAAAATGCTGCTTTTTCATTTATGGAGGAGGTATATAAAGAGCACACATCACTGTGGTAATTTGTTGCCCTGTTATCAAATGGATTCTGTCAATAAAGTAATTTGAGTAAGTTACTCGCAAAGGTGATTCTCATGTACTATGAGAAATATTTTAATAGACCAAGCAGCTTTGGTGTGGTAACTCTTACTCCACCTGTTGGACACTGTAGACGATACCTGTAATTGCTGGAATTAGCCTGAAATATTTTCTTGTAATTGCAAATTTAAGAGTGGGTATAACAAACAGATTAATGTTGTCTGGAACTGAGTTTGTATGGGTGACCTGAGTAATAATGTAAGAATTAATGCAAGTAGAGGGATACAGTGACCTCCTAATTGCATATGGGTTTGTACCAGTCCTTGATCTCCAGCCGTAAGCTGGGAATGAGGAGACTTTCATCACTCTCATGCCAGAGAAATCAGGCTTTCACAATTACTTGTGATTGGAAAGAAGTGTATTTAAACATGCAAGACGATGAATAAGTAGAATAATGCAATAGGAATAAGGAAAAGGACTCGGTACAGATGTGTGTACCTATTGATAGCAAGTGCGAGGAAAAAGCAATGCTTTACATTCAGGGATTTAAGTTCTTTGTAAAGATCACTGATCAGTGGCCAGCCTGTTATGGAAGAAAACACCTACGTTAGTCTCTGAAATTTAGGGAAATTCCAAAGAAGGTCTTGGGCCACATGCCTGCAGGAACATGAGCTTGGTATAGGAGGAAAACTGTCCTAGATCATGGCTAGCTTATTATCTTATCAGTAATGTGACTCTATCTTGAATTACATAAAATGTGGAGAAACACTTAATTTGCTACTGTGTTCAAGCTTGTTTTTCTAACCTTGCCAGTGGAATGTCCCTGAAAGTCTCTCCAGATGCTCTTGTTCCATTTTCTGTTAGCTTATCTTAGCACGAGTAATGCCGAAGATGAGGTCTACAGCTTCTTTGGGGAGCCAGTATCCCTTGAGCCAGTGGACTGCAAGCATAAGCACCCCTCTCTTACAAAATTTGCTGAGAAAGTGCATGAGCAAACATGGCTTTTTCCATTTATGACACACCTTACAGTTGCTTTTATTTTTGTTTAGGGTCGTCCAGTAGCCGTCACCCAAACCAAGTGACTCCAAAGAAGAGTGGCCTGAAAAATGGGCAAATGAAGAGTAAAGATGATGAGTGCTTTGGGGATGACATTGATGAAATCCCAGACACCGATTTTGATTTTGAAGGGAACCTGGCCCTTTTTGACAAGGCAGCCGTGTTTGAAGAGATTGAAACTTATGAGAGGAGGAGCGGCACTCGTTCCCGGGGGACCCCAAATGAGAAACCAGCTCGCTATCGGCACGACGAGAACATCTTGGAATCAGAGCCCATAGTCTACAGAAGGATTGTCGTACCCCAGAACGCTAACAAAGAATTCTGCACTGGTATGCCTCGTCCCTTACTGATAAGGATGCAAACTCTGCTGCTTTTCTGGGGCACATGTGGTGGATTGTTTTCCCCGTGGGGTTTCCTATCAGCTTAGTGTAGTACAAGCGAGGGCATTCGTTTACGTAAGATTGGATCTGTGCCTCGTATCTACATACCACCTTTATTTGCAATATTTCCAAGATAAAAAAATATTCAGACAGGGCAACAAGTTAAGTGTTTTTGCAGTAGGGGACAAAACTGATGATTGGATAACAAGAATGGCAACTGAATATGAGCCATTTGAATCCTTGCTTTGATTTTGGTAGCGTGATGAACCTGCATGGACTTGATTGCTGGCTCGTGAGAGGGAGGGATGGTCTCAGGATTCCAGTACGTGGTAGCATGTTGTAATTTGTCCTTTCTTGGTAAAAGTAGGGAGTTTTCATGTGTTTCTGATACTCCTTGGGTGGTAGTTTTATATTTCCACATGGTTTTGCGGAACTTTAAATGTCATTGGTGTAAAAAAGGAACAGTTCTGGCTCTTCCCATCCACAATTCCAAACATTCATTGTACGAAAAGGCTTTTTTTGGGGGGGGGTCCCACCCCCAACTTACTGTCCGCTGCTGCTGTGTGAAAGATCGAGGCCCAGAAAGCTGGACAACCACATTCGCATGTGTGTAAAGAATGGCTTTCTCTCCTTTGCTTTACCTTAGTCTTAATTAGAAAAACTTTAACGCAGACATTTGGGTTGAAGTGTTTGTCAGCAGATCACGAAGATAAACCAGCGCAGTGTGCCCGGTGCCAGCTGCTGTGCAGATATTCTCCCACAGGGCTGATTGCTGGTCCTTGCTGCCACTAAGTAGCCTCTTGGATGGAGGTGAAGGTCGTGGCGGGGAATGGTGAGCTGCCTGGTGGCAGGGAGGCAGTGCTCCCAATGTCAATATGCAGAGAATAAGTATTCGGCTCCAAATCCTTGGCTGTGGGAAAGGATAGAATTGGTTTCATTGCATGTTCAGTAGTTTTTTTGGTGTTTTGTTTTGTTTTGTTTTTTTTTGCCAGGCACCAGTGGTCCTTTCCCCAGAAGCCAATTCTGTATGCTGATGGATTTTACTATGAGGAATCTTTTTATTTCTGTACATACACATGCTGGGAAGTGTAGCACGTGTACCTTATGCTACGCATAGGTGCAAATTCCCTGTAACTTTAGCCTACTTTTGGTTTGGTTTGCATGCCTTCTAGCACTTGCAAAATGTAGGAACTCTGCCATTCCAGGAACGTTTCCTTTCCACGTCAGAATAAAATAAAAATGCTTATCTTTTGTAGAGAGACACTAAATAGCTAATATCCTGGAAGTCTGGCCACTGAGCAGGAGTGTGATCAGATCCTTGATCTGTCATTCTTTCTCTGCCCAGAAACTCCATCTGGGGTGTGAAACACTTCACAGAAGGAAGCTGATTTGTTTGCAATGATTGGCTGCTTTTCAATTTTTAAAGAAAAGGTGTGTGTTTGTTTTTTTTAATGGTTTGACTAGACATCAATATCATAGTTTTCCATCTGTGTCATCCATCTTCCTATTGATCCGTTCTGCTCTCAAATGGAGATAAGTGTACTGGGTCCTATCAGAATTGTCCAGCTCCATATCGTGTTTCTGAGAAAACTTAAGGAAAAGTGAAAGAACAGAGTAAGCACGCAGTGAGGCTTTCCCCTGAGTGCTTTGCCTTTCACAACTTTAAGACTTCCCGAAGCAGAAGTGATAGTTCAATATTAATAGCTTCTGATGAGTTTTATTTTCTTCTGCTTAATTTAACCTATTGCTTTTTAAATCTATGCAAGCTTTCAGTATCTCTACAGTGTCCTGTGGCAGGAAGCTCCACCAATTGCCTGTGTGAATGAGCACTTCTTCATTTTGGCTTGTGATTTACTATTTTTCTTTTTTTTTTAAATTTCCCACTTGTCAATTCAGCTGGCTTGTTTGAAAGGAGACGGGGCCTCTATGTATGTCTAGTCTGAAACAAAAGCTAACCTACTGTTAGCTGCTAATTTGAGAAGTATGGCTCATACGGTATTCTAGCGGTACAGATCCTGGGAGGAAAAACTGACGTGCCGTAAGGAGTCAGAGTAATCATACTAATTGCATCAGTTGGTAAATTCAGGGGATGAAAATGAAACCACATTTTTGCTAAACTCCATCGTCCCTTACTGTGGAAACTCTTGGTTTGCGGCGTGCTGAAGGGAGCAGCCCAGGGAAAGGGCTGCTGGCTTCTTGTTTTGCTCTTGGCAAGCCTGTGCAGGGTGGGTGGCGAGCGACTCCCCCCTGTAGTTGCAGGGTCTCACCAGCCTCATTAGCTGCTGTTGGGTGATTAGTCTCCCGTATGGAATTCGGGATTAGTTTGGAAGAAAAGCTGTCATGTCACGCAACAGGCAGGGTATTGACAGCTACAGTTCCCTGTCGCCTGTGCTGAGCTGGGCACATTCAGAGCCCTGTGAATGATGATAAAAGTGTCCTGGTCCTGCATCTCTCTAGATGTTTTTCCCACAGAGAGTGACTTCTTTTGTGTCCTCTGAGGAAGTTTTCTTTTGCTTAGGAAATGCTAATGGCTATCTAGCAAAAGCTCATGTAAACAGTTGTAACTTGCCTACTGTTTCTGGCATTCAGTCTAGCGTTTTTTGTTGTGAGTCAGCCCTCCCAGGGACAGAAAGATATTCAGTGCGCTTGGAGTAACGATGGACTGTCACTTGGGGGGAAAAAAAAAAAAAAATCCTGATTTCTTTTGTTTAGCAACTGGAAGGAAGATGTTAAGCTGTAGGCAGCCTGCCTCTCTTAGTGGCTCAAAGAGCAGCAGCTGCTGAAATTAAATGAGAGTGCCAATAGCCCCGAAAGCCATGATTTTGGATACATCTGTGGCAGGAATTCTCTTTCTGCTTCTGAATTCTCCCTGCAGAGTTGTCTCTGGACTCCTAAGGGGAGCTTTACTTGCAAAAAGCACTTCCTAGTTAGAGGAGAAATAAGTACTTTGTAATTTTTTTCCTTAGGCCAGTCTTGAAGATCATCATCTTAAAAGAGCTCTGGCTGGTAGAATAATTATTCTGTCTGTGATAATAGCACAAACAAAGGGATGCTAGTGATTGACAGTGAGCTAATATCCAGCTCTTGTCACTGTGGGAGAGGAAAAAGTCTGTGAATCCCTGCATGCTCTTTTATGCCGTGTTTCCATAGAGATAGGAAATAACCAGGATTGTGCAGTGGTAAAACCAGCAAACTTGTGATGCTGGTTCTCCAAAAGACTAATCTGTGCTTTTATTACTGACTAAAATAAGTCGACCTGTGTAGGATGTAAGCAAAGCTTGAAAAACACTTCAATTCACTGGGGTGGTTTTCTGAGAGGTAATTTTATGGAGCCAGGCCATTGTGTAGGATACTACCGTGTGTTTTAGAAGTAAGCAGGGAATGAAGATGAGGATCTGTTCTGAACAAAAATAAAAACCTGAAGCGAATAGAATGTACCAGGTCTTTGATTTTGACTGAGCTGAGCCCATCCCTGGGGTTCCACATACAAATCTGTCCCAAATATATAATTAGTCTTTACTCTTTTGGGCTGGCTGCTATCGATCTGCCTCTCTGTTTACCGTTATGTGACGCTTGAAAGGGCAAATACAACTGTTTAACAGCAGTCTGCCTCCCTGGAAAGGCTGATTTTTTTATGAGGTGTGAGTTGTCTTTTTCGACTTCCAGAGAGAACAGAAATATGTGTTGGCATAGGTCTGTCGCTGTTCCTTCTGCTGGCTGTCAGCATCTGTCTGTTCCTTCTGCTGGCTGTCAGCATCGAAACGATCCGTGTCTGAACAGCACAGTGCTTCGGGATCACGTCTTTTAGCAGTAGCTGCAAAGCCAACGTTCTGCAGCTATGTTGGAGCTCAGAGGAGCTTGCAGTAGGATGGAGTAGCTCAGTTCATCATCAGTGACTCTGTATTTTATAATCTCAAACGTACCAGGCTCTCCAAATTGTTTGGGTTGTTTTTTTTTCCAGTTCACCTTTCCTTTCCTCTTAACTTTTTTTCTGCCAAGAAAGTGTCTTTATGAGCACACTGAGATGGGTAAAGAGGAGAGCTGTATGCCACGTAGGTAAGGTACGTATTTCTTTCACTGATGTACTAGTAAGGCTTTGTCCAGAGCAGGTTCTCTTCTTGTTAATGCTGTTAGTGTGGAAAATGCGCTGTTTCCATCCCAGCGTCTCTTCTGGAAAATAAGTGGGATTTGTCAAACTTGGCTGCTATAGAAATTTGAGATAGCCACTTGTCAAGTGAAAGCAGGACTGTGCTCAAAAAATGGGACTAAGTGTTGATATTTATATCTCTGTGCTTCCCCAAACCTCCAGACTTCAAACCTGTCCTTCAAGAAACAGTTTTCCCCCCCTGCCCCAGTAAGGAGATTGTGAAAGAAAACGCATGCTTAGGAGTAAAGGAATGCAGCAGGCAGGGCTGCTGTGCTGGGGTCAGACGACACAACTAAGGCTGAGTCTGTTGTGCGTGGATGATGCAGACAGTATGGGGATTTTTTTTTTTTTTTTTTTTTTTTTGTGTGTGTGTGTGTGTGCCATGTCCTTGACTGACTTTTCTACTCCCTAGCTGTGAGCTCTTCAGTCTATGGATGACTGCCTTACAGCGATTGTGTATTTTGAATGTGTGAAGTGTTTCTGGGATCTCTGAGTTGAGTGCAAATTAAGTTCGCTTTATCCAACCGCAGGAAAAAACAAAGTGGTCATGGGGCAAAGTCTCTTTGTCCGTCAGAGGGTTTTTTGCTCAGCCGGAGTGAATTGGGCACTAATGCTGGGAGAGGCTGACACTGGAATGTCAGCCAGAACTCCCACAGAATTTGTCTTAATTAAAAATAATGATGATTAAAAAAAAAAAAATGTAGCCCTTAGGCTTGTGGAGAAAATCATTCATGTTTGTGGGGCAAGTGACTGTGTTTTGCTGAGTCTGCAGGCAGGTGGCTCCAGCTTTACAGCCAGCAAAAGATGGCAAGGCATGTCCCATCTGCCTAAATGGGACAAGAGTTACACCCACTCCACATAACTGCATCTCAGACCATGAGCTCTGTGGCTCTGGAACCTGGAGTGAGTTACTGCTAACAGAAAGAGTTAACAGCTTTACATACAGCTTTCGCTGCTAACGGAAAGAGTTAACGGCTTTACTTTAGGTACAGCTTTTGGGAGATCCTAAGTCTGTTTCCATCTCATCCATTCCTGCAGCTTGCCTGTATTTATTTTAGCAGCTGGGGAACTGCTAAAATAGTCAAGAGAAAAGACGAGGCTTACATGTTGAGCTACTCAAGCAGCAGCCCTCTTTTTGTGTTGTTTTTCCTGCAGCTGAAAGCATGGGAGGTGTTTTTATTTCTGACAGCAACGTTGCTCTGGGCTTGTTTGGGGAAAACTCTTATTTTGTTAACTTCTGGAGAGTTAGCTCAGTCCTTCTACTGGCATAGGGTGTTCTAATCCAGCCACTACACATGTAACATTGCATAGTGAAGCTCGATGAGATAACTCGTTCGCAGTTGTAGTGCCCAGGACCGAGTGTGCCTCATAAACGGAGAATACTTGGTGGTTAATCAGGCTTCAGCAATACTCTGCATGTCACAGAACTATTTAGTTTGTATCTGCCTTTTTTTTTTTTCCCAGGCAGCTGTAAAATACATTTATTTAATATTAAAAGGCCTGAGCTAATTTATTTTATTACCTTCATTAGCAAACAATAAAAACGCACTGTCCAACCCAAACATAATTAAAGTTGGCAGGAGTTCAGTTTTGTTTCGGTAGTGTTATTGTTTGTGGGTTTACACGTTGTCTCCTTGATTGCTTTCTGCCAGAGTTTATTTAACTCCCTTGGCCTGACTGTGATAAGCCAGTCTGACTGGTTGGACCTTGCGTGAGTGTGAAGAAGGGAAGTTCTCTTGGTATTTAAGCCTGCTCTTGAGAGGGAGCAATTAGGACAGAAGTGTAGCACTGACGTGCAAAATCCAAGTTCATCTCGTGCCTCTGCTGGCTCCCCGTAACCCCCTTTGCATTAACCCACCGGGTACTGAGCTGTGTCTAGCTGATGGTAAACTCAGGTTTACTAAAGCTTGTCGTCTAGGGGAAGTGGCTGAAGGGAAGGTGCAAATGGTTACAGAGAAGACGTTGGCAAGAGTCATACTGAACTGGGTAGGCGCCGAGTGTAGATAGGCTGTTTCACCCTTCTAGTTTGGGCAGTTTGTGCAAAATTTAAGCTGTGGGCGTGTGGTCCTGCAATCCAGAAGGAGCAAACCTACAGTTTGGGAGCCCCCTGTTTCAGGTTAGCAGAGGACACGTTCTGTCAAACTGTTTGGAGAGATCCTGACCATGGGTCACTCATTCCAAGTCTTCCCTCAAGCTTGAAAAACAAGACCTGATGAAGTTGCAGAAATCTGGAAGGGGAAGGAGGCAGAGCTGAGCCTTGTGTGACTCTGGAGGCTGCGAGGGTGTGTGAATGCAGGGCAGGTGCGTGACTGGTGTGACGGGCCTAGGATTATTAGTGGCTTATGACTCCGAATGTTCAGCGGCTGCTATCAGGAATCTGAGACGGCTTTGATAATGTGCATGCTTGCATGTGTGCTGCATGTAATGAAGGACTATTAGCGGAGGCAGCTTAATCGGTGGTTAGCATGCAAGGTCAAGTGTTTGAACGGTTCAGCCATGAAGGCTAGAAGGATTCGGCAATATCTGCTCTGCAGCATTTTACTGTTTCCTTGCAGGAATACCCCTGATTTGACCCTGAAAACCTCAAGGTGTACAAACCCTGCCATTTCTGCCATAGCTTGGCATAGTGGTTTGTGACTGGGGCACCCTGGGGGAATATGGCACTACAAATAATTCCTCACAATTAAAATACACACTGCTTTTCTCATTTGAATATGGCACTTGCTTGTTACAACTGGTTCTTGTTATGTTTTTTGTGTGCAAAAGAGGCCAAACCCAACCTAACAGTTGTTAGGTTTCCTCTCAGAGCGGATATGTACACTGTGGCTGTTCCCCTTTGAGTGTGTGTCACTGCAGAGCGTTTCCACTGGGCTGTGTCATCTTCCCACGACCCTTCCCCATCGGCGCAGCCGGTCTAAGCCCTGCCGTGCTCCTCAGCACTGGGCTGCCGTGAGTGCCCGGGTGGCTACCATCGCCCCGAGTTCAGTGGCCGAGTGGCTGGTGGGAGTGTGAGGGTAAGTCAGGGGTTCTGGCCGTTGAATGCCGCAGAAGCAGAGCGTGCTGATGGAAGGATCAGGTTCATGCTTTGGCCTGATGTTTGGCATCAATCTGAATCCTGGGCTTTTTGACCCACCATGCCTGATTCCTGTGCACCTCATCTGCCTGTCCCAGAGTAGGAACTAAGTAAATTTGTAGAGCCCTTGCTCAGCCGGACTCTGCTGGGGTTGCTTGTTTAGCTCAGAGCAGTGCTTATGAATGTGAACAGAAGGAGCAGAGAGCTTTTCTTGCTGGCAGCTGTGCTCCAGCTATGTGGCCATCCCATATGGGAAGGGGATTAAGCCGTGCTGCTCCTTAGCTGGGAGACAGTTAAGGACATCCAGGCCCT
The DNA here is from genome assembly GCF_000687185.1 of Egretta garzetta. NCBI lineage: Eukaryota > Metazoa > Chordata > Aves > Pelecaniformes > Ardeidae > Egretta > Egretta garzetta. The sequence continues at coordinate 2,305,649 of NW_009260435.1, read as the reverse complement.
GCAGGAGGATGCTTCAAGGGAAGTATAGCCTGTGTTGCTGATGCTACATAGGTCTGAGTCCTCAAACACAGAGTGAGGGGGTTTGGATATCAGAATTGTTTTGAAGAAAAGTTAGAATAAAGAGGCTGATTTCTGTGGCTGAAGATACTCAGGGATATCTGGCTGGCTACTGCAGCAGTTTTCTCGCCCGTCACTTACATTTTGCACTTCTCTCTCCACATACCATAAGTAATTATTTTCAGTTTCCTTGTCCTCCACTATTCAACACAGCACCAAAAAATTGCTGGTGCTCCCCTGAGGGCAAGTTGCCTTTTGGTGGCAAGGAATCCTCTGTATGTATTTCCAGGAGGGTTTACAGATGTTACTGCAGAGTGTATTTCTGCGAAGTCAGTGCCAGCTTGGCCTGCTTGCAGAAGGAAAGTGTAAAGAATAGGCCAGAACAGTTACTCAGGTTTGTGTTTCTCTTGCCTGCTGATTCCATGCCAGTTTGCTGTAGAAGCGAGTGGGAAGGACTGCATTGCTTCCTACTGCAGACGCTGTTCTTTGCACTTAACAAAACCTCTCTTGTTTGTTTTCCCTTGATCCACATGCTGGAGCGTTTCCTGGCTTGCAGACCAGGCTGTTAAAAACGTCTGAGAAGTATTTTTCTACAGACTTCATTCTTCCAGCGCCATCATTCCCCTGCTGCCTCAGTGTATTGTGATTCAGCTTTTGTGGCTGAAGCCAGCCCTTCTGGCATGGCACAGCTCAGGTGGTGGGGACTCCTGCCTAGTAAATGTTGGGATGTCTGGTTTTGCTGTGATACATGGGTTAGGGGCTGGAAATTTGGGGCTGGTCGCTAATGATGTCAGGAAGCGTAATGCATCCAAGCTTTTTCGGTGGGAAATCTGCCTCATGGCTCCTCTTCTGACTTTGACAGTGACAAGGAACACTTATATGTGTTTGGGTATGGGTGTGGGTTAAAGCACTGCTGGCCAGACACAATTAAGAAAGAACTTAATAATCAATCCATAAGTCAAAAAGACACTCTCAGTCCATGTGTTGCTAAAATTGCCAGCTGCCAGTTGTGTTTAACTGTCAGTGCTTGACTCAGAGTAAGCTGACTCTGATGCACCAGTTTGGATTCATTTGATGGTCTTGGAAAGAACCTGGTTTACTGCGTTAAGCAGACCCTTGGTAACAGTGCATAAGCCTTTTCACTGTCATCATTTCTAATGTGCCGTCCTATAAAACCTTCCCAGACTGCAGTATACTGAAAAAGTCTCTGCTTGTACCCATTTCTGTCTTCCTCCATCTGCTCTCTTTGAACCCTAGACTCCGGGCTGGTCGTTCCAAGCGTGTCTTATGAGCTTCACAAAAAGCTGCTCTCTGTGGCTGAGAAGCACGGGCTGACTCTGGAGCGGAGGCTGGAGATGACGGGAGTGTGTGCGAGTCAGATGGCCCTCAGCCTCCTTGGGGGACCCAACAGGTAAAGCTCTTCCCTTTCACTCTGATGTGGGTTTGCCCCCTCTGAGAAGAGCCCAGCTGATCTTGTTCTGCTAAGTTGGGTTGAGGTGAAAGAGGCTGAGAGGTTCCTTTTGAGGTGAATGTAATGTGGACGAGGTGAATGTAACTGCCACTGGCCCTAGTCCCTCGGCAGTCCTGCAGCTGGAGGCAGCTGTCACCTCTCTGCCTTCCTCACCTCTAAAAGAAAAAGAACTCATCCCGATGCCGTGCAGACCTGTTCTGTAGCTCATGAATCAGCCTGTTTCCAAATAATTGTGAAAACAAATGTGAGGCTCAGGCTCCTGAAGTGAGAGGAAGCCTTACAGTAGGTTTCTATGTTCGTGCTGCTTTTCCCTCCCTCTCTCTAGTCTTTATAAAAAAAGGGCTGGCTGAACATACCTGTTTAATGGTATCAATAAAACCAAAAGTCAGCCTGTGGATAAAAAAGTGTTGCTTAGCTTTTCACAGTGCTAAACTAGCTTTCAGGCATCTACACCTAAACTGAGAATATCCTGCTTTTCTGGAGGGCCCAATTTGATAGCCGGTTTGGAGCGCACTTACTGCTCTCTGCAGGAATGTATTTGAAGAGGTTGCCTCTGCACCTGCACTGACCAGAGTTGTTGGTGTGTACCTTCTTGAAATGGAAGGTAGACCTTAAGTCTCCATCCATTTATTTGGTAGTACTTAACCAGGACTCAATCGTTTGATTGAGAGCAGTGAGTGATGACAGCAGCACTGACCCTATCAGCTGAAAATCTTCCTGCAAGCCACCCTTGACGGCTTGCAGGCCATTTAAATAAATCAATTTTGCAGTTGACGAGGCTGGGGGAGTAGAAATTATTTTTCTTCCTTTTTTTTAACTGTGGCTCTGCTGATGGAGTAAATGACCCCATATTTTTTATGAATGTATGGTTAGCATTCTTCTAAAATCAGAGGGACCGAGGGGAGAAAAAAAAGCCTCCTAAAAGCATAATTGCATTGGGATTCAGGCTTGCTACATGACCAGTGAAAATGTCCCCCTGCTTTGAAAGTACAAGTTGGCTTCCTGATGAACTGGGACAGACTGGGACCCTGTGTTCTCTGCTGTGGGTGCAAGGAAGTCTCGAAGGGAACCTTCAAGCAGAGCAGCTCTGTAGTGTCAGCACTACCAAAGGATGTGGGTTCCTTCTCGGAGGCAACGGAAGATTTGCAAAACACCTGTAAATTTGCATTTTACTGATTTTTCTTCCTCTTACAGGAAGAAGGTCAGAGATTCTTGGGTTTATTAAGTCCCCTTTTGTCTGCATTTTAGGCTAAACCCAAAGAACGTGCATCAGCGGCCCACGGTAGCCCTGCTGTGCGGCCCCCACGTGAAGGGGGCCCAGGGGATCAGCTGCGGACGGCACCTCTCCAACCATGACGTCCACGTCATCCTTTTCCTACCCAACTTTGTCAAGATGCTGGAATCCATCACCAACGAGCTGAACCTTTTCAGCAAGACGCAAGGTCAGCAGGTCTCCAGCGTCAAAGGTAAGGCAGCGAGGAGCAGATCTGCTCTCCTGGTGCCTCGAAGAGACCTGTGCCGCTCAGCTCCCCCGCTGCCTGCCTGGTCCGGTGGCACCATCTAGTGGCACTGCCGCAGGCAGGTGGCTGGTGGGAGACTTGAGAGGTTCAACAGTGGAGCAGCTGTGCTTGGCGCAGATGTTTCCTGTATGAACAAATAGGGAAGAGCTGCTGTATGGATCTGAGTCAGACCAGGCGTTCTCTTAGGATCAGGGCCTGCCTTGTTCAGCCTATTGAATCTGCAAGCACATGAGCATCCAACTGCTGCTTCAAACCCAGCAGGCAGCTTTGCTGAACTAGCCCCAGCAGCTGTCAAAATCCAGATCTCTTCCTTTGCCCTAGAATAAACCCATGCTCCATCTTCTGTGAGAGCGCTGGCTTCTGTTTTGTCATTTCACCAGCAGTATTTTCAAACCTCTTTCATTTAAACTTCCTGGGAGAAACAAACCTGGGGATTAGGGCACTGCGCAATGTTTTGTGTTGTGGCAGGGAGCTGCGCTGTGCTGGCTGAGCTACTTGCCTGTTTTACAATCTTTTATAAGATTTTGCACTAAGGACTTCGTGGTGCATTGGGTAAGCAGAATGCAGGGATGTGGCACAGTGTGGGTGAGTGCAGTGAGACCCGACGGAGCTCTGTGAGGCAGGCAGCAGTGCAGCACACAAGTTGCCTTTCTGTGGCAGAGGTAGTCGGCGCGTTCTGTAAAAACAGGCCTTTTTTTCAGCTTGCGGAATATAAAATGGTCCTTTTATAATGGAGAGCAAGCACCACTGCTTCCCTGCACTGTCTGGACTGGTGAGCCAGCTCAGCGGCAGCAGCTGGGGCTGCTCAAGTGTTGACCACTTGATGAGGTTTTGTACCTGAGAGTCTGTAAACGTTCTCCAGAGTGCTAAAGGGCTTTTAAATATCAGTGTTGGTGTCTTTTGCAGAAGGATGGCTATAACAACATGTAAGGCCTGACCGTATGCAGTGAGACTGTGTGTGCTGGAGGCAAAAGTGAAAAACCTGCTGGCAGTGCAAGGAGGGAAGGCCCTGAGCCTTAGTTCGTGGTTTCAGGTTGGTCCTCAGCACTCAATGGTGTTTGTGTTTCTTTCAGATCTCCCAGATACCCCTGTTGACCTAGTGATCAACTGCCTGGATTGTCATGAAAATGCCTTTTTGAGAGATCAGCCTTGGTACAAAGCGGTTGTGGACTGGGCCAACCAAAACCGGGCCCCCATCCTCAGCATAGACCCTCCGATAAACGAAATGGAGCAGGGCATCGATGCCAAGTGGTCGCTGGCCTTGGGTCTGCCCCTGCCCCTGGGTGAGAGGGCAGGGCGTGTGTACCTCTGTGACATTGGCATTCCCCAGAAGGTCTTTCAGGAAGTGGGAATAAACTACCACTCGCCCTTCGGCTGCAAATTCGTCATCCCTCTGCATTCCACTTAGAGCCCATCCAGCCCACGTGGCTCTGAAGGGAGAGAAGAGAGGAGGAGGAGGTCTGTCGAATAAGCTGTCCAGTGGATCCTGACTCGTAACTTCGTGACGCCTTAAGGATGTGAAGTTCTGGAGAGTTTTCCTTCCAGAAGAAACATTGTGTATTTAACAAAAAAAAAAAAGAATAATCATAAAATGAGACAAAAAAAGAAGGAATCTAATGTTCCTGCAAAGCAGTTTTCATTCTCTTGTGCCATTGTATGAAGGAACACACAGGAAGATGGTGTCTGTCCCCGGCGAAGGTGGCCGTTGTCAGGCCCAGCCGGGAGGCTGTTTAAGGAGGGAGTGTACACGGAGGTTGTACAAGTGGTGGATGGTTTGGAGCCTGGAGATGCGTTTCTTGGTCCTTCTGGGCGGATAGACCCAGCAAGGGTGCCTGGTGGGAACAGCACACCTTCATTGTGTAGAAATACCTTCTGTTGCAGTTGTACTGGGAGGGAGGATTTGGTTTCGTTCCGTTGTTCTTTTTGACTCTCCTCTCCCCTGTTTTTCCTTCCTGAAGGCAGTTGTAGCTCGCTCTCCCTCCTGGACCCTCCAGCCCCTCGAGGAGAGCGTTCCCTCTTTGGAAAGCTTGTGTCAGGAGCCAGTAGCTCTCAGGTTGCACATGCTCTGGGAACACCGATGTCCTCAGCTAGGCCTTACTTGCTTATATACTCTTGGCTTTTTGTTTGTTCGCTTAGTGGGTGAAGCCTAGGTCTATGGGAGCGAGGCATGTTTTGGAAAAGAACTTTTCCAGGATAGTTATTGTGGGGTTTTTTTTTTTCCTTTCTCTCTTATTTCCAGTACAGTGAGTAGCTGAATCAGGAAAGGATAGTGAAGCAGGGCAGCGTCACTTGGAGTTTGTCGCGTGGTATATTGTGCAGTTGATGTTTGGGGGAGTTCCCCCAGTGCTTCCAGAATCCCTCCTACACTTGGCATGGTTTGGGAAGTAGGTCACTGATCCGTGCGTTCCCTTTGGGCTTGAAAAGCCTGTGTGTGGGCTAGGCTTGCATGTGTGTGTGCCCATGTGCTGGGAACCAGCTTGGGGAAGGATTTGGGTCCTCTGCTTACAGGGTCCTGTTTGCCTGTGGGAGATGGGGTGGTGAGAGCTGCTGCCCTCCTGTAGGGGTACAGCAGGAGGTTCTCATCTGAGTTACCATGGGGGATCTGCCCCGGCTTGCTCCCCTAACTGCTCTTGTGCTGCGCTTGCCTCCCGTGCACTGCCAGCAAGGGTTGGGTTATCTTTTCTTGCATTCATTTTGCTGGCCCGATAGAGCCTTGGTGCAGTGCCTAGAGCAGGGACGAGCTGAGAAACCCACAGCTATCTGGCTCTGTGTATGCTCTCTGAATGCTTGCACCTGGCAGCTGACCCAGGGAAGTGCTGGAGTGATGTAGGAGGTGCTGCAAGGCCGAGCTGTTCCTTTAGAGGAACCAGGCAGACGCAAGGCAAGGGGGGCCCTGTTCTCGCAAAGGGGCACTCAGCTCCCTCCTTGCTCACGATGCTTGAAGCTCTGCTGCTCTCCTGGTACCTTCCCTGTCCTCAGAGCTCCTGCGGGTGCCTAAACCTTGCACAGACCCTGTTCTGGCAGCTGGGAGAGCTTCAGAGCTTCAAATGGTGCCTTTTCTCCAGGGGAACTGGATCCCTTCTGAGGCTGAAGTGCAGGGATCTATGGAAATGGTCACCTGCTGTTGTAGCTGCTCTGTTGCTGTGCTCCGCTGAGCAGGTAGCAGACCTATTGACCCACTTGTGCTCTGAGTGGTGAGGATTTACAGACCGGACACTCGGCCTTCGTTCTAAGGAGGATCAAAGGAGGAGGGAAGAGACTTCCCCAGTTGAAAAGAAGCAATTGAGGGAGTAATATTGCCTGCAAGTGCAGAGTGATGGGGGAAGACCCAGCCCCTAAGGGCAGGAGGCTGCAGAGGGCCGGGCTTGCTCCTGCAGCTCCCTGAGGTCTCCTCCCACCTTGCCCTATCTACCTCAGCAGGAGGAAGGGCTCTGCCCCTCTCGGCAGCTGGATCCCCGGAGCTTCTCTCCCTGCTGAGGGTTGGATGGCTGAACCGAACCTATGTGCAGTGGCCTTGGCGCTCGCAGGGGGAGGCTGGGTGACTTGGTGCTGTGATGGGGAGGGGGTAGCTCTGCCCTGGTGTGGTTCCCCTGAGGTCCCTATCCCTCAGGTGAACCCTGTTTCAGCTAGAACTGTGGTGGCATTTAACAAGCTGTGGTTCAGACTTGCCTGTGCTGGGAAAGGATAGCAATACAGTTGGTTATTTAAAACACAAATGTGAGGCTTCCCTCTGCCTTTCTTGTTTCTTCCGCTGTTTCAGCTTCATCTCATCTTTAGCCAGGCAGAGGAGCGAGCAGCGGCTGGGTTAAAAAGGTGGACACCTGTCCCCTGGTCAGTGCTGTAGTACAGTGTTAGCTTTAGCCCCCTTATTTTCACTTTCCTTGCTCAAGACACTCAGTAAGAGCACCTGCTGTTTCAATTCCTGCTTTCCTTGAACCAAGCTAGAGGCTTGTTCTCACCTCTTCTGGCTGTTAAACTTGTAGGTTGTATGCACCAAGCAGTAACAGTGTAGAAATACTCCAGGCTTCATCACAGGGTCCTTTCCTGCCTCTACGCTGCTTGTGCCACTGGCTGAAGTTACATGAACTGGGTAAAGATGGGGCTTTTTTGGGGGGGGGATGGCAGCTGGGATCAGGTCTGTACGCTGCTGCACAGCTCGGGGTAGCACTAAAGCCCTGCGCCTTGCCAGCTGTGCAGCAACAGGGTCCCCACGTTTAAGTAAAATAAAAAAAAAAAGAAAAAAGGGAGCAGTGTTGCTGAGCGTACAAACCCTGATGTAAGGCAAGGGATTCCCAATCCCTACCTGTGCAGAGTGTTTAGGGTACAGCAGGGCAGCTCTGGGCTGCATTTGGCAGAGTTAAAGCTGTACAGTGTGCTCACTTTCTGGAGCTGAGAGTAGCTTTGGGTATTTGGCTGTGCTTTCCCTCAGCTACAAAGGCTTACTTGAGGAAGTACTGGCCTCGCCCCTGTGAAATGTGTGTTCTGGAGCACTCAAGAGACCCAGGAAGGGTTCTGGGGCCCTTCTTCTCCCCTTTCCCCCATGCTGCCAGAGTTAATTCAAAGAACGGAACACTTTTTTTTTTTTTTTTTTTTTTTTTAATCTGCATTTGAGATGATAGTTTCTACCCACAACCTTAACCACCATCATAGGAACTGCCCATGAGTGCTGCTCTGGTCACTAACATGTGAAGATCACTGTACTACGTCACTGCTTGATATTCCATTTGTGACCTAACATTTGTAACGACTAATTCCTGCCGCTGCTGGGGGATGCCCTGAAATAAAGTGCAACTATTCATGTGTGCTATTTGTGTGCAGCTATTTACTTGTCCGTTATCCTTCTAGAGCCTGACGCTGGAGCAAGCCTTCCTGCTGCGCTGCACTGGTCAGAGGAGCAAGGGCAGAGACCAGGGACAGTTCAGGCCACTCACCCTCGCTTTTCACCCTCCAGTGAAGCAGATATTTTAGCTTCCAGTTAATTTTTCAACATCTCCATCTTCCTTTGCAGAAAAGACAAAGCTGGGAGCAAGAGAACCCTACACCTGCCTACAAGGGAAGTATCAAACAATAAGAAACACTTTATTTTAACTTTACAACATATAAATAGACAAATCTGTGCTTTCCATTGTAGCTCTTCTTCCCCTCCCCTGCCCAGGGTCCTCACTGCAGTGCCCCAGCCCCTCTGAACTCTGAGAGAAGAACGGCAGAGGCCAGACCAATCCTGTATGTACAAATCCAGCAGGCATCGCACCCTCCCCAGCCGTCATCTGCTTAGGTCCCGGCTGGCGCCTCGCCCGCACAGCATCCTTTCCTCTGCAGAGAGGCCAGCAAAGAAAGGATGCAGGAGGGCTTCCGAAAACGTGATCCTCCGGGAAGGGTCGAATTCTAACATCCTCCTCATCAAGTCAAAGAGCTGTGCGTGCTCCAGCGAGTCGTGCAGCATGTATGTCTGAAAGAGAAGGGCAGGGGGGAGAGGGAGAGGGGTGTAGGGCTCCACTAGGACAGGGACAGAACCCTGGGCCCTAGTTCTGTGATGTACAGTGAGGCAATGGCTGCCTCCCATCCTGAAGTACAGGGTCCCTCCAATTCCTGCTTCAGCCAGACCAGCAAACTTCTGGTTAGCGGCTCTGTAAAAGCCAGTTGCTAAAGGAAATTCCCATCCCTAAGCCCCGCACTGCTGATCTGGAGAACAGAACGGCATGGCGGGGGGGGCTCACTTCTTCCCCCAGCCGCAGGGCAGCACCTACCCGCAGGGGCTTGCAGTTCTCTTGGACATATCTGCCGTCGGACGTGTTCTCATCCCAGACCAGGTTCCCATTGTGGAAATATTTTTGCTTCCTGCAAAGGAGAGGCGGCGTTGCGTAAGGCTACTTGTGGGACATACTTCCAGCGCATCAGGAAGACAGAGAATGGGTATCCTGAGTAATTAACCACAAATAATTGACTGGCCCGAGTTCAGGAAGAGGTTCCTACCGAGTTTTGTGGATCATGTGAGATGGAAGCGGCCCGAGGATTTTTTCCATCATGACAAGATGCTCACGATTCTCATGGGTCTGCAAAGGAAGAGAGCGATGCCACATTAACTCGGAACTTGGAGATCTGATGACAAAAGGTCTTGTCCCCTGTACAGGTACAGGGCAAGAAGAGGCAAGCCTCCATCAGGAATGATACAGCTCCTGTCCACCCCTACTTCCTCTCTTGATTTTTCTATCCTTCACAGGCACAGTGAAGAAGAAACCAGAAGTGATCTGAACCTTGTCCTGCCAGCAAAGCACAACTCCTCAAACTGTGAGTTTTCCTGGGCTTATTTTCAAACTCAGCTTCTGATTTTTAGCCCCTGATCTGTGTTTCCCTTCCCTTCACATCAAGGCGTCTCTTGCAAGAATCCTACCTGGAAGAG
>NW_009260435.1:2287273-2295895 GCF_000687185.1 Egretta garzetta | reverse complement strand
AAGAGCGTGAAGCCACGGTAATACTCAAACAGAATGCAGCCAGTACTCCAGACGTCGCACGGCTGCGCCCAGCCCAGCTCTGCAAAGAGAATCAAGTTACCTCTGCGCTCCCAACAAGTCTCACCAGATTTCTACTAGTTCCTTGTCAAAACTGCGGGGATTATGCAAATACGGACCTAGAAGTTATCTGTGCACTTGTCGGTGCTGCACACTGGGTGAGAGGACTGTCGCTTCCCCCCCCAGATGTTTCTGTTTCAGCTTATGCTGACTCTACGTTCCCCTGGAGCCAGTTTGAACTCTTCCTGAGTCTCACCAGCCTTTCTTGGCTCTCTGCACCCCATGACAAGGGCCTGCACTACCCATTATCACCTTCCACACCATCAGGCCCTTGGGACCACTGAGGTGGTGTTGCAGCAACACACGGAGCAGGCTGTCCCCAAGAACTTGGGAGTACTCTCGAGATGGTTTTCCTCTAGACAGCGTCATCCTACAGCATCCCCAGGACAACTGTTCTCCTCCACCTCCCGAAACCCCAGCAGTACTCACCCAGAATCACTTCTGGTGGACGGTAGTGCCGGGTAGCCACGATGGTGGTGTGGTGCTCGTGATCAAAGGTGGCACTTCCAAAGTCTGCCACACGGATGCTTGTGTTCCGAATGGATTTCTCCTCACAGCTCTGCAAGCAAACAAGAATTCCTCAGTGCTTCTAGTAGCTGGCTCAGAATTAAGCCAGGCTTTGAGAGAAGCCCTCTGACCCCAGAACTGCCATGTCTGCGCTAATCAGAAGGGTCGTAACTGTGAAGCTCGGAGCTCTTTACATCTCCGATCAGTGTTGAGGACAGCTGCTGAAGCAGCCTTAAGGCTTTTAAAATATATGGGAGAAAGAAGAGGCCCAGCTTCCAGTTTGTTCTCACTAAATTGACTTCTAAGGCCCTGTGGGGCGTGTATGGAACGGGGAAGATCCAAGTTCTGCAGGGAGGGAAAGATGGGCTGTTCTCAATCTACTCTTTTGGACATAACCCACCTTTTTCTCATTGTACAGAGTGTCAAAATCTGAGTTGACAAACAAGATGTTTTCTGGCTTGAGGTCAGTGTGAGTCAGCTGGTTGTCATGTAGAACTGCATAGGTGGAGAGAAGAAAAAGAAAAATATATGTATGAAGCACCCATAAAACTCTGCCCATTAAAGGGCCATGCCAGCTCCTCCTCGGCTCCTTCCCAACCCATTCCGGTGACACACCACGGCCTAGCTGTGGACAAGGTATTTCTGATGCAGAGAAGGCACCTTTTGCATGGAATAGCTTACAGGTCTGCCTTCCATTCCTTTCAGAAGGAAAAGGAAGCGAATCTAAAGGCTACTGCTCTATCCTCCACAGAAATCAGCATCTCTTATCTTTGTGTCAGCTTCAGAAAAGGAGGAAAAAATAGCTAGAATATCCAGATCTGTTTTGGGTTAAAAAGGAGGGGAAAAAAAGTGCAGGTGCTGAAGAACAAACAGGTGCTGGCAAGCCCACAGGCTGGCCCCAGGTGACTTACATCTCAAGGCATGGCAGAGCTGGTAGGCCATGTGCCGGATCTGAGGGAGAGGGTAGGGCTGGAAGTTATTCTCCTTCAGGAACTCAAAAGTGTTCTTGCCCAGCAGCTCAAAGGCAATGCACATGTGGCCATGGAAGTTGAACCAGTCTGACATCAGGACACACAAGCTGTGAAGTGAGAACGACATGAGGATTAACCATCGTTCGGGGACTTGACAACAGTCATTCTCCTGGTTGCTAGCTACTTCAGAAGTGGTTAGTGAGCAAAAACTTGGAGCCAGCTGACTCTGAAACACAGTAATCCCTCTGTGTACACTGGAGAGCTGCCCTCTCCCCACTTTGCTCAACCACCTTTAGATAGAGATCTCCCATTCAAGTGGGACAAGGCAGCAGGTGGCCATTAGAGAAGAAATTCTGGCTAATTTTTTCTCACTATGACCTGGCATGTCAGTTGTTAAAGAGTTTAAGTAAACAAGTGTTCAGTAGAACTAGAGCCAGAGTCCGCATTCTGGAAGAACGGAGGAATGAGAGGTTTTTCCCCCCACAGGAGGCAGGTCGCAGATATTCCGGCCCTCAGTGCTGTATTTCTTTGGACATCGCCCAAGCAGACCACTTGTCTGTAAGGATGCAGTACTGAGCCAGCAGCCTCACAGGAACTTACAATTTGTTCTCCTTGTCCTTCTCTTTGATTTTTTTCAGGACGTTGATTTCCAGCCTGGCTGCTTCTCGGTACTTTCCAACATTTTTTATGATTTTCAGTGCCACCTGAGATTTGCCTCTGTAAGGGAAGAGACAAAAAAGATGGAGTCAGAGAAGAAGCCTATGTATGCACATCCTCAGGCCGCAGGGTCACAGCACATCCCCCTTACTCCAGTCACGTTTTCTTGTGTTAAGAGGCTTAGGCATGGCTGGGTCCCAACAAAGCGCTTGAGCTCTGCCAAGGATTTATGCCGCTTGCCCAGCAGTTAAGTACCCACATGGAAATCTGAAGTGTGAGGCTCTTGCTGGGTAACGCTCCAAAGAGAGCTGCAGACAGCTCTGCAAGCACACCATTTCCTGACACAGCAGTCCGTAAGGTCGCTGCGCCTCCAGCAGCTGCCTCCTCTCTTTAACCATGCCAGAGAGATTTCCGAGGAGGCAGGAGATCCCAGCAGCTCCTATGCTAAGCTGACCCCACAGCTCAGAGCCAGACAAAAGGTCAGGAAGAGACAGGGGTCAAGTGTAATCACAGGAGAGGTTAAAAAAAAATAATAGAGAAGTACCCCGACAGATTAAGAGGTCACTTTCCCCAGCTGCCTGGCCCATCCCTCTGCCCGAGTTCGCTGCTTTTGCAGCAGAACAGCCTGTGCCAAAGCCCTCAGCCACTGAACAAACTCCCCTGCTCCCCTTAACACATAGGCCTGCAGACGCAGAGGGCGTCGAGGTACAAACCAGGCCCCTTCCACTTGCTAGGAGAAATAACCTCTACCACAGAGGCAAGTGGAAGGTGACAACGAGAGTTCAGTCCAGCAGAGTTTGGGCCCACACAAAACTGGCAGCATTAATCCTGCCACACTTGTGAGTGTCTGGGCTTGATGGGCAAGGGAGAGACAAGTTCTTGGAATGACACCCACCTGGCATGGTCCACACACTCCACCACTTTGCCAAAAGTGCCTTCGCCAAGGCTGCCGACAATTTCATCTAGGAGAGAAAACAGGAGCGGACGTGAACTTCGGAGGCTTGGCAAGAGCTGAGGTCCTGCAATTTCACAGCAATAAAATGTCTCTCACTGCTACACTCTTTAAAACTCAAGCGTCTATTGTCTGCCTCAGGCAATTTACTGGTCAGTCCATTTATAAGCAATAAAACACTAGAGACCCCTCCAGTACAATACGAGAGATCTCGTCTAACATGGGGATAGAAAGTAGAGAGGTAAAGTTTTACGAAAGGTGGCTGTACATCGCTCTTGAAGCCAATCGCCGATCCTGCACACCAGGTGGCCTTCCTTGTCATCTTCCACGCTCCTGCTGCGCTTACTGCTCTGTTGGCTTCTCTGTACACACCGCCCCCCGAAACGGCATACGACCAAGCGCGCACAGCGGGCAGTTCCGAGTGGCAGGATTGTGTTGTCATTCAAAGGTGGAGATGATGGTGCGTCGGTGGTTGGATTTTCCAGATCCCAGCATTTCATAAGGCACACAGCATATATAACGATAGGGATATTGCAAGGGACACGTCAAGACACAAACTAACTTCAAAACAGAAAAGTCATCAACAGCTACAGGTATGTAAAGAAAACTCTCTCATTAGCTATGGCCTCTGGTGCTGCCACCTCTTAGGCAGGAAAATGCCCCCCTCTTCTCTGAAGGGAAGCAGCAGCTGGGAAGCTCCAGTGTTAAGGCGGCTTGGCTTGGCACCGCCATTCCCCAGAGAGGAGCAGCTTCCTCCCCAGCACCGGAGGATGCTGCCAGAGGCACAAGAAGAAGGAGGGCTTTGCCAGAAGAACGTCATTTTCTCCGCTGGCAAACATGATGAAGGGTATACGAGCTGTCAGTTTGGACAAGCTGTCCAGTAGAAGCCAGAGTAGCAGTTCTCCCTCTGCACAGCCTGCTCTTTTGTACCTCAGTTAATAGATCGCCAGCGACCCAGAGCCTTGTCCCGCCCTGGCCACCAACCAGCCCTTCCCTTCTTGACAGAACCAGCTACCACACCAATCCTAAATCCGTACGCCCGACTGGCTGCAAACAGACCTGGCGTTGCGCATCGGCCTTAGGATGCAATTTTAAGCCCAGGAGAACTTTAGGAACAGGACGGTTAAATTAATCCCTGGGGAGCATTTCACTCCACTTCAGGTATCCGCTAAAGGTATGAGGTCACGTTCGCCCCTGCTACTGCGAGCTTCTACTGGAAAACCAGCCGAACATTCCCGAAAGGACCCAGGGTCCACAAAGCAAGCTGCCCTAATTCCTGATCTTTTTCTGTTCAGCCTTTAAAAATAGTTACCATCTCCACAGCCAGAGAAACTAATGCAAAGCTCTATGTTTCCACGCCCGAGCTTCTATCAGGATTCTCTTCTGTGCCCCTTGCCCCCCCCCTCCCGGCTAGTTCAAAATAACGAGCTACGATCAAACCCCAAAAGGTCAGAAGGGAGAGAGGACAGTTGAGACAGCTGTGAGACTGCAAAGGATTTAGATCACACCGGCCCAAACCTGCACACCGTTATCACCGCACGCACACACACAAACCGCACTGGAGTGTATTCATAGTAACCCTTTCTCAAACTAAAATTAAAAAGTCAACACGAAAGAAAAGGAGGGAAGCAACAGACCATCAGAAGCTCCCAGCCATGCAGATATCTGTCCACTGTTAACTGCAGGGATCAGGATTCGGTCATTTGTAATGACATTTAAAAACAACAAACTTGCGAAAAGCGGAAACGTTCCGTACAGGAGAGAAGCAGTGAAGCAGAGACATTTGGTCTGATACCTCACACCACTTCCAGGGTATTCCTGGTCCCAGGACCAGCCTCCCCACCCAGTTCCAACTATTGCATGTTAATCCTCAAAAGGAATACTACATTTCAGGGTGGAAAATGGGGAAGTTTTTGAAGAAGCTGAAAGCCAAGGACACTTGTGTGCGAACAGGCAGAGAGGACACGTGCATATCCTCAGAAGGTGGAAGCCTTTCTCTAAGTACAGTGGGACAGGGGTTAATAATCACAGGGCTAATGACCCAGGAGAACCGGGCTGATTGATCCCATCTGGTATGGGATCCCGGCACAAAGTCAAATTGCCATGCCTTCACAGGAGTGCTCTGTACCACCGCTGCATACCAACTCCCCCCCCCCCAAAAGCAGCAGAGTACGCAGAAGCGAAGCCCTAGCCGTGTTTAAACCCGAACAATGACTGATCCCCAGCAGCCAGGCTGGCCCATGGCCAGGGCTTGCCCTCATTAGCGATCACGTGTGTGCCATTTGAAGCTTTCCCTGATCCCCTCCCTGGCTGTAAAGAACACCACTTAGTTTCCTCGCGTTATTAAAGCTACAGGGGCTGGACTAGGAAAAACCAAGAGCTACAAACGCCTCCCGCTTAACAAGACACAGATTTAGGACTATACATTCCACATCATGAGAACAAACACAAAAATGGGATTAGAGGTACTCACCCAGAGTGTTCAGAGCTGAAAGGAGGTAAGAACAGTTAAAAACCTGAACCATCCTGAACTCATTTTGGATGCTACTCACCGAGGAGGCACTGCTACAAGACCTGGTCCTGCGTTTCCGGCAGTGATGCTGATGCTTCTTTGGACGGTGCTGCTCTCTGCCTCTGGATCGCCGCCAGTTCCGTGAGCGGGTCGAGTAATAGTCCTCTCCAAAAGATGGGCTTCGGTCTTCAAATCTGTAGGCATCGCTGTCCCGTCTGTACCTCCTGTGATAAGGCATCCTGTCATGGCTGTAGCACAGACAAGAACGTGTTTATAAGCCTGGAAAAGCATGAAAGGCAGAGTCCCACTGAAACAAAGTGCTCTTACTCCCGTTCCCTGATGGCAGGGGAAAAACTGCAAGCGTCCCAGCTTCAAACCACCCCTCCATGTGGCTCCACTGCTGACCACTTCTCAGCCAAGTTTATCAGATATAGAAAAAGGAGAAAGTTTGCAAGAGAAGATGGTGTGGCACTCCCATGTTTCAAAGAGCCAGGGGGGAGAAACCATCCGCTTAGAGCTCGATCTGAGCTGCCTACCTCATCGGAGCCACCTCCACCACCGTACCCCAGTGTTTTCCTAACGTCGTTTCTCCTCCCCCAGGAAGGGCTCTAATTAGTCCCTGAACAAACGAGAGTCCCCTAAACACCAAGCCTTTGGTGGCCACATACCCACCAGCTCAACAGATCATTAGCAAGAGCCAGAAGGGAAATTTGGTCTCCGCAGTGCAGTCAAGCTCCCGCGCCTCTAGTGACAACTGAGGGCTGTGAGTACGTAAGGGAAACTCGCGGCCAAGCTCACCTCTCCATCGGGAAGGGCTGGGAGACAACAGACAAAGCTCCCCTGCGTGAGTATTTACACGCTGGCATTGCACACGCAGTTTTAGGTACTGTGCGTGCACATTAACAATGCCCTGCACTCAATTAGAGAGTAT
Source organism: Egretta garzetta (assembly GCF_000687185.1). Classification (NCBI taxonomy): domain Eukaryota; kingdom Metazoa; phylum Chordata; class Aves; order Pelecaniformes; family Ardeidae; genus Egretta; species Egretta garzetta. The sequence goes on along the minus strand of NW_009260435.1, from coordinate 2,289,248 downwards.
CCATGAGCCCCATGTGCCTCAAGCTAGAACTGCGATTCCAGAACTCCTGCCTTTTCCTCTGCGGGCCCCCATGTGCTCCCTTGGCAGCACCGTTCCAGTACCTCTTAAACCGAAGAGCAGAAACGGTCTTGCGTAGCAGTTGGCCTGCTTGTACCCCCAAAAACATGACTGTCTTCTCCACCCCAGCCGTTACAGTTGGCCTGATAAACCAGCTTCTGCTACAAGCCTTGCTTCACATGCCACCGAGCGAGAAGCCACGTCTTGGGTAGAAATAAGAGTGTCTTGGCTTTCCAGTGATAAACAGCAGTATTTTGAGCAAACGCCCGGCCACGCTGATGCTGCCGTATGTACCTAGCTGTCAGTGAGAGAAACAGCTTCTCCAACCAAAACCTTGCTACAGCACTTCAGCCTGGGAACAGGAACACGTAGCGCTCTCGCTGACAGCTTAACGGGACGCAGGTAGGCGTGGGGTGGTTCAGCTCAGCTTGGATCAAGACTAAAATGTCAATCTGCCTGCCAAGACAGCAGAGGCACTAGGTCACCACTGAACTATCCAAAACACACAAAAAGCCACCCCTGATTCCATTCCAACACCGATATACTCGACTCCAAACCTTTGTGAAACTTTGGGGGGGTACTTTTAAGCCAGAGGATTCAGAAATAACAACCTAAAGTTACAGAGGAGACCAGCAGACCTGCAAGAGGCTCGCAGCCCAAGACTAAAGGGGCAAGAAGGTTTTCACGCCGCAAAAGCCTGTTTTCATCCAGATCTGTCCCACAGAACCCATTGGAGGAAAGGATGGAGAAGCGTCAGCTGTATTTCACAATCCGCTTCCTTCAGGTAAACAACAGCCAGGCTCGGAAGAACAATTAGCCTGTAGAACATTTCGGGAATTTAAGGATGAACTCAGCTCCCTACATGGCTGCACCCGCCCCATTTGACTGCTAGAACCACACCAGCCCCGGTACTACCGAGCAGCGAGGACCACTGGCCTATTTCAGTTGCACACCACCACGCGTCAGCACCCATCTCCCCGTCAACGCTCCCGCCTCTGTTCTGGAACCCTCACCTTATCCACCCCGTTTCCAGTACCTAATTGTCCCCGTGGAAATGCTGAACAAAGAGAGGATCAAAGGTAAAATCCAGAGCCGAAGCAGGAAAGATCGGTTAGCAATGCTCGGATCCTTTCTGACAGCGTAGGTGAGGGAAAAGTATTGTCGCTTTAGATCTGATTCTGTAATAATTTCAGGAGGAAACAGGTTGTCAGGAAAGACTTTAATGCCCCCATGGCACTAGAACGGGGAAATGCCATTCCAGAGCAGGCTGTTCTCCCTCATTAGTATTAAAGGCATTGCTTTGGGAAGAACTTTTGGCTCGACATGGAGGCAGAAACATAAGGGAAGGTGCACACAATTAAGCCCTTTACTTCCAGCCCGGGGATTTACAGGTTTAAAGCTGGTCCCCAGTCAGGAAACGAAAGCTGCCGGCACTCGGTGCTAGCTTTGAAATGCAACCGGAATTGAGGACAAGCCTGTATTAGGAAACGGCCCCTGCTCCCTCACTCCCCTCTGCCAGGGGGACCCTGCCTCCCTCTGCCCAAACCCGCTCTGACCTTCTCGATCGCGATCTCCTGGAGAGATCCCTCCGGGGTGGGTATCGCAGTCTCCCCTCGTACTCTCTGCTACGAGACCTCTTCCTCTTCCACCTGTGACCCAGGTAGCTCTCCTGTTCCGGGGACCGGTATCTCTTACAGTGATGCATCTGAGGACAACCAGAGGTTCCCGACTCTTAAAACCCCTCGCCCCTTGGCGCTTCACCCGCTCCCCGGAGGAAGCCGGGGCCTCCCCACCCCACGCGGCTCCCCAGCCCCACGGGTGCAGACGGGGCCCACCCCAAAGGGCGCAGAGTGCCACGGTGCAAACCACCGCCGACCTCTGCCGGCGCTCAAGGTTTTCAGTCGGAGGCCGCCCCCCG
>NW_009260435.1:2279823-2286691 GCF_000687185.1 Egretta garzetta | reverse complement strand
CCTTCCTCACCATCGCCTTCCTCGCCATGGCCTTCCCTACCATGGCCTTCCTCTCCATCGCCTTCCTCGCCATGGCCTTCCCTACCATGGCCTTCCTCTCCATCGCCTTCCTCTCCATCGCCTTCCTCGCCATGGCCTGCCCTACCATGGCCTTCCTCACCATCGCCTTCCTCGCCATGGCCTGCCCTACCATGGCCTTCCTCACCATCGCCTTCCTCACCATAGCCTTCCCTACCATGGCATTCCTCACCATGACGATCCTCTCCATGACAATCCTCACCATGGCCTTCCTCACCATGGCCATCCTCACCCCAGCCTTCCTCACCCCAGCCTTCCTCACCATGATGATTCTCGCAGTGACAATCCTTGCCATGCTCATCCTCACCGTGGCCTTCCTCACCATTGGGCCTTCCTCACCACAGCTATTCTCACCCCAGCCTTCCTCGCCATGATGCTCCTCACAATGACAATCCTCACCATGACCATCCTCACCCCGGCCTTCCTCACCACAGCTATCCTCATGATGGCCATCCTTACCCCAGCCTTCCTCACCATGACCGTCCTCGCCATGATGCTCCTTGCCATGATGATCCTCACAGTGACAACCCTCACCATGACGACCCTTGCCATGATGGCCCTCGCCATGCTCTTCGTCCCTGTTGCCCATGCACCTTCTCTCCCCACGGGCTCTGCAGATGCAGTCCTTCCACCGATCGGTGCTGAGAGCTGCCATTTTCCCCCTGGGGACCTGCCCTTGGGGCTGGAGATGGGTCATGGCCAGAGGGGTGAGGAGCTGGGGGAAGAGGTTCAATGTCCAGTGGAGGGAGGGCCTCAGTCCCATTTATTTACTAATTAGCACCACGCAGGGGTGATGTGAGTGGGGCTTTGCTGCCTCCCGCCCCATGAGTAGGTGGCCATCCCCTCTCACCCAGGCCACCACTCTGGACCACAGTTTTTGCTCCTAAGGCTGGACAATGGCTGCTGCTGGCCTGTGGCAGAGCTGAGCAAAGAGGACCGGGATAGGAAAGAGCGTTCATGCTCGATCCCTTTACTTATTTACTGACCACTCATCTGGGCCAGCAATTAATTAAAAATGCTGATGAACACCTTGAGTGCTGGTGCAGGGAGGGTTGGGGCGACATTGGCGAGTCCCTGCAGTTCTTCTTGCCAAGGAGCAGAGCGGAATGTGTCCCACCCCATAGAGATGGGGAAGGGTCTGGTGAAGATCTCAGCTGCTGCGGGACTGGGTGGGGAGGGTGGGCTGGTGCTGGTGCATTAGAAGGGGCATTAGATACCACCGCTGTGGCCATCAGAGGGTGGGCATGGGGCTGGTCCCCCAGCTGGGTGATCTTCCCACCCACCTCCTACCATGTCCAAGGTTTCAGGTGGTCAGGGCTCACTCCTGAGCAGGCGTCCAGCGGGTGTAGCAGAGAAAGGCTCCTACTTTGCTCTTCCCCTCTCACCAAGGCTGAAGCCACCTCAGATGGGCTCGTTCCTCTCCGGAGCCATTCAGAAGGGGGTTTTGCCAACCACTGCCCATCTCCAGCCCTGGAGATGGAGGCCACGACAATGTGCAGGCTGAGACCTCACCTCTCCAAGGCTCAGAGATCCCCCAGATCCCCCTTCGCTCGCTCCTGCAGGCAGCTGAGTCCCAGGCAAGCCCTGCCCATGGGCTGCGGACAAGATCAATGTCTGAGGGTGTTGGGCTGGGTCCGGTGCCACCACTCTGACTCCAGCTGGCCCCCGGCTGCACATCCCCCTCCTGTGCAGCCACTTGGACCTGGGGGCATGGGGACCCACCTGCATGTGGCCCAGCAGGGAGCTGTGCGTGCAGATGCGAGCCTGTGGCAAGGAGAGAGGCAGAAGCAGTGTGGGACATGGCTGGTGGCCTTCAAGCAGCGCAAGAAGACCAACCCTGCCCCACCAACCTCCTGTGGGCAGCAAAAAAAGCTCCTCTGGGCTTGCCTGTACCCCTTCCACAAGTGGGGGCTGAGACCCCTGGTTGCAGGAGAGGCTCCTGAGCACGGGTGATCCAAGCCACCTTCTTGGCCATGGTCACCTCCATCCTGCTCACCTGCATGATGGTGAATTCCAAGGACAGCTCCTGCTGCTGGATGTCCCCAGCCGGGAGGTTGAAGAGTGTGTGTTCCAGACAGGGTTGTAGCCAATGATGGACTTGGTCTGCTTGGTGTTGATGACATGGCTGTTGTGGTAAAGGTGCATGATGACGTAGTGGCCTGCAAATGGAGACAGAGCCTTGGTGAGAGGGACCTGCTCTGGACAGGCACCAGGGATGGAGGCTGGAGGTTCATGAGCCATGTTCCTGTGTGGCGTGGGCAGCCAAATTGGGGTTCATGGGGGCCTGCAAGACCTCCACGGGGCTCTGTGGAGATGTGGGGAGAGGATGGAGACGTGCTGGCCACCTGGGTTGCACCTACCCCTCCCTGGTTGGGAGCCAGGACCTCCCATCCCTGCCCGCATCCCAGGCTTTGCGTGGGCTGGGGGAGCCAGAGATGGCAACAGCCAGCAGGACAGAAAGCCATGTGGTGTTTTTTTTTTACCATAAATAGGTGTATTTTAAGCATTTGGGGGCCATGGTGGAGATACCTGGAGCCTAGCTGTGCTGCCTGCCCCCATTTTGTTTAGAGAAGAGAAGTTCAAGAGGAAGTAAGACACTCTGCCAAGCAAAAGGAGGGGAGGCCACTCCCTGTGCCCACTTGGGCATCTCCTTGCCCCCCGTTCCTGCCCGCTGCCCTGCCTGGCGTGCCCGGCATGCACGAGAGCTGGCCCAGGTGCTCTGCCTTGCAGACCAGCGCCTTGATGCGGCTGGCCAGTGCTTGGTACTGGAGGAGAAGGAAGAGCTGGCCGAGGGATTCAGGGCGGGGAGGAGAGGACACTGTGGCTCGTGGCATGGGTGCTGAGGCACTGCAATGGGATGAGAGAGTGGGAGATGCCATGAAGCCTTCTCCAACCTCGCCCAGCCCCTCAACTTGGGGATGCTCATGTCCTGCTTATGCAAGAGGGGTGGCTCAAGAATGGGCAAAAATAAGGCAGGAAGGTGAATTTGACGCTTACCATCACCGTAAGGATGGTGCCAGCTCTGCACTTAACCCTTCCACCCCCAGCATCCCCATTTTCAATGAAGCCCCCAAGCAGAGGCGCTGCTGGTTGCTATGGTTGATGGATATTAATTGTGGGCAGCTCATGACCCTGCACCAGAAGGGAGGACATGGCAGGGACGGGGAGCTGCTGCCCTGGCACCTTCAGCCCCTCCTGCTGCCTCCCACCAGGCGATGCTTGGAGGAGGCTCTGCCTCTCGCCGTGGAGCTTTAGGGCTCTGAGGCCAAGTGGACCTCAGTCAACACATGAGGACAACCTGCCCTCCTGACCTTTCTGCACTTGGTTTTGGTGCTCGACAGCTCCCAACTGTAGCTGGAAGATGCCCGGGGGTCCCAGGTGACCTGAGTGCAGGGGAAGAGGACCTCTCCAATGAAGGAGTCCTTGGGGCTGTATGACCTGGCATAGATGACAAAGTGCAGGGTGAAGCTCCTCAGTTGCTCCAGGCTGCACAGGCCGAACCGGCACAGCTCCCAGCAGGCAGGGTGGATGTTGCCGTGCCACAGTGCCATGCACCAGGATGCTGGGAGCCACGGCAGCAGGTACACCTTGACATAGGTGCCCTGTCCACCCCGCAGCCCCTTGGGTGGGTGGGAGATGCCAAGGACTGTCATGGCGAGCGTGGCCTCAGCTGGTGAGTAGAACAAGTTGCAGTGGAGCTGGGGATGCTGCTGGGGGCCAGCACCAGAGGGCAGCAGGGTGGGAAGGTCCCAGGATGGGGTGGGCCGGCGGGGTCTCCTCTCTGCAGAGGAGGTTGGCTCCACAGATGGCACAGCAGTGCTGCCCCGCTCCTGCCGGCTGCGGGGGTAAGGAGAGGCTGGGCAAGGAGGCTCTGCCAGTGGAGCAAGCCCCCGCGGGGTGCCAACGATGCCAAGGGACCGTCCTCCACCCGGGCACCCAGCACCTCTCCTGCTACCTCCTCGTAGTGCTGCTTGATGGGCACCCACACCGTCCCGGTAGGCAGAGCAGGTCCCAGCTCCGCCGTCGCCCGCTCCCAGCCAAGATGGGGGCCCAAGCACTGCCAGCACATGGTGCAGCCCAGGAGGATGCTGAGGTGGAGAAGGGCCAGCCCCGTGCCGAGGAAGACCTGCAAATACACTGCAGAGAGAGAGATGGGCACTGTTAGCACAGTGGATCTCGCCAGGGCTGCACTGACGAGGCTCTCCAAGGGTGATGGAGCAACAGGGCAACCTGGGTGTCCACCTCCCCTGCTGCCTTTGCAAGCCGGCATTGAACTGGAGCATCCCAAAGCCAGAAGGTGGGAGAGGACGTGGCAGGGCCAGGACTGTGCTCGGCATCTGGGTGCAGGCAGCCTGATGTCAGGCCGGCTCTGGTGAGGCTCAGACAAACCCGGCCTCACCGCAGGGCCGGGCTGATGTGGGCTGGGCACGGCCAATCATCAGCTGCTTGCTTGGCGGGGGCACAAAACGCATGGGGAGGCACCAGCGCCGCTGGAGGGGAGCAGGGACACCTGCAAGGCAGGGTGATTTGGGGGTGTCTGAGCTGGATTCAAAGCGGCAGCAGTCCCTGAGGTTTTGTATACCCAAGCCTGGCCCTAAAAGAGGGGCAACGTCCACCCTGAGCTGTGCCCAGAGGCCCAGTGTCCTGCAGGTGATGAGATGGGGTTTATCCTTCCCAGTGGGGATGCCCGTGGGATTTCAGGCTCCCCGGCCGCTGAGCAGGGTGGCGTCTCTGCCCGTGGGTCATTTAAGGCCCAGGGAACCAAACTCCTGGACATCAGGGTTGAAGTTTTTTAAGAAACTCGGGTTTCAGAGGTGGGCAATGAGCTCCAACGCAAACGTCACTGTGCCGGTGCAAAACCTCCCCATGCCTGGAGCTGGCTTCGCCTCCAGCCCTGCAGACAGGGATTATGGAGAGCAGGGGCTGGGCAGAGCTCTGCCAGAGCCTGAGCCAGGGCCGATAAAAGAGATCTTGGTGTTTGAAAGAGAAAAGCAAGCGGTGTCTCACGCCGTGGGGCTGGGCTTTCCTACCCCGTTGTGCTTTAATCTGCACTGGGCTCTCTTCAGCTCTTTGTTAGGTGTTAGGGAAGCCAGGTTGCGGCTGGGATGAGTGGTGAACAGCGGAGTTTAGTAGAGGGAAGGGGGTTGGAATGTGAGTTTGCCTGGAGGATTATATTCCAGCCCAAACAACAGGGCTGCCCAGTCCCGAGAAAGCAAGCTGGGAGGGCTGGAGCGTGGCCCCGCACTGGTCTCCAGGGCTGGGGAGGAAGCTGGGAAAGGCTGCTGGATCCCTTTGGGTGCCTGCTTTTGGGTGCTGGGGCAGCTGGGCTGGAGGATGCTGCAGGGACATCCTGGGCCTCGGCAGTGGGGTTGGGATGGCCACCATGGAGGCCCCCTCTCACCTGAGACCAGGTCTCTGAGCACCCAGCCCTTTCCCACCTCCAATTTTAAAGCTGCCGGTGGATAAACCTCACAGTGGCGCGTGCCAGGGGTGTTCGCTCCCTGCTGTTGCCAGAATCCACCTTACCTGCTTCGGGCATCTGCAGGCGAGCAGCGAGGGCAGGTGAGTCCTTGAGCCGCCTCCGCCGAGCTCACGCGGGGAAGAGTTGGAGCTGGGAAAAGCCAAACCCACCGGTGGGCAGGAGGGGAGAAAACGCAGGGGGAAAGGCTTGGCCTTCACCTGCCTGCTGGACACTGGCTAGGCTGGGACTGGAGCCCAGGCAAGGCGAGCAGCTCCCCTCTGGTAACTGGCATCCTCAGGGGGACTGCAAAATACCAGCGCATCTCTTCTTGCTCAGCACAGGATGAAATTGGCAGGGGCACCGCGAGGCAGCTGGATTTTGCAGCCCCAGTGACAGGCACCAGCCAAATCCCCTGCCTGCAGCGGGGTCATCCTGCAGCTGAGACCTGCAGCATGAGCTCAGGGACTCGCCCGGCTTGAAAAGAGAGGAGGGGAAAAAGCAGGTTCTCAGCGTCTCCATTTTCACAGCCGTTTTGGGGACACCCAGCAGCGAGAGGCTCGTCCATCCTCCGGGGAGAGGCAGGGGGGATGCTCACACCACCCGCAACTCACTGTGCTACAGCATCTCAGCCACGGGGAGGAAGCCCAGGCTGGATCTGAGCACCAGGAGGCCGCCCCAACACATGCTGCAGCCCCAGCACAGCCCTCACCGCCCTCGGATGGGTGTTTCACAGTCACACACAGGGCTCCCACGCTGACAGAGGGGCCCACAGGCAGCATGGGAGAGGAGCAAGTGGGGTGGGGGGGTGCCCCCCATCCCAGCACCCTCAGCACGGCCGCCAGCCAAAACGAACAGACACTGCGGCCTCAGAAACGCCAGGGCTGGAGACTGCAAAACTGGTTCAATGACTAGAAAAACATCATCAGACACTGCAATAGCAAAACCACTGGGAAGCGTTAAATGCCCTTTTTTGTGCAGAGGAGGCAGTGACACAGGAGGGGTTTGGGAGAGCAGCCTCCGGGAGCAGTTCCCTGGGCTGAAGAAGTGGCTGGGAAATCTTTAACTCCCATTTTAGGGGAAGAGCACAGCCACAAACGAGGCTTGCAGTGTCACCATGTGAAGAGGTAGAAGTTTATTGGAATATAAACATTCAGATAACATGTAAGATAGAAAAAACCCAACAACAACATATACAGACACTTGTTGGAAGGAGACATTGAGGTATTTATCCACCGCCTAGGCTATCACATTTTTTTTTTAATTATTTAAATTTTTTTTTTAAATAGGTAAGAAAACTAGTAGCAAGGCTGCTGCAGCAGTTTGGGTAAA
>NW_009260435.1:2244931-2279807 GCF_000687185.1 Egretta garzetta | reverse complement strand
ATTTGGAGCACGCACGCGGCGGCCAAAAGGACTTTGTGTGACACATTCACAGCCTCTCCCCCCACCTCGCCTTTTCCCCCTTTCCCAGCTCACAATCTTTGTGCCTTCCCAGCATAAACTGGGATCTGCTGGAAGAGGACAATGCAGGTTTGATGGTTTTTTATATATATATATTTTTCACCCCCAGCTGGGCATGGAACCCAGCTGGCAAATCTCCCCCTGAAACAGGAGCATCAAGGCTGCATGGAAGCAAGCTGGGGGCTTTTATTTGTGTGTATATATATATATTTATCTTTTGGGCTGCTCACTGCAAAACCTTCACTGGTCTGGAGTTGAAGGAGAATTTAGCCACACTGCAAAGCAGAGCACTTCACACGAGGAACAGTCCTACCCGCAGTATCAAAACCCCTGAGTACTATACAATCGAACACAGTCAAGTGAAGTGAAGCGGAGCTGGGGAGAACAGCAGGGGGAATCCACCGCCCTCGCTCAGCCTCCCCCAGCTCCCGGCTCCTCTGCCCCATCTCTGCTGCTGGCTTCCATAACCCTGTTCCCAAAGCCTGGCAGCTCAGTAGGAGACCTGGAGCTCAGCAAAACACACATTAAGCCAACTGCCAGGATTAAAGCCAGGCTTAGGGAAAGGGTTACTCTTCACAGTCTGAATTGGCTGGTCCTTGTCACCGCATAACTGGGAAAAGGACCAGTTTATTGTTGCAGCTTATTTTTACTGAGGTATCTGTTAACGCATCCCAACTTGATTCTTTCCCTGAATTGGATACAAAACAATCTGTTAGTCCCTGTCTATGTCCAGTCTAGTTGTGTAAAGCTTATAAACATTAATACTCTAGTAGTGTCAAAGCTGTTTAGCAGTTCAGTGATTCGAGTGCCTTTCTGTGCAAGAAAACACAAATGTTAGCATGTGATACATAAGCAAACCCACCCATTACTAACCTCTGCTCCCCAGGACCAGAGAAGAAAGCATCAAGAAAAGCAAAACGTCCCCCAGTCCCACTCGTAGGAAACAGCCCCCAAGCCCACCCCCAAATAAAAAAAAAAAAACCAAAACAGAAAGAAATCTGCTCCCCAGGACCAGAGAAGAAAGCATCAAGAAAAGCAAAACGTCCCCCAGTCCCACTCGTAGGAAACAGCCCCCAAGCCCACCCCCAAATAAAAAAAAAAAACCAAAACAGAAAGAAAACAAAAAAGGAAAAAAAAGCCCCAAACAAAAACCATCTGAATGAGCCCCAGAGCCTGGAAAATCCGCTGCGAGGATGAGGTGCTGTGGAGGCCCTGCAGCTGGAGCGCAGCTCAGCTTCCCTGTGCTGGCAGGAGCTCATCACTCTGGCTAAAAGCAGCTGGGGAGGGGACACCACGGAGCAGCATCTGCCTCAGGACATGTGCACTCCCAGCCTCTTCCTCCCAGCAAGCCCTCACGCTGCCAGGCAGCGGGGTAGCACAAGCCGCAGGGTACAAACGAACATACAGAGCCTCTCGCAGGGAGGAGGTGCTGCCTTAGCACAAGACCTGGGAGCTCTTGAGGATGCAGCAGCAGCCTGGTGGGGTTACAGAGGAGAAACTGGACAGCTGAGAGCTTAAAGGAAAGGTTATTCATTGTTTTCTACGTACATGGAGCCCAGTCGCCCCTATCTGCTGCTGGGGCTTTTCCTGTGGCGATGCCTGGCCCAGTGCTTTTAAAAGCCATGCTTTTTTCAGCAATATAAAATAAACAGCGCCTTGGAGCAGGACAGGCTGCCATGGCTCACCAGAGGTGTTACGGGAGGGCTTCTCCTCACAGAGGACTAAGGCAGGCTGAAGTTGCTCACAGTGCATCGCAGCAATGACTGGGCAGGGAAGGGCCAGCCACTCTGGGCTGAGCTCAGGCTCAGCCTGTAAGAGCAAGGGCACCCGAAGTCTCCCCACAGCTCTGCTCACCTGTGGGAGCACGTAAAAAAGCAACCTTCTCTTCTACAACACTCAGCCACTGCCCGCCAGGAAATTTATTTTTAGTGGGCTGAACCTCTGGAGTTAGGATTTTCACTTAGATCATAACATATCTACTCACTCAGGTGGCTGAAACAGGTGAAAAACTGTAGAACATCTTATTTTGGCAACCTCTCACAAGGGCTTCCCAACACAGCTTAGCCTTGTAGCATAGACAGAATCAGCTGTGTCTGGGGTAATGCGGAGTCCCAGCAGGGCTGAGGAGGTGGCTGGGGGCAGCACCACAAGCCCAAGCTGTGCTTTCAGGTGCCAGAAACACCTTTCCCACCAGAGGCTTGGCCAATCTGTAGTGTTAAGCAGCACTGCCATCCCCCAGCTGCACTGAGCAGCTTTGCTGAAGGTAAGCATGGATCCTGGAGCTCAGAGAAGTAACAGGGACCTTGGAGATGCCCTTGCGTCCACCATGAAGGACAGATCTGTTAAGTCAGCAGTCACTCTTCCCCTCTTTTCCTACCTCTACCTGTCCTCCTGTGTCATGCACATGTCCTGGGACAACGCTGCTCAGCTTGTCTCCTGCTGGCCTAAAGGACGGCAGAAGCCACCGCTCTTTCACTCTGCTTTTTTCTTCTATCTTTGGTGATACAATTAAAAATAATTAAAAAAACCCCCCAACATCCACAATGTCAGCAAAACCACATATAAAAAAACAAAAACAAGCGATAAGATATGCCAATACTTCCTGAAGAGGTTAAAAACAACCAACCCAAAACAAACAAAAACACCCCCCACCCCCAACAACAAGTACATATCTGAGGTATTTCATCTGCTCAAATAAACCTGACTTGGGCCTGGAGGATGGGAAGGATGTCACCAGGGCAGGAGGGATGGTGCTGGGACCTGATCTCCAGGCTGGGGAAAGGCCATCGGGAGGAGAGGGGACAGAACAAGTCTGCCCCGGAGGCGAGCTCAGGGAGTCACTGAGCCAGCTTGCTTGCCTCCAGGCACAGGAGAGCCATGGCCAGCATGTGTTTGCTTTCAATAGGAGGTTTGAGGGGAAAAGGGCAAGGGAGGGCTTGATTTCCTTTCCTCTGCTTCCACCCAGAAGAGCAAAAGCACCCGACTCAACTGAGAGCCGCTTTCTTTTTGCTCATGCAGAATTTTAGGGGACCGGGCAGCTGTAGGCTTGTTCAAAGACCAATGCAGGTACACAGGCATCACATTAACCACAGCACCCACACACGCCCCATGGCCCCACTGAATTTGATTTCAAATATCACCACCTGTTTTCTCAGGGCATGGATAGTGGAGAGAGCTATCAGGGGCTACTGAAAGACACCTTAGGAGAAGAAAGCGGCTCCAGGAAGCCTAGATGGACCTCAATGACAGCCCTTTTGTGGCAAGGGGGCAGAGGGTCAAAATGCCAAGTCAGAGTAGGTTCAGGCTGTCAAGGTAAATGTGAGTGGGATGAGTTCCTCGGAGGGAGAGACACAAGGCTGAGGGCTTTTAAAATGTGGCTGAAAGCCTGAAAAAGGCAACAGCAGGGAAGAGGCCAGCACCAGCCAGGAGACCGAAGCAGCTGATCAAGAGGTTCTTAATGCATCTACAGGTCAAACATAGCAGTGAGAAAGTCCTTGCCCTCTTGCCAAGCCCTCGGAGAGGGGGAAGGAGGCTCACAAGCCAAGAGCACGTGTTCTGGGGAGGACATATGAACAATGGAGCACAACAGAGCCCAAAGGAGAAAAGTGAGAGCTCGCCTGCTCTGCAGCTGCATGGCCTTCGGCAGCACAAGCCATGGGAGGACAGGGGCAAGGCACCCTGCCAGCTCTTAGGATTGTCAATACACAGAGTTGTGTTGTGGGAAGAGGCCTTGTGGCTACTGGTTTGAGCAGAACCAAGTTTCCCTGCCCCAACTCCAGCTCCTTCCACCTGCCTTGGTGACATCTCAGCCATCTCTCAACCCTACAGACAATCCCTGATTGAAAGACGCCAGGCATGTCCATCCATCCCCCCCCCTCCACGTCCCAACCCCCAACAGGAACACAGCAAACCCTGGGAGGAGGAGGAAGAAAACAAAAAGCAAAAGGGAGGAAGAAAGGGGAGAACAAAGAAAAAGGCTGGACAAACAGACGATGAAGGAAAAAAACTCGCTGGCATAGAAAGGTTTCAGCATCGCCATCATCATCTTGCTGTTGGCCAACCACAAAAGCAGGTTCCTTGAGATGAGGTAATCTGTGCGACTCCTTCCCGGCTCACTCCCCACCAAGAGCAGAGAGGAGGAGCTGCCGGAGGCCAGTGTGAGACAGCAGGCTTGGCCGTCCATCAGAGAGACCAGCTGGTGGAGGGCTCTGCACTGGGGGTTCCCCGGGATGAGGTAGGGCTGGGAGAGCAGTGGGAGCTGCTGCTGCTGCTGCAAGAACTTTGGGTGCTGGAGCCTGCAATGAGATGGACGACCGGCTTCTGGGCAAAGAGCACTCCTGCAAGGCAAAGAGGTAAACAGAAGGGTTAGCAGGATTATGGGGTGGCACGGCCAAGAAGGACAGAGTATAGAGCACAGGGCGGCCCATCCAACCCCAGAGATCTCATCCCAACAGAAAGAGGCTCAGTGCAAGACAGATCAGAGGGTCAGTGGTGACCAGGATAGAAGAAGGGATCCCCCAGGACTTGGGAGCACAGGGGACAAGGATTCCTACTTCCCAAAGAGGCATGAGGAAAAGCTGAGTGAAGCTGCTTGGTCCTCAGCAGAAGAGGGATAACACCCCTTCCTGCTAGTGCTTCCATACAAGTCCCTTCCCTTAGATTTTAAAAATACTAACACCCACCACCACCAAAAGGAAAGGGCATTTATCTTGACTGCCCAGGACCAAAAGAAAGAGAAAAGAAATCATCTCCTACTGAACTTTCTAAGCTGGATAGGTTGTGCATGTGTTGTGCTTTGGCAAAGACCAGCCCCCGGGAGCAGTTCTTTCTCACCAGCATAAATCGTGCCGTTAATCTCCACTGACATGTTAATACTCCCAATGCCATTAGGTGACAAATTCAGTGCTGCCGCTGCCGCCGAGTCCGGTTTATCATCTTTCAAGAAAGAAGAGATGCAGAGTTAGAGAGGGACTATCCTGCTTCCTGCACCATCTGGAGATGATCGAAGGTGTCCACAGCCCTCCCTTTGTCTCTTCTTCAGTGAGGAAATCCCCCCACAATACCTGCTTCTGGTCCTATTATAAGTCTACAAAGGTGTTTAAATGCTGCAGCGTGAACAGAGTATAGGTGGGGATCCCATTGGCTTTTGCAAATCTGTCCCCAGCTCGCATGCTGGAGGGCCAAATTAACATCCCCTCCAAGGAAAAAGCTGCCAGCACACGAGACAAAACCGTACTTAAATTGGCTGGATTGTGGCAGACTGGGAGGGCCCACACAGTCCCGTCCCCCTTGGCTGAGAGGGGACAGTTTCTGGAGGAGCTGGTGTGACGGGGCTCAGACTGCAGCAGCTCCAGCGGCCGCTGGAGGGAGGGGACTACCCACGGCCCCAAGGACTCAAACCCAGGAACACGGACTAAAACTGCTCCTAGTGTTTTGATTAGGAAGTTCAGGGTGGAAAGAAAAAAGAAAATAAAGTTAAATGAGAGGGAACAAACATCACTTGACGAAATTTGTATTCCCTTTTACTCACTATTTTAGTTTTTGTTTTTCTGTAAACATGACATTTAGGTGGATGCATAGCTGCGCTGTGAAGTCCTGATCCCATTTAACTCTGCGGCAAGCAGCTACCGCTTCAAAGGGGAACCTGCTCTGACCCTGTGCCGTAGATATTTCTGGCAAAGCATCTCAATAAAGCATTTACCAGCCTTGCTAACAAAGGCCTCAGGAACAACTCTTCCCTTTTTTCTAAGCCATGCCAAACTTGCCTGGCCTTGTGCCTACATCCAAATGTACAATTAATAGGGGGGCTGAGACCTTTAATTTTAATGGATCAAAAGGTTTGGAGGAAGCAGCTGTTGGGACTGAAATTTTCTGAGGCTCTGCTGCCCAGCAAAGTGCAGCCCCCGGGACAGGTAAGGGAGTCACGGCACTTAATCAGCTTTTGAAGCTGCTGTACATAAGAGTATTGATCCTGACAACATGACCTTTACAGGGTGACTCCCCTTTTACAAAGCATTTCAGGAGTGCATTTCCCAGGCTGTGAATGCTGCTTAGACCTGACCTCCTAACCCAGCCTTGCCAGGAGTTCTTTGCCTGGAGGCTCCGCATAGGGTTGCAGCAGATGTCAGCAGACATCACCTGACTCCCTAAAAGCCCCAGTACACATAGGACAGGTCTTTGTGGCCTCCTCATCACACCTGACAAAGGATTCCTAAAAGCTGGGCATCTCTCTCCCCACATCTCCTGCAGTCTGCTACCCAGATGGAAAAAGCTCTTACCTCCATGATCAGTTAAAAGGGTTCCTGACTGCGAAAGGACAGAAAATAATTCCCCGCAGCACAACGCTGGCATGAGGCTCAGATGAGAGCAGGGCAGGGGGAAGCTCAGCATCTGGCACATGATGGGCTTCCTTTCCAAAAAATCATCTTACTGATGGCAGAATCCCAGGACTGCCTTTGGCTAGGCTAAACTGTGCTCTTGGATCTGAAGTACACTCCGAGTATTAAACGTGAGGAGGTCAGATAGGTGGCCCAAAGCCACTTCAGCCAACCCCTGAAAGAAGGAGCGTACTTACAGCATGCAATAGAGCATAGCTGCAAGGACAACTGAGCTGGCATCAGCTGAAATTGGGAATTCCACCCCCCAGTGCAAGTTCTGTGGCGGCTAACAGCCTGAGTCCTGCAGCAATCTCACCATGATCCAGGCGGTCATAAGCTCAGAGGAAAGGTCTTGTTGTATGGGTCAAGTGGGTTTTATCAGCTCAGGTGCAGGGCTTTCTGAACATTGCCAGGGTGCTTCTGAATCCAGGCTGGATTCAGATGATGCTGGATTATGCATGAACAAGAATGGAATAAAAACAGCCGCAGTAAGTAAAACCTAGCAAAATATTGCTACAGTTTAGCTTTGCAGTCATTGTGCTCCATTTTAACAGCTTCTTGACAGTGACCTCTACCTGGTACCCAGAGAGATAATCAAGCCTGCATGTAAAGGGGTGTTCAACATCTAGATGGGGAGCAGTTCCCTTCCTGCTGCAGCCTGCAAAGACCCTTGTGTGCATCCAGAGGCGCTGCTTACCCTTGCCATTGATTTTGATCTTCATGGGGATCTGCCGTGCCATGCTGAACAGGTTGCGCTGGAGAGCCTGCTGGACAAGCCGCTGCTCCTCCTCTGTCATCCGTGAGGCCTTCTTCTCCGGAGGCTCTCCCGACTCCAGCCTCTCCCGCAGCTGCTCTAGGGTGGCTGTTCTTCCTGCCACAGTCGCCTGCTGGCTAGCCAAGGTCACTGGCACGGCAATGCGATTTGGCATAGACACAGTCAAGGGCACGCCATCACCTAGAAGAGGAAAGAGTCACCTAGTCCCTCCCACAGCTCCTCCCTAAAGTGAGCACGCAAAGGTTTAAACTGCAGGCAGAATATTCTGCAAGCCCTGAGCCACCCAGGTCCCACTATTCTCAAATCCAAAGTAGTCTGGGTGGACAAAATGGAAAATAACTGTGCTTCAGTCAGTGCCCGCACCTCTTAACCCAGCCACCCTCTTCGCTGCGAGTCAGGAGTAGCTGACCTTTTCTGACCGCTGCTGCTGGAGACACCCGAGGATTGCTGGTCCCACTGCCTGGTGCAACGCCGATGATGGGGAAGCGGATCTTTGGGGGAGACAGGAGGGAAGGAGGCCCCGTGGTGGTGGGCGAGTAGCTGAACAAAGAGGAGCTGTAGCTGGGCCGCCTGCCTTCCCGCCTGTTGCCATCGATTGCAGCCTGAAGCTCAGCAGGGGAACTGAGGGATTTCTTCTCGCATTCATAGGCGTATAGGTACTTCATATACCTGGGAGGGGGCAAGCACAGGGAAACTCAAGTAGGTTTCTCAGTCGAATGTGAAGTTATAGGCTACAGCAACAAGCATTGTATTCAGAGGGACTTTCAGACTGCGGTCCTCTGCAGATCTGGAGTCTTTCTCTGCGTATCACCACCACTGCTGCGCCTACTTTGATAAGACTTGAGCCATTTGGGTGCGAGGCACAGCTCCCAAAGAAACTTTGAGCTTACTCAATATTTATAAGGAAGCAGGTAGTTATATACTACTACACCCACAAGGGCAGAACAGAATCATCCAGAATTCCTTTACAACCGAGATAACCATCTAAGATGACAAGAACCAAGATCTTGGACCGTAACACTTAATGCAAGGAAGGTGGTTTGAGGAACTGCCCTTGTCCAAGTCATTTGTATTGGGCAGCCCCAAACCTCACCGCTTTTGCTGAATTCTGGCACGCGCGTTCGCGGGAGACAGCCTGTTTGTACCAAAGGCTGTAGAAATGGCAAGGAGCGTCCCTCTCTGGGACTCAGGGGCTCTAATAGCTTCCAAGAAAACTGAGTCTGCATAAGAGCTGGGTTTGGCTTCCCAGAGCCTAGCCTCCCATATCGAGGGACACAGCCTCACCCCGTTGCTTAAATTTTATGGTAGGTTTACTTTCACCATTCTTTTTCCTCTACTTATTCTACTTTTTATTCCTTTTTTTTTTCCCCTGCCTAATCAGCATGAGGCACTGCGGGCCAGAAAAGCAAGCCTCACAGCAAGTAGGTGCTAAATGCAAGTTTCCACAACCTAGTAGCAGTAACAGACATTAAATGATCAAGTTCATACTTGATGCCTACAGATCAGGAGGTCTGCCTCCCTCCTTGCTGTGCCAGGTGCTCTTCAGAGACAGAGTGAGACCCTCCTCGCCCTGAGGAGTTTAAGCTCTGAAGAGGCAAGAAAGGCAGGGGACAGAAGAACACGCAGAGCATGGCGAACAAGCCGATAGCATATCAGTGCTGGGACTGTAGGGATGGATGAAGAATCACTGCTAAGAGCAATGAGAGAAGGAACAGAAAGGGAAAACTACAAGCCTTGGGCAAGAGGGACACAAACCAGTCTGTCAGCGCCTCCCTGGCCATGGGGTAGGATTTAGTCTTTCAATTTTTCCACCCTGCGCTGTGTTCGCATCCACGCTGTTGGACCTTCTGGACTTACTGGGTTCGAAGTGTGAACGCGGCACTGGTGATGGAGGTGGGCAGATTAAGGCCTTTGGTGATCTCTCGCCAGATCTTCTTGTTTATGATTTCCACCAGCCCTCCTTTCTCAGTCACCAGCTTGTAGAGCATGTAGAGATCCAGGATCTGCTTTGCCATGATGGGGATCCGATTGATAGGAGTTCCTGCAGGGAAACAGCAGGGAAGGAGATGTGGAGTCAGAGAAAAGACGAGGCCAAGAATACCAGCAGGTTGGGGTTATCGATCTTCCTCCTAATAGGAAATTCAGGCAACTCTATTTGTAGCCTGACTTGAGCTTCTTGTTGGGTGAGTAAATGAGCCAGAGAAGTGTAGCTACATGGCACGTCCTTTTCATGAAAAATCCTTTCCTGTAGGCAACAGCAATTATCAGACAAATAATAACCTGCAGCTAAGAGCAACTTCTAAAATAGGAAGAGGGGAAGTAGGGACTATTCAGTCCTAAGGGTGAGGGAGTAGCACGGAGGAATAATTTTTTACGAGCTCCCAGGGCTCTCTCAGATAAAAATCTGTATTTCTTGTGTTCAGGAAGGGCTGAGCAGCCAGGCAACTCAAGCTAATTGTGCCCTGGGATCCGGCTCCCTCACTCCCTGGGATTTGCTACCCTGTATTGCTTGGGAACAGCGACAGAAAAGGGTGCGTGAGATTTGGGAGCATCTCCTTCCCCTCTGTACATTTACCTCTGTCCTCCCTCACATGCACGTGCCTAACGTTTTGCTGCAGCTTTCTGCTCTCACAATGCATTTTGTCACCCCTCCCACGCCTTCTCACCCAGCACACTCCCTAAGGACACACCAGCAAGGCCGCTCGTGCAGCAACCGCAACCCAGCTGGCTGGAGCAGGAACTCATCATGGGAAAGCTGTAGAGAAATTCCATTGATGATGGAGGCGGGCAAACAAGCACCAAAAGCAGCGGCACAAAGCACCAGGCATCCAAGCACTTTTTGGAGCCCAAACCAAGGTCCTGCTCTATCTTTGCGAGGATAGATAGGGCAGATGGGGAAGCGGCTCTATCCGCCCTGTTTAGTTTTGTCATCTTGGGGATTAACAGAGGTAGGAAAACCCGATTTTTAACCTGATGGCACCCTTTTAGCAGCATCTTAAAGTGATAAAGCATGCAGGGTTTCAAAAGGTCAAACTAATGAGATTTAGGCAAGGAGAGGAAGAGGGGAGGAAAAATGCTGATGTAGCAAACCTTTTATTTTACATAGGAAGTACTGTCCTGGATCAAAGAGCCGTCCACCCGAGGTCAGTATCCTGCCTACCACAATGGCCAGCACCAGCCTTTACAGGAAAGCCTGCCAAGGGCTGTAATGGACAATTATGGAATTCCCAACCCACAGGGGAGACTTCTGCCACTGCTCATCAGCCAGCGATTCAGCTAATGCCCCGAAGCAGAGCAGTTTATGGCCCTTATAAATGGGTTTTATTCTGTTTAGTGAAAAGGAGTTCAGCTCAGCTCCGCAGATGTCCTCATTATACATGTAAGTGTAATTTTTCCCCCCTGTCTCTTTTCTTTTGGAAGCCTGTTATGCATTAGCTCATGGTACCAATTCCCACAGGTTAATGAGATGTTGGATAGGAAAAGTAAACTTTTTCAGCTTTAAACGGGCTGCCTTCAATTTCACCAAGTTACTAACTCTTGAGCTGTAAGAAAACAAGGAGCAACCTGATGGGGCTTGGCCCGCATGCTCCGTCATTTTAGATCTATCACATCCTCTTTTCCTCGCCTTGTCTAAACAACCCCTTCCCTGTCCACGACAGAAAACCCCACAAAGCAGTAATTTCACAAGCTGCATCAGATCCTCTTCCTGCATTTCAGAGACGACAGTTCCCTCAGGGAGCAGAGACATTTCCAAACTCTTTAAATTCACAGCAGCTCTGTCCATCCCAGCCAGCCGCCCCAAGCCAGGAGACAGTCCCTTCCCCAAAAGGCCAGCCATGTAAACGCAATCCACAGTTGGCTACACTTTTTCCTCAGCCACCAGTGTGTTATTGCAAAGACGAAGAGCGTGCTAGCAGCATCATTTCTGATGGGCAGAGGGCTGGCAGCAATCAGGTTACCAGCCTTAAGTTATTGTTCATCAGCTGGGCCACAGTAACCCAAGTCACACCCAGCCCACTCCAAATGAAAAGCAGGGAAATCTTTATCTCTGAGGACTCTAGGAAGAGCCAGGGCTGGGTTTTTTTCCCCACCCCAAAATGTCCCTTTAATAAAAGTTCAGCATTTCTGCCCCAGCAGCAAGGAAAATCAGGGTGTCCAAAGTGGCACCGCACTGCCAGCAAAGCCTTTGCTCCCCAGGGCAGGATCCAGACCCTCTCCCCAACTCCTCCAGCAACCCTGTGCCCCTTCAAAGCCACCCGCTTTCCCCCAATCCAATTTAGGGAATGGCATTAACTTGTCCAGAAGGGATTTTCATCCAGCTCTCCTTGGACAGTGACCAGATGGGGAGTGAAAGGCAAGGGTCATGGATAAGGCTCCTTGGGCAAACACACCGCTAATGCAGAAGTATAAGGCAGTATCTCCTTTTTCATATACCGCTTTTATCCTAAACACAGGTTTACTCTTCCCAGATTCTCCCATCTCACCATTTGAAAAGGTACGCACATACATTTATCCAAATGCTCCAGTGACAGGGACAAACGTTACCTACATCAGTAACAAATAAAGGCTTAAATCTATTTCCAGAGAGCTGGCTCATAGCTGGAGTAGAGACAACAATCAGACCTGACCTCCCCACCTCACGTTATGTCACACCCTCCCTTCCTGAGGTTTGCTTTTAAACCAGATTCACAGACCCAAGTGCCCTGAAATTTAATTAGTAGCTTTATAAACAAAGCTAAAACCTACCACCAATATTTAACACACACACAAAATGTTTCTTTATGCAGGCTGAGAAATTTTACAGCAGGGACAAAACTACTTCCATCCTTCTACCACTTCAGCACAGAGACGCAATCATTTTCCGCCCATGTTTTTTCTCCTAGTACAGCTCAAAGCAGTATCTCCCAGAGCTAGCAAGGAGTGATTTGGGGTTTGGACCTGGTAAATTAGCTGTGCTCTTCACCACGCAAGCTACGGCTCTGCTTGCTTCACAGGACCTGCCTGAAAAAGCGCAGAGAAGCACGGAGAGGCCGCTCTCGCAGCCCTCTCCTCCCCCAGCCCCTCTCCGAGGAAAGGCAGGGCGATAAAGTCTTTATTGGAAACCCCCAGCGCTCAAACAGGAAAGGCTGAAAAACGAGTATCATGGGACGATTGGATGCTGAAGCCGAGCGGATCCTTTCACAGGCGGCTGCAAGGCTTGTCAGGGGCCATGATGGATTACTGTCATCTGGCAGCATCAGGATTAATGATCCAGAGGTCAGAGGGGAGAATTCCAGAGGGAAAGGTCAGCAGCCGGGGGCACAGCATAAGACTTGTTGCCTTTTGATGGCAAACTCATTTTACTGTACTTTCAAGCCTCTCTATTCTGCCGGCTCTCAGAAATCCTGTATGTACTGTGCTTGCAAAGTGGCAGAAGACTTGCCCACCTCGAGAAGAGGGGGCAAGGAAGATGTCTTGCTCCTCTAATTTTCTTGGTAAATTACTTTTTTTCTCCTTCTGGTACAACCCCAACCACAAGGAGTCCTGTTTCCACTGGAAAAGGGAGGACGCACAGTTGTGGAGCATGGGAGACATCAAGACAAACTCTAGGGCAGGCAAACTCCTGCTACCGAAGACCTAAGGGTGGGAGTACAGCCTAAGGGTAAGAGGCTGTAAGACTCCAGATGACCCATTGCTATCTAGAAGGGCTATGAAGAGGACAAAAAGCCCAAGAATGACACTGGAAGGAGGAGGAGGAATCATCCCACAGCCATGGGCTCCTGGTTTTCTGAAGGGAAAGACAGCTGTAACTAGGATTAACTGTAATTCAGATTTCTGGAATGGAGAGTTTCCCCTGGAGAAAGCCTCACTGTGGCTACAAACATCTCTGTCCTTCAAGGGAAATAAGCAGCCCCCTCTGCCAAGCTGTTTTGCCCCATTGAAAAGCCTCTTCTGTTCCAGGCAGACATAACAGAAGCCTAAAGGGCTTGTAAGGACAGACTGGAGTGTCCCCTGCGCTGGAGAGGCAGAAGGAGCAACTGTTTGGTTTTTGTCCTTCAAGAGCTCTTTACGAAGAGTCTGAGGAAGCTGTAACACCCCGGTAATCTCCGCATGACTTTTCTTTACATCTACTGGCAGTGAATCAGTATCTGGGGGTGCTGGCCGAGCCATTGGCACATGCAGGCTGCACTCCTGCCCCAGCCACTCGCTCAGTGCTGGGGCTCAGCCTTCCTCCTTGTTGAAAGGCACCTAAAGCTTTGGACCATCATCATCTTCACCCACCCAAGCATGCTGCCCAAGGCGGATTTTTCCCATCCTATCTTTGCTGGACTTCAGACCTACACCTAATTCTGAAGATGTAGATTGATGTTAAACAAAGAAAACTGCCCCTAAGACTGTTCTTAACCGAATCATAGAAAACAAGTCCCCTCTCATTTTGCAGGGATTTGCTCGGCTTTGCGAGTCCTTCGCAGTGGGGATCCCCTGCCAAGAGCTGCTCTTTCCTCTCCTCGTGCTGAGCCATGCCCACTGCAGGGAGTTCCCCACCATCAAGCAGTCTAAGCCACGACTTGTCCTGCATGCAAGACACAAAAAGCAGTTAATTATACCCAGCCTGGAGCACTGCTTTTTCAAACACCTCCCATTTTTCCCCCCTATCTGATTTACTTTCAGAAGCATCCATTTCTTTAGTAAAGAATAAAGGAGGTGAGAATCCCAAATATTTATTCCACAAAGCAACATTCAAAATGCAACTCTGGCATGAAAAACAGGCATAGAGGGGGCATTTTTAAGCCACAACCTTTGCAGGTTGCTGCTCTTCCCAGCTTCCGCTCTGAATACGTTCACAAGAGAAACAACACCAGACAGCCAAGGGGAAGAGGTTTTCCCCAGGAGGCTGGGGAAGTCCACAGCGATTTAAAATCACTTTGAACCAAGTCTTGAGAAGGTCTTCACATTTCTTTGAAGGGAGACAGGATCATTTCTTGGTATGAAGAATCTCCCCACTCTCCCAGGCTAAACAGAGGTTAAAAAAAAAAAAAAACAGTTCAACAGCAAATTAGCAGTGTAGGATAGGAGCAAATCAACTTGAGCCCCGCGCTGTCTCGGTTCCCAGCTTGCCTGAATTCGACTCCCAGGACAACCCCTGGCTGGCTTCATATGAAGCCGCCCCAGCTCTTGGCGTGAAAGTTGTATTTGTTGATTTGGTTTGAGTCTGTCCCAAGCATTCAACCTTAAAATAAAAAGCGAAGGTATGCACAGAAGGGAAACCACCTCTTCCTCTGTGCCACGGCTGATCTAATCTCTCCCCGCGCATGGCATTTCCACAGCGGGCATTCTCACCTCCCAATGGGAATGTCACCACCTGATCCGTAAGCCTGCAGCCCATTAGACACTCCTATCAAAGCAAGAGCCAGGACAGAGGGTAATTAATCATGCTCTATTTGACAGGAGGCCCACTTCTTATCTGCACCCCTCAAAACACCATCAGTTTCTGCTTCCCTCCTCAGTAAGTGAGGCTGACAGCAGCCCCTTATCAGATTTCGGGGGCAGCCTAACTGGCATCCAGTGCCCCACTCCTATGAGCCACAGCTCCAGTCGCATTGACCTTCCCACACCGGGTGCTCCTCCATCCCAAAATGGAGATCCCATGGAGATTTGCTCTCTCATACCCAGCTCAACTACAAGCCAATACAGCTGGGTCCAATAGATTTGCTATCACAAATTTCTTCACC
This sequence comes from Egretta garzetta, assembly GCF_000687185.1. Classification (NCBI taxonomy): domain Eukaryota; kingdom Metazoa; phylum Chordata; class Aves; order Pelecaniformes; family Ardeidae; genus Egretta; species Egretta garzetta. The sequence continues at coordinate 2,264,865 of NW_009260435.1, read as the reverse complement.
AGATGTTAAACAACCATGCAGCTGGCAGTGGGTTTCCATACACATGACCTTCGAAGTGAATGGACAAACTTCTTCTCTAGGCAAAGAGAGGTATGAATACAGAAGGCAATGCAAAGAAATGGGGGCAGCTAAGAGAAATAAAGGTTGGTCAGACCAGCCGCACAAAGTCAAGAACTGGAGCATCTTCATGCCAAACAGTTCCTCCTTCTTCCATCCACCCAGACGTCTATGGGGTCATCACCAGTGTTGAGCCACCTCCACTGCTTGAGCACAGCAGTTCATTAATCATTTGAAAAACATGCTGTTAAAATGTAGGTGGGGGAAGGCCAAGAACAGCCATAGCAAAGAGGAAGTACCAATAATGAAGAGCTCAAAGACCAGGATTTGAGACCCAAACATCCAGTCTTGGAGATGCTGGAGAAACACGTGACAATTTAACATCTCCATCTTCAGGGGATTGAGGAAAAAAATCCCTTTGCCTCCATCACTCAATTACATATACCCAGGAAGGAGCACCTGGGATCCAGCCATCCTCAGCTGGCACGCACCACAGCAGACTGGTTTCAGCTGAATAAGCTACAGACAGGTTCATGCAAAGCAACAACAGCCAATCACTTCAAATTAATTTCTTTTGTACCCTGTCCAGTGCCAGCTTGGTTTGTAACAAAACATTTAAGCTGCTCAAACATTCTTCAGGCCAGCTAAACTTAAGACAAATCTTCTGTAAGCCAGAATCAAGTACCCTCCTAGTACTATTTTCCCATTAATTACAACTGCTGCTTCCAGTATGACTTTTCTTTGGAGCTACAGCAATATTCACTCTAAACCGCCATTTTCAGCTGCTTAAAAACAAGGGATATTAGTTATTAGAACTGTACTGAGTATTTTGCCAAAAAAGATTTTTTTAGATCTTGCCAAAGGGAAGCTTCCAGGCTTTTTCCAAATTAGAGAAATAATACTCATGTCTCTATACCTGCAATGAATCTTCTGATGTATGAAAAACACAAGGGGGAAGGAGTTTGATTTCCATGGGAAGGACCTGCTGATAACTACTTTAAGTTATTGCAATTTGCAGTTTTTGCAAGTTGGCCCAGGTAAACTCCCCCCAAAATACCAACTTATCTATGCAGTGGAGACTTTTAGTCATCTGGCTCCCAAGGTTGATGAGCAAGATATTCCCTGCAAGAGTCTCCTGCATGCTACAGAGGACTCTACCTCAGTTACAGGACTCTGCATCTCCCAGAGGAGCTGGATTCAAGTTGTTTGGCGATCCCAAGCATTTCGCTTCGCACCTGGTTTTATCCTAGCATCACTTCAGAGTGTTTAAGCGCACAGCAGAGCACATTCTCTGTTCCCCATTCTGAAAGGCTTGAACCACTTAAAGAATGCAGTGGAATGTAAACCAGAATACCAGTTCCCCCTATAATTTAAGGAAAAGTCATTCTTTCCATTCTTTCTAACAATATAAAAGTAAAAACCTAAAATATTTCACTGATCCTCACTACTTACCAGTTGCACAAGACACCAGCCACTGTTTTTGCTGAGCCTAAGTCAGATCAATTGACCAAAGAGGTTCTGCTTTAAGAGGTGCAGCAGAGATTTAGCTGCGTACAAATCCAAGGGTCTAATGGGGAAGAGGACTTTGCCTGGTTGATCTGGACCATCCAGAAAAGACCTCTGTAGTGCCTCAAGTCAGAATTTTCCACTGCAGAACATCATCTGCTATTTAGGGAAGCATTTACTATGGCTCAGCATTAAGCAGGTAGCACGAGCAAAGGATGCTGAGAATTTATGTCTATTGATATCCCATTTAGAAAACTACATTGCTTAATTCAGATTCAAAAATATCTCCAGAGGATCAAAAGAAGAAACCTGCAAAACTGAATCAGTAGAACAACAAAACATATTCCCCAGACAAATGTTTCATAAACACCACTTAGCCTATAGATAAACGAATCCATCAAATGCATTTGTCAATACCCTGGATTTGTTGAATTTCCACATCTAAAATGGGCAGACAGAGCATACAACAGCAGGAAAACATTAAACCCACATGGTCAGGCTTACAAAGCCCCTTCTATGTATATACACATAAAAAACCAGAATGGTCAAGCCATCTGGGAAAACCAAGGTCACGCAGAAACCTTGAACAAAATTAGTAGAGCTGTACAATTGGAGACATTTTATGAGGTCTTCACAAAGGCAGTACTTAAAATGAACAAAACAGCTTCCCTTGAAAGGGAGCCTTTCCTAGCACACCATAGCACAGTTAGATCTCTTCCCCATCAAACCTTTTCTCAAGAGGAATTGTCTTGCACAAACACTGCTGATCCTTCCAGGGGATGAAACAGTCCCTTGAAACTCCAACTCTCTCCTGACCAGCACTGCTGGAATACAAACAGCTCAATTATTGGCGGCTCTGAGTCACACCACTAACACTCCTTCACTGTCTGGGGACAAAAAGCAGTCAAGCACATGCTACTGGGGGCTAAGAGCTACAATTTGCTCCTACCCATCATACCTGTGCCTTCTATCACACACACAAAAGATGGAAACAAAATTCAGCTTCAGGGTACGTTCACAGGGTGACAAGGACCTGAAAAGAAGCAGAAGATGCCACTATCTCCAATGCCAAGTCTGATCTGAGCAAATGAACTTGCCCAATCTGCTTACATACATTTCTGTAATACAATTATTTTCAGTAATACAAGAGATGGGGGAACACAAGATTACCCTGACTTGTTGTAATGGATGCAGCCAGGCACTTTGCAAACTGCTCCTGCCTGCAGAACAAATACCGCCTCCGTGCCTCCAACGCAGCCCACTAGCAGAGAAGCCTCAGCCTGTGCCCTTAAAAAATGCCCTGAACTACAAACTTGCCCATAGAGCAGCTCCTCACACAGCAGGAGGTTAAAAACACAGCTTCTGAGAAACCAGACCTCAAGCTTGTCACAAGACACCAGCTCAGCAACAGATGGAGGGGAGCCACTGCTGAAGCTGCTTAGCCCTGCTCAGTCTGAGGAAAGACAACCTTTGGTTTGAGACCATGGAAGAGCAGAGAAAGGGGAAAGTGGAAGTGGTGACAGAGCTAGCATCGTCCCTGCCAAGCTGCATCAGGTCAGTCCTTTTGCAGTCCTGCACACTGATTGCTCCCATCGGCCGGTCTCCTCTTCCCCTCCTCTCCCCATCTGCCCCTTCCATCCCAGCCACTGTGGGACCCATTCACCTAAACACATACAAGGAATAAAAAAATCAAACAAAGGAAGAGTTACAGCTTTCCTCTCATCTCCCTCTTCCATCATTATTGCCACTGAAGGGCCATTTTATCACTTGCAGCTGTGGTCATTCAGCAACAACCTGCTGTGCTCAGAGGCAGATGAGACCCACACATTTGATCTGCATTAAGCCTGTTTCATGGCTTCACATTTCTAGGTACATTCCTAACAGCAGCACCAACAAACCAAATCTTTTCATCCCTCCAACTACTCAGTAGCTCCTGTGAAATCTGTCATTTATCTTTCACATCAGGCCTTGTTTTTTGGTTCAGCATCAGTTAGCAATCTGTGCCCCAAATCCATCAGCCCCAAAGAAGGGCTGGCACTCCTCCAGCTCCTCCTGGACAACAGCAAAATCCCCATCTTTACACCAGCAATGTTTATTAGCAGAGCTGCTTTCCCTTCCCTTTAGACATGAGGTGCAAATTAACCAGCTCTTCACACATACTAGCTAAGAAACACAGCACTTTGCTCTCAGGTGCAATGAGCCCTGGGTTCTATCCATCTTTGGGGGACTCTGAGAACAAGGCAGCTGTTCAGCCTTGTTTCATTTAGGATACAAAACCAGGGGAGGAGAAAGGAAAGCCTGAATGGTATCTTACCATAAGTTTGCTGTAGAAGCTCCCAAATTTTTGAAGATCCCAGAAGAGGACACCAGGCAAGTCCATCTGCTCGCTAGAAAACCAAAGCCCTGCTGTAGATTGCAGTTGGGAGAACAGGCATGGGAAAAGTGGACAGTACAGCTTCTGAAAAACCACGCCAAATCAAAATATTTCCTTTGAGGTAAGACACAAGCAGCTCAGATTAACATCAGAAGAGAAGCTGCCTCCTATAGGTCACCACATGCTGTTCCGTTCTCCTAACAACCTGAAGAAACTCAGCTCCCCAGAGGCCTTCTGCCTATTTCTTTTGGAGGTGCCAAAATACAAAAAGCAAGCCCACAGCTGCCTGGCACTCTGCAACCTAGCCAGTTCCCCAGAGCAGGGCCAAACTTTTCCAGTCCTCCATTTCCTTCTCTGGCAGAGGGTTGTCAGTCCACAGCATCTCTCCCCCATGGGTGCCCGGCTTTTATGTTTCATTTTCAACCTTCTAGCAAGCAAGAAAACAAGGGAGCCTCCAGAAAACAAATACACTTGGAAGTGCCCAGATGATCAAAAGCTAAACTCCTACAGCAACCAGCTGGTGACCAGCTCAGCTCCTGCACCAGGAATATGTCAATTATAAATAATTAAAAGGTAATAGGAAGGAGACATTGAAGTATTAAGCAGATTTCTCTCTAGGTATCTGGAGGTTTCTATTGCTGCCAATCACACCCTTCAGATTATTGTCTTGTCCATCAGTCATCCCAGCCCTTATATTAACATGTGAGCTCAGGTTAACATCTGCAAGTAAACTAATTAAGCCCAGTTATGCCTCTGCACATGAAAGCCCAAAATATCAGCAAAACCCAGCTCTAATTTTTAACTGACTTGGAAGCATAGCCTCAAACTGGAAGGTGAAAATTCACACGGGTCAGCTGTCAGCCCTAGCCATGCCAGGAAAGACAGACACAGATACGAAGAGCAGTTGCAATAGCTGCTTTTGGACAGCCCTTCCCCTGTCTGCCATCCAGTCATCCACAGAGGGGGGTGCATCTGGAGATGCAGGGTTCAAAAGCCAACTGGAAATGAGGCTCCAGCTCCAATCCAGCAATCAGATAGTTTTCAAATAGACAAGACTGAGATGTCACCTATTTATACTTCAATAGACTCTCAGGGCACAATATTGCTGGTGACTAAGGCAACATGCAAATTGCCATTCCAAATAAGCACAACCTGGCTTGTTTGGTCCAGCACTCTCAGAGAATACTATGCAGTGAGGGAGCAAAGGGTCCTTTTTACATCTGTTCTTCACACCTACCTTCAGCAGACTTTTTGGAAACAATTAAAACCTCTGTAGCGCAATTTAACACTTTTTGTCAGAAGCACCTTTGTTGGAAGAGTCTGCCTGGCCTGGCATGCTTGCAGAGGTAAAGAGCACCACAAAGGATTTATTGCAAATGTTTAGAGATGTACATTTCATATAACACTACATATATGTACTTTTTTTTATGAATAGTTTGCCCCCCCAGCCGAGCTGCTTCACACATGCATCACCACTCCTGCAGCAAGGAGAGATGCAAGCTGCTGACACCACAGGGAGGAATGTGAGAACATTTCTAAACTGTGCGCTTCTGCACTCAGTTACACAAAATTACTAAACAGAAAGCTGACACATTGTGAATCTACAGGAAAGTATGGCTCGGTGTCTATTTTCCCAGTCCCCAGATTGGGTGCCACTGCTCTGGGCAGACCATGAAGGCATTCACAGTCAGCTTCCACATGCCATTGAAATCAAACACAAGATGTGTGATCATGCCACCTGAAGGGGAGACTAGAGAATCTGCAGTGGTACTCAGCCTTGTTTCAAAAGTCCTTGGGGAACCAGGCTTCTTGGGCTCTTCAGTGCATGGACAACTTGAGTATTAGGTAGGAGTAAGGGTAGATAAATAAGTGTCCGAGAAATTAAGTTACAGGGCAGAAGAGTTCTTTCCTACCGAGCTCCTTATCTCCCAAGGTAAATATATCTCAAGTCTTACCGCTGCTGTTCCACCAGATCTGCAGGTTCAGGGGCTGAATTTGTTTTTTCCAACTCAGGAGGGAAGAATTCAAACTGCAGCAGCACCCCTCTGCCCTGTTTCACCTTATCAATTTCAAACAAATGCTCACTCACCCCTTTTCTGCATAAAGATGAAGAGGTCATCCAGGAACTCTTTCCGTTCAGGGTCGCTATCCAGTTCATAGAGCTGGGGGGAAAAAATAAAAATAAAAATGAAGGCACAATCCACAGTGAAACAGATAAAAATAAAATAATAGTATTAGCTTCTTCTTCCAAGGGGTGATCTGGTGTTTGTCCTGGGGGAATGAAAGGCAGGCAAAGAGGCAAAATGAGGAAGGATTCCAGAGCAATTTGGTGGACTTTGAGGACCCTCATTATGGCTTGCCTTGCTTGGCCCCAGGTACAGTACAGACTGGCACCGCAAAGGGAATGGGACTTGGTTAACAGCACTGCTCTACATAGCAGGGTTTGAAACCACCTGAAAGCAAAGGGGAGAGAAACCATAAAGACAAGCTGGAAAGAAAGAGGAGACAACGAAAAGGAAGGCAACAGTGGTCCAGGGTGCATTAGTGGTCTGTACCTTTGAGACACTAGGAACGTAAACTTCTCTGCAGCTTCTCCTAGCCTCGTGATTCCCTTCTTCAGGGATTGTCACATAAGTGACAAACTCCAAGTGCCTTGAAGGAGGAGATGAAAGGACAGAGCTTTCCTGTAGCTACTAATGCCTGGCAGGAAAGGCTCCTCTAAAATGAGCCAAAAAGCCTTGAAAAATATCAGAAACCAGCCAGGAAACAGTTTGCTGCAGAAACAGTCTTACCAAAAGGCTTAAAAGCCCAAGCATTTAAAACAAAGTTCCATAGGCAGCTTATTCCAAAGGAGAGGCACTGTGTGCCAGCATTATCTGCCAATTTTTCAGAAGGGACAGGCATGAGCATCATCTTGCAACAGCATCTCTTGAACTGAAAAATCTAATTTTCACCTCTTGAGAATCCTGTGAGGCCACAAAGTGACAGGCTGAGAGGGCTAAAGTCAGTCTCTCACTGAGATACAGGATACAGAACAGGACAGAAGACGCTGTACATGCAGCAGAATTTAATTCCTTCTCGTGTTTGCATTGAGGAGGAACCCTGCCTAACTCCAGGAATTTTTTTTTTTTTTTGCTCTTGTGGAGCAGCTCAATGGAAAAGCAAAGATTCACTGGGAAATATGTATTTCAGCCTGTCCGTAGGTGCTGCTGGCTACTTGGTATTCATCTAGCCCAAAAGAAGAGGGGCTTTTTAGGTTCATTTCCTGTGAAGCTCCGTGCTTTCTCACAACGCACTGAGCTCTGGGAAGAAAACGCACCAGTGTATTTGCAGAGCAATTAGCTGCACCCTTTCAGAAAGAGGCAGCTTAGTTTAAAATTAATTCCTTGGGCTGATGTGACACACAGCTGCCACATTCAAATCCACGAGCACAGTGCTAATCAGGTTCAAGAAATGAAAAGACTTCTCCCAGCTGGAGAAAGTATTGACTAAGATTTTAAATGTCAGGAGTCTGGTTATTAAGCCTTAGTTCAAACTATATTCCAGTGACCAAAGGCGACAAAACAGCCCAACAAAATAGCAGGGGGCTGCAGGACAAAGCAGTTTTCTTACAAATTCATCACAGAGGAATAGTGAGGGCTCAGCAGGCACCCTCTGTCACAGATCAGGGGGAAAATTCCCCAAAGTTACCCCTTCCCCAAAATCCCCATGATCAGACTGACCTTGGCAAAGTCTCGTGAAATTTCTCTTCCTCGGCATCCATCACCTTCGTCGCTCCAGGTCACATTGCCGTTCTAGGGGGAGAGAAATGAAAGGGTGAAAGAACAGCCAGGGAAAGGCTTCGCAAACAACTCCAGAAAGCTTGCAAATGTGCACTTTTGGGCACAAACACGTGCAAAAGCAGCTGCTGGCTTAGACCAAGACAACTAGAAAGATGGGGGACATTTGTCACAGCACACTTTCCTGGAATCTGACACTCAGCCCAAAATGGTAAGTGGCATTTCACCTTCCGGGCAAGGTAGGGGAAGTTTTTCAGCTCTGAGATTCCCTCAGAAAGAGTTCTCTTGGCACCAGGGAAAACCATTCTAGAGGAAAGCCCTCAACATCTTCAGCAGCCACCCGCCTTCATCTTTTGAACAGAAGTATCCTAACCCTCCTGTAGCAGGTGCTTTGCTGTAATGAGATACAACACTTTAATAGAGAGGTGCTGCTTTTGCTCTACATATCCATCATTTTTACCAAGTGCACATCCTAGAGCCCCAGGTGTTATCCAGGTATCCTTTCCTCCTGTTTGCCAGCACCCAACTGCTCCCCTTCACACTTGGAAATGCCCTTCTGGTCTTCCCTTGCTTGCCTACAAAATCAAAATAAGCCAAAGAAAGAAGTAATCCCACTGGAAATCTTCTTGCCAACCCAGGATGCTTACTCCTGGAAGCTACTGGATCTGGATTCTCCCCACAGAAACGGAAAGCTCAGCTTTGCTGGATTAAGCTTCATTCTTCTCAGGCATTAAAAGGATTACTCTAGTTAGGTCTATTCTACCTGGTAAATCATCATCCTGAAATGATCACCGGGACTGGAAACCAGCAGGGGCAGCTTCTGGCTGTACGGCAGGACCAAGACCAGAGGAACGATTCTGAAAAACCGTTCAAGCATCTTTAAACCATAAAATTCCTGAAGCTCCGGTATAGCAAGCACTTCAGAGCCACTCAAGGAAAGAGAACAGCCAAATCCACCCAGCAAGGTAACTTGGTCTACCCTGTCCCAATAAACACAGTGTCCTAACGCAGCTGGAAAAGCACTGAAGACAGCAAGAGGTTTCAGCACAAAAAAAAAAAAGCATGAGAATTAGAGAGGTGGTCCAATATCTGAAATCTTGGAGTCATCTGGTTGTGACACATACATTGAATTAGAAAGATAAATAGCTCTTGTCAAGGCCAGGCAAAGCTACATTTCCCCCTTTAAAAAAACACTGCAGTGAGCTGCCCTAATCAATTATCCAGTAAGTCCCATCAACTGAAAGATATTTAATGGGGGATTATTGCCACTTCTGTTATGTCAGCTGTTTATTACAGCAGATCAATTCCCAGCCCTCTCTAGGAAGAGATCTGAAGAACAGTTTTGTTCACAGGAGGATTCATCTGGGTGTCCTTTGCTAGCAGAGATTAAAAACACAGGATTTTTTGCTAATTACGGTAACATCCAGCTGCTCCTAAACCCCAATGATTGTTAACTAGACCAACAAACCCCCATGAACAGCCAGAATAAGAGAGAGTCTCTCCAGAAGGCAGCAGCTATTTCCCATCCTCAACTTCGTATGCTCCAAGGTAAAATGATCTGTAGAGGGCTGAGCTGCTTTCTTCCCAAGTTTGTACCTGGTTCTAAATCCAGAGGGCAAAACTGCTCCTGGTGTTAAACTGGGTGCTCCAAGAAGTAAAACACTTGCTTTCGCAGGGAGCTTTGGTCATGCTGAGAGATTATTCCGCTACATTTGAGGACCCGGAGAGGAAAAGAGGGCTTAAAGGAGACAATTCTCTACTGCCAGTGGGCTTGAACTTGGTAAAATTTCCAGGAACAAAATTTCCCATGGGATTAAAGACTCTTTAGAAGTTATTTTACTTGTTCTATTTGAAGAAAAAGGGTAATTAGAAAAGAACGACAAGATTAAGGTTCAATACAGAGAATAAGCAGAATATACGCACCCTACTCCTCGTACCTACATCTGAGATGTCGAGAGCACAGAAGTAACGCTCCCTGACACCTTGCTAAGCAAAAAGGAGCTTAAAGCTAGCTGAAAGCCAGCAGTGTTTTGCCATATGCCCAGAAAATTGGCAGAGATGGATATCACCTGGCATGACACAGTGATCCAAGGTGAGAGACAGCAGGCAGCATTAGCATTTCCTCCTGCAGTCGCTGGAAAGGTTTAAAGCCAGTTACCACTGCCCACGTTAAGCTATCAGGAAAGATAAGGAGAGTGCTTCCCATCCATCTCAGTGCAAGCCACAGCAGCAAGGGTGCACTGAAATAATGTGTGGGCTGTGGAGACACGAGGACAGAGCACAGGCTTGTTTTGGGTAGAAGAGTTGGCAAAGTCTCAGGCTAGCATGAAATGTCAGCTCAGCAGCCAGGGAATAAAGCCTTATTTATTCAGAGAACAGAGTACAAGCACCAATGGGCACTTTCCCAGGCCTCGGCTTTGATCTTGAGGGACTATTCCGCTCACCAGAACCTTTGGGTCCATGCCAAGGCTCACAGCCAAAGACACCAAGTATTGGCAGTGGTCAGAGCAGTGACCTGATCACAACTGGAACAGGTAAATCAGTACAGAGCCCCACAAAGCTACTGAAGCAAGAGGTGCTCCGTATGTAGAATAAACTACATTTTGCACAGCGAGGGAGCCCAGCAGGAGCTTCGTATCAAGCTTCCTTTCTATTCCTCCTAGGAAAACAAAGTTACCCTATGCTGAGAAGCCCTCCTCTGTATAAACAGCAGGAACCTGAGAAATCAATATATCCTCACAAGTCATTAAAAGACCTTTGTATAAGTCAGGCAATAGTAGCAGGAAGGAAAAAACACCGTTCAGAGAGGCAGGTCATTCTCCGGGGAGAGTTCTGCCTCTCCCTCCACCTGTCTGTATCAAGGGAATTTGCTGATGTTTGATAAACAGCCCTTTCCTTACCACAGGCAAGGATTTCTCTGGTTTCTTGCAGAAAAGCAGCACTGGCTGCACTTTACCCCCTTATGCTGAGCACAAGTGGGAAGGCAGAGGTGTTGGGATGGGCTGGCCACCTTCCCGGGCTGCTGGCAGAGCCGGGGAGCCTTCCCCCATGCCTCAGACACCCCCCAGAGGCCATCGGAACCCCCCCCCAGACCACCCTCTCCCTGAGAGGCTGCGGGCCTGGCTTCAGAAGCAATTATATCTGGAGCTATTTTAGGATTACTCCCCTAACCACCTGGAATATCTTATTAGGGGGAAGCTCAGATGTCCAGAGCAATTTTGGTTTCCAATCCCACATTCAAAAGGCAGAGTTAACCCTGAGTTGCCAAGCAGACCAAAAAGGAGATGGCAAATGCTTTCCTGCTTTGGCCAGCCCATTCTTTTAAGGACAAAACCCTTACAAATGAGCAGCTTCAACCCCTCCCTGCAGGACACCTACCTCTCAAATATTTCCGTCTCACATGCCTGTCCCTCCCAGAGACTAAAGAACTAATCGAAACTCTGCACTCGATAAAAGAAGTATTACAACAAACAGAATAGCAGCTTGTTGTCTCCTTCTCCAGTTTTGCCTGCATAAATGGCAATAAACGTGCAAACGGGGACATCGATGAGAAATTGGAAATGCTCCTTTTCAGGTCATTCCCACCCATTCATACAACTGTTTGAGAGGGGCTCAGCTGAAGCCCGATGAGGTTTTACCAGCCTACAAAGTTGTATTCAAATGGCAAACCCTGACCTGGAGAGAACACGCTAAAGCTTTCATATCTAAAAGAAAAGAGGAAAACCAAACTTCTGCATGAAACTCAAAATCATTCTGCACCCCCTAACTGCAGACTTGCAGTTTTGACAGAGGTTTTAGGCCAGAAATCTGCTGAAATATCCACTTAGTGACAAGGCTAAATGCTGCAGTGAAAAAGAAAGCCCCTCCCCTACCCCATGGGCTAACTGAAAGCACCAAGTCAATGAAAAGGTACAGGGGCAGCAATTTCAGGATTATCAGAGAATCCACAGAAATTCCTTTTGTGGGTAGAGTTAAGCCTTAGGAAGTGAAACAGATGCTATTATAAAGAAAACTGTTGTACTACAAAACGCTGATAAGATCAGGACTACTGCCCTGAGCTGCAAGTTCTCAAGCACAGGGAACCAAGTTATAATTACTGCGTGCACAAGCTGCCTGGTAAAGCTCTGCTGAAACTGGAATAAACCCTCCCCAGTCTTACTAATAACAGAGCTCAATTCAGTACCTACAAGCTTCAAAGATGGGGTTTGAAAACATGTTACTGATTTCAGGAATGGCAGGGAAGATGGGGAAGGAAAGAAAAAAAAAAAGAATGGACTGAAGTTAACAGCTAAATTACTTTTTTGATTAAGTTTCTTTTCTGTGCTCCCATGACCTAGCGGCTGCAGCACCAACACAATCCTTTGCCAAATAGGAATCTGCTTCCTTATCCTTAAGGAAAAGTTGAGCTCTTTGTGAATGACTCCTATTCACAAATACTCAGAGGAATTAACTGAAACATAAGTGACAAGAAGATTTGTTCAGTGCTATATGGCTGTGGGAAGAGAAATTCTCACTTCCACATGAGAGAGTCTCAGATTTACCCTGAAGTGAGAAAAACAGAAGTGTAAGAATACAACACATTCGAGCTCTTTCCACCTCCCGCTCGCCAGTGTTAACCAGAATTGCTATAAATTGGCACCAAAGGAGACAAGCTGCAACTATTCCTAAAGATAAATTCAGCTCCCAAACAAATCCCAAAATGAGCAGGATATAAACGAGCTCCTCACTCTGCTCCTGTGCTCTGCCTCCAGCCATAGCACAGGTGCTGCAATACAGCAGAACCTTGACGAAGCCTATGGAATCACCCCTTGAAATGAAGATCAGGGGAATTCTCTGATGTCTAATACAAGTCATTTGTAGGCTGCTGCCCACAGACATTATCACAGTTTCTTGGCTCTCTTCTCCCATACATTATTTGTTATATTAAACAATAAGGAGACTTTGTGACCAAGATCCTGCTCTGCTCCCACCACCAATGCTGTGCTTTAAGTTACCTATCAGCACAAGCTCCCAAGTTACGTGCTCCAGCAGAAGCAGACTGTCAGAGAGATGAAGACTTCATCAAAACAAACCTAAACCATGAATTCAGGACAAGCAGCAATAGGCAATTTAAGAATAAAAATCTGTTCTCATGGAAAACAGCTTTCAGTAAGATAGAACCCAAATGCCCAACATTGGCTATTAATGAAGAATCTTCTTCCCACTACATCATAAAAAGAAAAATACCCAGTGACCCGCATAAGGAATTAAAAAGCCAACCCTTGAATTGGGCCCTGGATATCTGAAATAACTAGGAGGCAAAAAATGAACCATGTGAAATGCAACTTTTTTTTTACTCCTGGGACCTCCACCTCCTCTGGATTAACAAGTATCTCCTGCGCAATACCTCAATACACACAACACTTGAGGCACATACTTAAGGTTATGGAATCTCAGCCACTCATTCCTAGACCCTAGAGCAAAAGCAAAGTAATTATTTTAAGCTGACTTATCTTAATAAACACCATGACCTTTGTAAAAGTTTAGGTCAGGATTTTCAGGAGTGACTGGTGATTTCTGAGAATTGAACATGAGACATCCCCGAAAGCCAGACGACAAATGGCTCTCAAAGTCAGACAGCTGCTTTACGGAGACTTACCTTGCTGCGCTTAAGAAGGCATTAAGTATCAGCTGATGCCTGAAAACCTTGGCTTTATTTTTTACATTCCACAAAGGAATGCACATACTAATGTGCCTGCAGTAGCAATGGCCTGACAAAATTGCTCATGCTAGTGCCGCACACCAGCCTCGAGTGGAAAAAGGAGCAAGCGGCACCAGCGGGACAGCGGCTGTGGTCCTGCCTTTCCTACCCGGCTCTCCCTGGTAACTGGAGACACGGCCAAGCAATGCAAGAACCCACGGGAGGAGGACCCACACCCAACCATCTGCTAAAAGCAATGTTTTCACCCACGGAATTAAAAGCTCATTTTTCTTTGGACAGGCAGCCCCCAATGCCCTTTTCCAGGGAGGCTGCGGGAGCCTTCGGCTGTTGGAGCCATGATGGATTTGCACAGGATTCAAGCAAGTCTGAGGAGCAAGTAAACTGAACACGCACCGCCCCGGCTCTTCTTTCAGAACTGCAACTCCCTGACAAGCAACTCCACTCCCTTGTTGTTTTGTGCTGACAGGATTCCCACCACCCCTGTGTCATAAGCTGAGCCAGCTCTTTTGTCTGCCAGCTTGTTCTACAATTATTTACTTGGCTCTCTGGGACGGAACAGAACAGGGCTTCATCTTGCTGGTAGTTTCCACCTCTCTGCCATCTTTGTGCCACATACCTTCCAGGCAACCTTAGCCTTACACTTTCAAGACACATTTTTCTCCAAGGGCATCACTTGTCAGAAGAACAAACCACACTTGAAAAGAAATAGAAGCAACTTTTTTCCTCCCCCTCTTCCACAAGCAACAGCCATTACGCATACCACAAATACTCCCAGAGCAGTGCTAGCTGAAAGCAGTGTATACTGGCAGGTTACTTAGCCTCCATCTCAACAGAAGCTAAAAAAAAAAAAGACAATTTCAGGAATCATTTCAGTCATAAACCAGCCCCCAGGTTTATTCCTACCTCCACGCAGCCCCCCGCTCACCAGCTCTGAACTGGTGTCCCTCAGTTAAATTTTTACTCCCTGGTATGCAGACTCCAGTGGTGAATGCAAACAAGTTGATCTGCAATATTTACCCGACTCGAGGTGAATATACCACACCAGCATCGCTAACATTGGGCACTTCAGCATGGCCTTTTGAGCACACCATAGCACATTAATACCACCATTCACCAGCACGATTACGAACATAAGCCATGCCTTGCTGGGGCAGACCATCTATCCCAGCGCTTCATCTTCAATGACAGTACCAGGAGGCAGTATTTCAGGACAATGTGTGAACCTGCCCACTTTCTGCCATCCTTTCCCACCATCCAGACATGTTGTAACACAGCACAGCCCCAATATTCCTTTATATTCCATTCCTTAACCTTGTGTCCATGAATTTCTCTAATTCCATTCCTTACTGCTGTACTGCCTGCCTCCCCCTGCAGCAAAACAGATTAACACAGCAGCAAGGGGGATTTCTTTTAGTTTTGCTTCCTGGTGAAGCTTTGTGCACATTGGCTTCCAGAATAAGTTGGCCTGAAATCAGCCTAAGCTGCAAGCTACTACCAGAATACTTGATTACCACTGAAATGGGCCAAAATAAGTGAATCTGTATTAGTGCACAGTATGCAACCTGTAAAACAGTAATTTTTTTTGCTATTCCACATCTGCTAAGACCAGATCTGGCATGCTTCTGGGTCATTTGTTTTCCCAGAAGAGGCCAAATGACCTTGGAATCGAGCCTATTAATTCAGTAGGATTCACAGGACTCACAAGATAAGCAAGTATTGGGAAGAAGCACAATGACATACTTGCTAGCACCAGCCGAGCTAGAAATAAAACCAGCCAAAGACTAATGCTTAATGCTACGTTTGGTTTGGGTTCTAGAGGGATCACTTTCTTTAAAAAAAACCCCAAACCATCAGAGTCCTGCCTGCTATTCTCCACCCAGAGACCCAAAAGAGGAAGTTTTTGCCAGCCACTCCAATGCAGTAAATT
Organism: Egretta garzetta; assembly: GCF_000687185.1. Lineage (NCBI taxonomy): Eukaryota > Metazoa > Chordata > Aves > Pelecaniformes > Ardeidae > Egretta > Egretta garzetta. The sequence continues at coordinate 2,249,521 of NW_009260435.1, read as the reverse complement.
CTGAAGCAATTTCTCTAGTGACCGCCCCCTGACCAACATACCCACCACATTTCCCCACAACAGCTTAAGCAACTCTTTCATCCCAACCCCTCTTGAGAAGCAAGCACAGACAGAAACCAGCAGCAATTGGTTGCCTGCTGCATCGCCAGCATGCTTTATAGCACCAGTAGTCACAAACACCATTCCCCTAGCAACTTAGAGTTCCTGCCACGTGCATTGGGGTGAAAACACCAAACCAGTGCAGTTTTGCAGGAGAAGCTGGGTAGGAGCCTACAGGCCATGCTAAATGGAGTGGGAGAAGAGCTAAAGCTTGCTGAGCTATAGCAGTTCCTCCTCCAACTGCTGCCTGTGGCAGCATAAAAGAAATAATGTTGTGCATGCAACCAGGGAGAGAGTGCCCCGAGTGCCCACAGCAAACTTTCAAACACCGATGGCTCTCCAGCCACCACAAAGCAGCTCCAGCTTTTTTACTTCATAGGGCTTGCGGGAGGGAAGGAAAACAACAACTCTGGTTTTGTCCATACAGTGTTTCTTATCTCAAAGAACTCTAAAGCAAAACCTAACCCTCTTCACACTCAGGCTAATATCTGTAGAAAAGGACCCTTAAGTCCAACTTTTTTTTCCTTTATTTCAACCGTGCAGTCCTTTGGCTCAACTTTAATACACAAATGTCTCTGAAAGTCTGCTCAAGTTAGCTCTGTAACAAACCAGCACACACGTGCGACGTTAACAGAAATACCCACTTAAAGAAAAGAATTCTTGATCCTCTGACATTTTTCTACAAGTAGTAATTCTTCATTCAAACATAGGATTACCACCTACCAAAGCCAAGCAGTTAGCTCCTTCCTTCCCACACATGAAATAGAAAGTGGCTTTTGCTTCCCTGCCTGCTCACAGCACCAACCAGCAATCCAGCCAAAGTCACTGCATCCCAGAGGTCTTACACAAAGGGGTTATAGATACCGTACGTGAAATAACTGGAGTGAGACATTAGCAGGCAAACGTCTGCACCAAAAATAAATATAACACCAGCCTGTTCCATTCTGAATGGCACAGCAGCAGCGAGCGAGAAGATAAATGAGCCAAAGATCAAACCTGTACCTCTTCATAAAGGTTCTTCTAGATTGGGGTTTCTGTATCATTAGCTGGAAATCTGTATCTGTAAAAGCAAATCAAGTTCTGGCGAAATCTCTTTAAAAAATAATAAACCCAGAGGAGTACAGCAGGGAAGCATTGCCCTACACGCGCCCGGTTCTTGCACTGTTCTCAAAGCGCTTGTCAACAGCCAGCACTTGTAACAGGACACTGGGCTAAAGAAATCCTCGCTCTGAGTGCATCATGGTCATTCTTATTCAGAAGGAAGTAACGTTAACACTGACCTGTTTGATCTGCTCGTCCAACCGCCAGTTCTGGCGTCCAGACAGGGAACCAGAATACGGTTGCTTAGTAGTGTCTTTACCCTGTTCTTCTTTGCCCTGCTGTCCCCGCTGGTGCCCTGAAGCTGGAAGAGGATTAGAGGTAGAGGCCACTCTTTGGTTGTGATGGGCAACTTTGGGAGCGTGAAAATATTTCAGAGCAGAGCAGGGTTCTTTTCCAGTCACATCAGCACCATCCTCGAGATCTCCACCTTCCAAACCCCCTTCTTCATCCTCCTCCTCATCTTCTTCCTCCTCCTCTTCCTCCTCCTCTTCTGGCTCTGAATTCATGCTGCTCTGATCAAAAGCCCGCGTAGCTCCAGCTGCAGGTGGGCCTCTGGCCAAGGGACCAACGGCAGAGCCGCCCGAAGCCCTGCCAGATGCGGCTGCTAGGACAGCCTGCTGCACAGCCAGCTGCTGAGTGTAGAGCAGCTGAGCTTCCCTCATCTGCCTCTGCTGTCTCTCCCTGGAATCCATCTGCAGAGGCGTTTGCTGCTTCTGCTGCTGCTTCTGCAGCTGCTCGACCACAGCTTCCAGCTTCATCCCGCAGTTTGCATGGCTGGGAAAAAAGGGGGGGCGGTTTTGACTTTATCTGGCAGGGTTCAAGCCCTGACCTTGGGAGACTGGCAGAATCTGAAAGATAGACAAATATTTGTATGAATATAAAATGCTTTCATCTTTTCCCCAGGAAGAGGATAAATAGAGTGCAAAGCCAATACTCTTTCCTGTGCAGGAGACCGTGAAACAATCAGCTTCATGTTTAACAGCCTCAGGCTCAAACTTGCATTCAATTTTCAGACTGTTTAATTGTATTTTCAAGCTGAACACATTTACTATAACCTCAGTTTCATATACCCCAAAGACAGCATCTGAAATGCCTTTGTCCACTGTCCTGGCAGTTCATTTTTTGGTCAGAATCCTTCCACGCTGCCTAAATAATTACTTTTGAAATGTTAGGTTTAGCATCTAGGGGTTGGCTCTGCTCAAAACACTACCTTAAAAGGAGATAGTCGGGATGATGAGCTTGACCATATTTCTATGAAAAAGCGGGCAGGGATTTATCACCTACCAGTTACCTCTAAATTCTTTCATGTTTTCAGTACATTATTGAATTCTTTACACTTTATATGTCTGTCTTAAAACCCCCCTGTATTTAGCCGTTATTTTTCCCCAGGAGAGCAAGACAAGACTAAAGCAAAGACCACTGCAGCCTGAAACAGACTGCTGAGCACCAAGCAACTCCTGCCTCTGGTTCCCAGAGTTGCCAGCGCATCTCAAGCCCCATCTGTGGCCTCCCTTCGATTTTTCCCAGCCAAAGGACCCGAGAGCTTTCCTAGCTCTCCATTTTGACCTGCAGCAAGCCCATGCTGAGCCAGCACTAGCCTCCTCTTGAGCAAAGACCAACAGAAGAGACCGCAGTCGGAAACACAGCTCTGATCTAGAGTAAATCCTAGAAAGACAACTACGCCTTTAATCCCCAACCATTAAAATCAGCACATGTATTTTGGACTTTGTGTCACAAATGGGACCTGCTGACAAAGCCGGTCCTTCTCCAGGGTCTTTTTTTTTTTTTAACGTAAAAAGATGCTTACACAGATCCCACTTGCTGCCCTTCAAGGTTCATCGATATCAAAATACAGTCAGCTTAAAGAAACAAAGGAAAGGCCAACCACAAACAAGCTATGGAGTCTCCCAGCCACCTCCCACCACTGGGTTTACAACCAGCACTGTGCTATTCAAGCCACATACTTGAAAAGAAAGACTATTTCCCTAACACACCTCCAAAACAGGCACAGTTCTGTTCTAAACCAACAAATAACCTACCAGGTACCAGGTCTAAAAGTGAAAGACAACTTCCAGCATCCCTAGCACAACTCCAGGTCTTCCTCTAAGGTGGTCAGACTGTGTCTCTTGTACAAAGTGCCCGGGAGCTACGATACGCAACTCATTTTTCCTCTGCAAACTCTTCCTGGTGCTAAATAACAGCCCATCACCAAAATGAAAAGCCCAGCCAACACATTTGCATTTTTATCTAGCAGGCAGCAGCATAGCTTTAGCTTGCAAATGAAAACAATATAAAGTGGATTAGTGGTTTGAATGTCAGGAGCAATAATGCATTACCTGGCAGCTGAAAAGAGCCTTAGACTGGGTTGGGAAGGCACAATACACCATCTGGCCGAGCTCCGCACACACACACGCACACTCCCTCCAGTAAAACAACAATGAACCAGTGCGGGTGTTGCAACAGCAACCATAAACCAAGCTAGAGAACCTACAGCCCACACCTTGCTGTATACTGTTGCACCTGAGGCCCGGCAAGGCATCACCTCTCCTTGCCTGGAGGATATTCAGCAGGGCAGTGCGGTTAATACATGCCTGGGGTACATTAACGATAATAAATGACCTGATACTGGGTTAACACGCCGAGCAAACACACCTCAGGTGCAGCAACACCCTGGTATGCAGCGCCAGCGTATTTTCCCCAGAGTTCAGGTACAATAGTGACAGGTTACAGCAGGATTTACGGGTGGCTGCCGAGGGTTTTCAGCACAGCCCAGCGCGAACCTCACAAGCCTCCAAAAAGATGGATTTTGGATGCGGCCAAGATGCCCTCAGCCCAAATCAATGTTATTACAGAGAGGGGGCCAACTTTGCAGCAAGTTTTAAGGCAACGAGGAGAAGGGTTGCCAGCAGCAAATAATTAAGTTGCAATATCAGTACAGAGGTTAAGATAATGACTGCAGTGAGGCTAATTAACGTTAAACCAGTCCAGGTTTTAACGTCCATTCTACCCCTCAGCACAGGTATTGGCTTACTTTCTGTGTCTCTCCCAAGCAAGGCGGGGAAAGGACACAGTTTAACCTTCGGGTCCTCACGCACAAGCCTTTGTGTAGCTTTTAATCCCTGAGGAGGGGAGTTTAATTAAAAAGCCCCTTGATTTGAATTTTTAACTGGCTCAAGCTGCAGCCTAATTGCGCAAACGCCCGCCTTGCCCCCGGGAAGAGGGCTTGCCAAGCGGAAACCACCTGAAAGAGTTAAAGCCCGAACCGAGCAGCCGAGGCCGGCCTTGCCTCCCGGCCCCGAGAAAGGGAGAGGTCTCCCGGGGTGGTAAACAACTCCACCGCCCCCCACCCCCCGGGTTTACCGGAGACCTCCCGTCCCCTATAACCGCCCC
>NW_009260435.1:2219737-2244720 GCF_000687185.1 Egretta garzetta | reverse complement strand
GGCTCCGCCCGCAGCGCAACCTCTTTCCTTTTTTCCCCCCCACACCCCGCGCCGCCCCTCCTCGGCCCAGCCGGAAACGGGGCGGCAGAGGCGGGACCCAGCAACGGAAGCGCCCGCCCCACTTCCGGGTACGGCCCCAGCAACGGAAGGCGAGGACGACAGGCCCGCACCCAGAACAACTGAGGGAAAAGGGGTGGGGCTTCCAGTCTCTCGGGAGCCAATTAAATGGCCAAGCGAGAGGCGGCTTCCGGTTCCGGGGAAATAAAAGGAGAAGCGCGGGGCTGGGTCCGACAGTTGCTGAGGAGGTGCCGCCGCGGGGCTGAGGGAGCGCGTGCAGGTGAGGGCTAAGGTGGCGGCTCCTCCTCCCCTGGGCTTCGCTCTTCATCTTCTCGGGGTGTGGCCGGAGATCCCCGCTGCCCCTTCGGGCCCCGGGAGCGGAAGGGGGGTAGCGCTTTGTGTTGGGGCTGTTCTTTGTTCCTTCACTTCTATGGTTAAAGGTGTGTGTTGGGTGGTTTGTATTGGGGCATCCCTGCTGGGTGATACCTGTTGGTCCCCTCAGGTCTGTGGGAGGCACTGGGAAGGCTCTGTGCTTGTCTTCTTAGGGGCTGTGGTTATATATGTGTGTGTTTGGGGGGAATAAATAGCTATTTAAACACCTTCCTGGTGTCTTTACTCAGGCCCTGTGGGGTAACCTTTCAAGGCTTATCAGTGTCCCATCTCACCTTCAGTCCCTCAGCACTGCTGTCGGGGCTCCCTAACATATTAAATCCTTTCAGTATTACAGGGTGTAGCGGGGAGTACCAGGGTTCCCTGATGCTCCTGCTCTCTTCCCTCTGAGAAGGGACTCTGTGACCCTTCTGTGTCCCCATTTGCCACAGGCACAGTCAGTATGGCGGATGAAGAGATTGCTGCCCTTGTGGTGGACAATGGCTCTGGCATGTGCAAAGCAGGCTTTGCAGGGGATGATGCCCCCCGTGCTGTGTTTCCCTCCATTGTGGGGCGTCCCCGGCATCAGGGTGTCATGGTGGGCATGGGGCAGAAGGACAGCTATGTGGGGGATGAGGCCCAGAGCAAGAGGGGTATCCTCACCCTGAAGTACCCCATTGAGCATGGCATTGTCACCAACTGGGATGATATGGAGAAGATCTGGCACCACACCTTCTACAATGAGCTGCGTGTTGCCCCGGAGGAGCACCCTGTCCTGCTCACTGAGGCCCCCCTGAACCCCAAGGCCAACCGGGAGAAGATGACACAGATCATGTTTGAGACCTTCAACACTCCAGCCATGTATGTTGCCATCCAGGCTGTGCTGTCCCTCTATGCCTCTGGCCGCACCACTGGCATTGTCATGGACTCTGGGGATGGTGTCACCCACACTGTGCCCATCTATGAGGGCTACGCACTGCCCCATGCCATCCTGCGCCTGGACTTGGCTGGCCGTGATCTGACTGACTACCTCATGAAGATCCTCACGGAGCGGGGCTACAGCTTCACCACCACAGCTGAGCGGGAGATTGTGCGGGACATCAAGGAGAAGCTCTGCTATGTTGCGCTGGACTTTGAGCAGGAGATGGCCACAGCTGCCTCATCCTCCTCCCTGGAGAAGAGTTATGAGCTGCCTGATGGGCAGGTGATCACCATTGGGAATGAGCGTTTCCGATGCCCTGAGGCCATCTTCCAGCCTTCCTTCCTGGGCATGGAGTCCTGTGGCATCCATGAGACCACCTTCAACTCCATCATGAAGTGTGATGTGGACATCCGGAAGGACCTGTATGCCAACACTGTGCTCTCTGGGGGTACCACCATGTACCCTGGCATTGCTGACAGGATGCAGAAGGAAATCACTGCCCTGGCACCCAGCACCATGAAGATCAAGATTATTGCCCCGCCAGAGCGGAAATATTCTGTCTGGATTGGTGGCTCAATACTGGCTTCTCTCTCCACCTTCCAGCAGATGTGGATCAGCAAGCAGGAGTATGATGAGTCTGGTCCTTCCATTGTCCATCGCAAGTGCTTCTAGAGGGACTGCTGGCAGTCCTTGATGGGACACCTGCGGGGCATCTTCCTTAGACCACAATTGTTCGACTGTTACCAGTTTTTATGTTTAACTCATTTGCTGAGGTACTGAGTAGTGATGTGTGCATTTTAATGGTCCCTTAGGCTGTAGTTTCTCCTAGATCACACTGATAAGGATGACACTAAAGTTTAGACTTGTCACCTCTAGCTTTGTCACAACTGACTCCTTTGTAGGAAAACAAATAAACTTCACAGGCTTAAAAACTAGAAAAGGGTATTTTTGCTTTCTTTCAGTGTGGGCTCTTGATCTCCTTATCACAAAGAATTATCATTGGGTAGGTGGCTACAGACCCAACCTGGCCTGTAGCCACCTGCTTTGAAACTTGGAAAAAACAAAATTTGGGGTACCTTTTAAAGCTGCCTTGTGCTGTGCAGAGCCTTTTAGAGAGCTGTTGGGGAGGAAAGCTTGACTGGCATCTGGCTCTTGCAGCCTCTTCTGTACTTTCATGGTAACTTGGCTTTTTTTAGAAGGTGAAAGGCTCTTGTCGTAAAAATGTTGGCGGCCTGGCAGGGGTTCTGGAGCCAATCCGTAGCTTCCCCGTCCCGGAGCCGCCTCGCATTATGTACCGTGTCCCCCGGCGGACTCAATTTCCCAGGGTGCACTGGGCACCACGGCACTGCACTTCCGCTTCCGGTGCGCACCCTCTCCCCCCCCGGGGATGCGGATAGAGCGGAGCTGAGGCAGCGCCGGGCCGGGGCCTCGTCTGGGGGTCGCTGGGCTGGGGGCTGCCCCGCATCCCCCCCTCTCCTCCACCGTCTCTGTGCCGGGAAACGGGGCTTTAGCGGGGGGGTGAGGCTGGAGAGTGGCTCGGTGGTGGGTGTGTGTGTGCCTGCCAGGAGAACCGGGCCTTGCTCTTCACTTCTCTGCTTCCTCGGCTGGGTGTTGAGGCTGGCGGGGGTGTTTCTGCCTTCCCTGTAGCCTCAGGTACTGTTTAAGACCGAGGTAGGGACCTAAAAAGCACGGCTTCCTGTTGGTCAGGCCTCCTGTTAGCTTCCTGCATTCTTCCCAGCAAAGGTTCGCCCCGTGAATTCATGAGGTTTTGTTGCTTGGCTGGGCCAGAGTCTTACTTTGATTTGTTTTCTTCCCTTTCCAGAGCTTTGTGGGGCTTGGCTCTGTTCAGCGAGAAGGCTGAAATGTCCCTGCCGGAGTGGCACATCGCCGTGAAGCTGGCAGATCAGCCGCTGGCTCCCAAATCCATCTTGCGTTTGCCGGAGACGGAGCTGGGGGAATGCCCGCTGGGTGGGTGCAGCATCTCGTACCTTAAGCAGCTCATCACCGGCAAACTGCAGGAGTCTGTCCCAGACCCCGAGCTCATTGGTAGGTGCCTGCGTGGGTTGGGTCAAAGTCCTGCCGCTTGGGACCACCCTCTTCCTCTCCTCCCTGCAGCCGGGACACAACCAACCTACTGTCAGTGATTTTGGGCTGGTGGGGAGACTTGGCATAGCCAGATAGCACGGGGTGGAGGCTCAAAGCTTGTGCCAGCGACTCTGCTGGGCTGCAGCAGTCTTAGCACCTTGTGATTTTGATAGTTCTGCGTTTGCTTGGGATCACAGTGCTCCTGCAGCATCGGTGCCCTTGTTAAGAAGTCCTTTTGACTTGCTGACACTGATGCGTCCTTGTGAGATTTTTTATGAGAACATTGAGAGAGGTCAGCCCTCCCAAAGCAGGTGGCTACGTCATGTTCTGTGAATCTGAACTCCGTGGAGTCCCTGTGCTGCTTCCTGGATGAAGCACCTACATGTGTGGAGCAATAAACCCTGGGCAGTCCTCGTTTAAAGATCCTAGGCCCTGTCTGAGCATGCCACAGGTGTTTATCTTTAGATGTTTCCCTCTCCTAGACCTGATCTACTGCGGCCGTAAGCTGAGGGATGACCAGACACTTGATTTTTATGGCATCCAGTCTGGTTCCACTGTTCACGTCCTGCGCAAGTCCTGGCCTGAGCCTGATCAGAAACCAGGTGAGGAGGAGGCAGCGTGGGTTACCACTTGGATCTCCTCGGGAGGTGTTTGGTGTGGGTCCCTTGTGACTGAGGAACGGCTTCTCTTGTGGTTTGTTTCTGGGAGGCTGATTTGGGGTTTGCAGGAGGAATTGGTCGCTGCATTTGCGTGGGAGCTCCCTGCCTCTAACAGCAGCAAAATAGGTGTTATATTTTCTTGCTGATGGGAGAGCTAAGGAATGAGCTATGCAATGTGGAGAGTGAATATCCCTTCCTTAATTCACTATGATCAGGTTTTGGGTGTTGCCAGAGCATCGGGAACAAAGGAACTGGTGACTCAGCTTGAGGGATGAGCAGGCTTGTGTGTGTTTCTAGTCTGCCTGACTGCAGAATAAGATGGGTTAGTTTAGAGTTGTTAGTTTAATATAGCTCCTTTTCTACCTGTAGGAGGATATATCTATATCTTCTTATCTGTCTGGAAGCTGAGAGTGCAGCTCCCTGTTTTGCTGTGGTAAAGGTACTGAGATGTTCACAATCGTTAGTCTGTACCCTTCCTCTCTTGGTCAGTCAAATCCAGGGGAATTAAAGAATTGCCACCGCTTTTGTAGCATGGAAGTCCCAGTGGCATGTAAAATGGTTAGTAAAGCTGACATTTTGTCCTCTTGTTTTACCTCCCTCAGAGCCTGTGGATAAGGTGGCAGCGATACGGGAGTTCCGGGTCCTTCACACTGCCCTGCACAGCAGTCCTGCCTACAGAGATGCAGTGAGTGGGGCTTCATACTTTGCCATCTGGCTGTCTTTTGTCTGTCCCCTATCTATGAAGAAAGTCCTTGTTGTGCGATGCTGCCAGTCTGCTCCAATTTCTCTTGTAGGTCTTCAAAATGCTGGGGAACAAGGAGTCGCTGGATCAGATCATTGTAGCTACTCCTGGCCTTAGCAGCGACCCTGTTGCTTTGGGTGAGTCCAGATGTGGTCCAAAGGATCTGAGGAAAGCCAAATAAAGATAGTCAGCATTTAACTCCTGACACGGGGAAGGGAGAGTTCCCCTTCTCTGGAGAAAAGCGTCTTTTTGAGTTCCTTTGTGGAGCATAAGAGTAAGCGCCTGCTCAGGTGTCAGAGTTGTGCTCTCTTGATAATGCTTGGGGATGAATGCTGGCTTTGAATGGGTCAGGGAGCACGGAGCCTGAAGGGGAGTAGCGGCGATGGATGCTTTTCCTCTGCTGCAAAGTGTTAAGAAAACATGTTAAATCTAGCGTGCTTGTTCTGGTCTGGGATGTTATAGCTTTTTTGGCACATCACTATTCTATGAGGCAGGTGGAATATGGGATGCTGCCGCACACTCTGACAGTGAGTGGCCAGCTGGGGTGAGCTGGGTGCCAGATTTGCTCTTGCCCTTAAGGTGGAGCTGTTTGTGCTGGAGCTCAGCCTGTGGGATCTGCTGGGAAAGCCCCATCCCTTGGGTGTGTGGCTGTGAGCGAGAGTCTCTCCAGAAAGACGTAAAAGGTTTCAGAGAGAACAATAATAGAGTATTTTTGGTGTCTGCTAGTGACTCAGTTCCTGAAAAACAATTAATTCTTTTGTTTTTTCCCATGGCTTGTTTGACTGGCTCCTGCTTCTTGTATCCTGTCTCTTACTCATTGTGTTTCCTGGTCCCTCCCAGGAGTCCTACAGGACAAGGATCTCTTTTCAGTGTTTGCAGACCCCAACATGCTGGACACGTAAGTTCACGTAAGCTGGTGCAGTGACTATGCCTTGCCTTTGTTGCACTGTTGTATTGTTCTTTCTCTCTGGGTGGGAGAGAGTTCTGCTGCTGCCTGCCAGTACAGATAACACCAGGCCAGAGATTCAGGATAGAACTTTTTCCTCAGCAGCAGAAAGGAGGGAGCTGGTGCTTTGATAGGCATCTGCCTCCACTGTTGGATTAAACCAAAGGATCTTTAGTGGGAGATGGGGCTATCGTCGCCTCCAGATCCCAGGTTCCAATCTGGATCTGATTGCTCACAGCAGAGAGTTGCTCCTGTAAGAGCATATGGGAAATGTATACGATGGGAGGGTCAACATGGGATCAAGAAGGAGCCTCAGCTTCTCTGGCTGTGTGGAGCAAGGTGGGGAGGTGCTTGCTGCTGGACAGCCAAAGGCGGTTTTGGAGGTGGTGTTGGCGCAGCTGGTGGGGATGGCTCTGCCAGTCCTGACCTAAGTTGGTATCGAGCTGCCAGTTTCTTTGTTTTCCTGCGCACATGATTCATTCCTCCACTCTTTCTCTCCAGGCTAATCCCAGCCCACCCTGCGCTTGTGAATGCCATTGTCCTTGTTCTGCACTCAGTGGCGGGCAGCACCCCGCTCCCAGCCCCAGAGACATCCTCCCGAGGCATGTCCTCTGGCTCCTACCGGGACATGCCAGGTACGTTCAGCCACACAGATGAGTGGGGAACCTGCAGAGATGATGTGCAGCAGGATTCGCAGACAAATCTGTGCTGTACTGACACAGCCATCCCCAGGCTAGAAGGAAGAGAGGTTTGGGTTCCTGAGCTAGGAATGTCTGTTGTGGTTTGATAGATTTTGTGCTGTGTGAGACTCATCCGGTCTGCTTCAGCCTCAGCGGCTCTCCCAGCTAAGCGTGTATAATGACTGTTGATAGCAGAGCACTGTGGCCTCTGTTTTGTGGAAATGATGGGCCAGACCTGTCTTCCACTGACCTGCTGCACGTGAACTTGTTGGTGCTGAGTCCTCTGTCCTAACGCAGTGCATCACTTGGGGCTGAGCCTGGCTTCATGGCCAAGGTCTCCACAGGGTTCTTGTCTGGTGCCTAATTCCTGCCAGCACCAGCTTTCTGCATCTGTTGATTCTCCTTTCTATTGCAGGTGGCTTTCTGTTTGAAGGTCTCTCTGATGATGAAGAAGAGTTCCACCAGGTAAGCGGCTGGGTTGGGTAGAATGACTGTTTTGGACTGGCCACATAGGTGTAACTCATAGCCGTTACAGACTCTGAAATTTTTTCTCTTTCTGGCTTATGAAGAGCCTAAGCCGCTCTGGCTTCTAGGGGTATTGTGGAGACAAACACATTGATTGTGGTGTGCTTGGATGCTGTTCAGATTAGGATTTTCTTGAGTGCTGAGGCGGGCTCACAACAGAAGAATGCGGAAGGACGACTCGCAACAGCACTTGTCCTCAGAGTAAACTCCTTCACAGTCAAATTGATGTTGAGCCAGAGTTGTGCACGGATGACTGTGGCTGAGAAGCATGGGAGTGCTGGTCCCTGCCCTTCTTTTGTAATGTAGGGAGGTTTTCCTCTCCAAAGGACAAAGTATTTTGTAAAAAGTTACATGCTTAGGCAAAAAAAGTGCCTGTCAGACATTAGTTGTTTTGTTATAGGCTAACAACAGTTTGGTTTTAAGCTGATGGATGATATATTAAAAGGTTTACTGCCAGTTTCCACAGCTTTGTAAAAGCTGTGTTTGTGGAAAAAACCACATCTGATTTAGTCATGTTTGTTTTTTAAAAGTTCTGCACTTGAGTTTCAAGTATTGCAGGAAAGGGATCCTCGGGGATGAGCATGAGAGCCAGATTTTAGTGGGACATGGACACCAACATCAGGGTTGTGGTTTTGTTGGGTTTTTCCCCTCTATGCAGAGCACGAGATCTACACCATCCAGCAGCACTTCTGGTTCCCGCCCAGCTTCCCTTGGCTACGCTGGGGCTGCTGGACCCCGGCCAATCACCCAGAGCGAGCTGGCGACCGCACTGGCACTGGCAAGCACCCCAGAGAGCAGCTCCCACACGCCCACTCCTGGCACCCAGGTACAATGGCAGTGCAGCAGCTAGGAAGATCCTCCTGGGCAATAAAACTGGTGCTTGACTGAGCGCAAACCCTGCTCAGGGTCCGGAAGTCCTCGCTGGTTTGTTTTCTTATGGCTGGGGTCTCCTCCATACAGGCTTGGAGGGCATGATAGTAGGAGTGCAGCCAGTGTTGCCTTGTGTTCCTGTGCCAAGTGTTCTCCTGATCCATATGCAACTTATTTCCTCCTTAGGGTCACTCCTCTGGGACCTCCCCAATGTCATCCAGTGTTCAGTCAGGAACACCTATCACCAACGATCTCTTCAGCCAGGCCTTACAGCATGCCCTGCAGGCCTCGGGGCAGCCCAGCCTGCAGGTCAGTGTTGCAACCTCTTCTTTCGGGAGCCCTTGAAAGCCCCTTATTGCATCAAGTGTTGCAGGGTGGAGGTGGTTCTTCCAGCTGCCTCCTGTGGCAGGTTGTTAATCTGAAAGGGGCATTGCTGGAGAAGCGGTGCTTGCAGGAGGCATGATAGACTGATGCAAAAGTACTGGGTGGAAGTGGAAGGGGTGGGCTGGTGGATTTAGGGAGTTTGCAGCTTTCAAGGTCCATTTGCATGCTTAGAATTGTACTTGAGAGCTAGAGAGAAGGGGAGTATCCAGTGTGGAAGAGTGAGCTGTGGAGAAGGCTGTTTTGTTTCTGCTTGGTCTCTCGCACCTACCTTTAGCTTCTTTTGTTTCTTGTCTTTAGAGCCAGTGGCAACCACAGCTTCAGCAGCTGCGAGACATGGGCATACACGATGATGAGCTAAGTCTCCGGGCCCTGCAAGCCACTGGAGGGGACATTCAGGCTGCCCTGGAGCTCATTTTTGCTGGTGGGGCTCCCTAGGTTTTTGGGCAGGAGAGGCTGGACTGGTGAGTTGCATTGAGGTGGCTGTGACATTCTTTGGTCTGGGACTCGGCCCCAAAACTCTTCTCTGTGCTGGGGTTCCTCTTTCCAGCATGGAGCACTTGGGGTGGCTGCTCCTTTCCTTGCAGGTGGGCAATGTGCTCCTGTTTGAGGGCACCGACCATGCTGAGGGCAGCTCCTCCAGCTCCAGATATCTCTCTCCAGCCTCCTTCTGGCCACCAGAGACCTCAGAACGTTGTCCAGCATGGAGAAAGAGGTGGCTCTGTGTGATGGGAGAGATGTGGCACCTGTGGTTCTGCAGTCTTAGATCTGTCAACGCATTCTCCCGCCTGTTGTTTCGTTCTTGTCTGCCTGACATGCCTCAGTCTACCTTGTTTTGCTGTTGTGGGTCCCTCTGTGTTTGACTGTATTAAATAGACTGTATTCACTTGCCTGTTGTTTGGGTTGTGATCTGTCCTGGGTTGTGTTCCAGATTTGCGAGGCAATGTGCTCATTGCATGAAAGAAACTGGAGAAAATGCTTTGTGAGAAAACGCTTTGCCTGTTGTAGGACTGTTCTCTCAGCAGAGGGCACTCCTCTTACAGAGCAAAGCTGTATCTGTTAGGAGAGCAGTGTCTGGGGTGTAGTTGACCCGCTTAGCCATCCTTAGGCCAACATAAAAGAACTATTTGTGCTACAGATTCTGTCCAAGAAGGTGCTGCAGAGAAGCATCATTTCTCCTTCTTAGCAAAAACCTATTTGTCCTCAGCTGTGTTGGGTGAGGCTGGTAGAATCCTGCAGGATGACAAGAGTACAGGTGCAGGAGTTTCACACAAGGTGACAGCAAAAAAAAAAGCGACAAGCACAATGGTTGAGGCAGTTGCCAGGGAGTGTGAGGTGCTGCCAAATGGCTTGGGAGAAATGCCTTCTCTGGCACAGGTTAGTCTGGCTGCAGCCAATGTTTTCCAAAGTGTCTTCTAACCCTGAGTGCCATGTTCGAGTTGCCTAAGACCTGAGCTGCAAAGACAATCAAAGGCATTTGCCTGTAATTACAGTCAGTGGCAGCTGAGAGAAGCCAGAACCAGAGCTGGGCTTGGCTTCAGTCAGATTGTACCACTGAGATTAACGAGGCATGAAAATGGGAGCTGGTTTGCCTGAAATGCCACCATGCATTAGTAGGGAAGCTAAAAGCAGAAAACGCTTTCCTACCTTTAGGCTGCCTGTGCTCCCCTCTAATTCCTCTCCAAGCGGCAGGACCGCATGCCGATACGATCTCAGCTATCACCCAGCAAATGCTGGATTGTTCTCTCCAGGGTATCCCCTTGACTGATAGGCTTTAATCCTGCCTAGAGGATTAAGCCCCTTGGGAGGGAGGGACTGTTTTTATTTTTCAATATGTAGGAGATAAGATGTGATGGATATAACTGGCTTTCCTGACTTGATACACCCTTCCAGGTTACTGCCCTCATTACCTGCTTTGGAAACCCAGTCCAGATGATGGTTGTGATTTTTATGTGTATGAAAACTGATTAATTTGTTCCTGTCCCTAGTGCCTTTGCTCTTTGCTTTGTAGGGGGAGCGGATAGTATACACACAGCATCCTCCCTCCCTTCCCCACTGTGGAGACAAGCCCTGCTGACAGCCCTCAATCCTCCTGGGCTAACTGAGGATTAGCTGTATCGCAGATGCTGCTGCCCAAAGCTGGAAAGCATTTGCAGGCTCTCTCAGACCTGCTCAGGGCTAGCAGGACTTGCTTTGGGACCAGGGTGACTAGTTTGCTTTGCAAATTAAATTCTCAGCTTAGGCCAGCTTGGGGTTCTGGTATTTCTTTTCTGTCCTGACCTTGCTCTTATGATTTGATCACTTTGTTGACCCACATTTTGTATTAAGTAGTTTCTTCTGCTATAATGGCTATTTCTGTTCCTCCTGTGTCCCCAGATAATTGAGAGTTGCCTGGATGTTTTGTATGGAAAGAACTTTCTTCCAATTTCTTTCACAAATTGCGTTACTTGGCTTGGAGTACCACATCAGACACATTCTCTGTCTGAATTGGCTATAGCAGAGAAGAACTTGGCACCGATGTTGTTCACGACACGACTGATGCGTGCGCTTCGCTTCCTCATCTCGCCTGCCTAGAATAGACGTGCTCAGCAACCAGGCAAATTTAGAGATTGCAGGGACGGGAAGAGAGGCTCTGCCTGGCACCTTGCAGGGCTGGTGATGGAGGAGGAGGAGGAAGGGAAACTTTGATGCGGGAGCTCTTGTAGGAAAGCAGAAGCTCAGAGTTCCTCAGAACTGGCTCTGCAGCAGCTAGGTGAGCGCTGCCTCCCCACCTGTTCTAATGGCCGAGTGCCTCCTGCCTCCCAGCTTTGAGATGAAAGCGCTGCTGGCAGCCACCTCCGTGTGCAGGGAAAGCTCAGCCAGCGCAGCCTCTGCTGCAGGGAGAGACTGTCCTGGGGGGACGCTGCAGGAGGCACGTGCTCATTTGACCAGCGAGACGAGCCCAAGGCTGCTGGGGAGCAGCTTAGGGACCTGGGGGTGTTCAACCTGGAGAAGAGGAGGCTGAGGGGAGACCTTATCACTCCCTACAACTGCCTGACAGAAGGGGGAAGCCAGGGGGATGTCGATTTCTGCTCCCAGGGAACGGGCAATAGGATGAGAAGAAACAGCCTCAGGTTGTGCCCGGGGATGTTTAGGCTGGACATTAGGAAAACCTTTCTTCACTGAAAGGGTTACCAGGTATTGGAAGGGGCTGCCCAGGGAAGGGGTCAAGTCCCCATCCCTGAAGGTATTTAAAAGCCAGGCAGACGAGGTGCTTAGGCACATGGTTTAGTAGTGGACAGGTATGGTTCAATTCGATGATCTTAAAGGTCTTTTCCAACCAAATGATTCTATAATTTGGAGAGCCCCTTTGCCTGGGGTTAGCAGCCTAAATGTGGCTGATGGGGATGTAGCGTGAGGTCTCTTGTCCAAGACGGTTGTCCTGACTTCTACAGTCATCGGAGGAGCCTATGTCCCAAGAGAGAGATCAAACAAAACTGGAATGACTCTGGGAGATGCTGATACCTGTTGCTTGCTGAGTAAGCATCTAAGTCTGGGCATGAACTTGTCCGTGGCTGAACACGACAGATTCTGCTCTTTGGGAACAAATTGCAGTGTGCCACCTCCCACCTGCCCGTTTCCTGTGGTCCATCCATGGTGCCACTGCCCTGACGCCTTCTCCTCCTCCTTGCTGCTTCCATGCTCAGGTTAGAGGTGCATCCGTTCTTGTTGGGTCTCGGTGTATCTGTATCCTGCCTGCATGTGCAACCTCCACCACTCTCTGTTCGCCAGCCAAGTATTTGTGGCCTGACCACCTCACCGGCACTGCTGTGGGAGTGGACTGGGAGGTGTTTGTCTGACCCTTTGGAAGAGGTGGAGGTCAGACCATGGTTCCCCAACGTAAGCACTTTCAGTAGGGACTTTCTGGTTCTGACATCAAAGAGAAATTTTTGGTTCAGTTCCCTCTTTGCCATAGTGGATCTGATAAGGGAAGCTGTAACAGCGGGTGTTTTCAGTAGCGATGGTAGCAGCTGTTTGTACTCCTGTGTTTTCGGTAACCTTTTTATTTGTTCTGGTGCTTGACTGTTGATGCTGGCGCACTGCGGACACCTGCAGAGGTTGGCAGTTTGGCCGGGATCTAGGTTCCTCACCATATGTGCCCTGCTTTTCTCCTTTGGCCACTTTGATGGCTTTTTCACCGTTTCTGCCTTGTTTCTTGCTGCCTAAGACAGCCCTGAGCTGACTCTCTCCATGAGAAGCAAAGCGGTGTTGAGTGGGGGGGTAATTTTCCAGCAAAAGGGTGAAACGGAGACAGCAGAATCTCCCAGGCTTTGTATCCCTGATGGCTTTTGCAGCTTGTGTGATTGCCCACCTCCATCTGTCTTCTGCTTTCACAATGATGCTGGAGCTTTCCTGTGTGTGAAGTGAACATGACTGGCAAGATCCATCCCAGGAGCAGATGTGGATGTTTGTTTGAGGTATTAATTGCTTCTGCACAGAAGCAGTCTCTCTGGTGTGGGCATGCTTGGGTGGTTTGTTGGATCAGATTGTAAACTGCCAAAGTTTCAACCTTTTCAGCCTTGATTTCTGACTTCAAATGTGTTTTAGAGATTTCCCCTCATCCTCCCATGTCTCCCATTTTTCAGAATAAATGTTTTTTTTTTCCTTGCTCCCCCAGCCAAACAGAGGCTCTGAGTGTTCCCTGCTTGCAGGACCCTGGCACAGGAACCGATTCCTCTTCTGGGCAAGGCAGCAGAGCACCTTAAACCAGCATTGCTGTTTTGTCCAGCTCCATCCACAAAAAAATGTGTGGGAGCCAGAGGACTAACGGTCGCTGTGCTCTTGTTCATCACAGACATCTGTACTGAGCTGAGGGAACATCGTTTTCTTCTCCCCAGCATGGCATGGGGCTACACACCTTGGCCACCCAGCTCCTCTCTGGCACGTTAATTCAGAAGATCGGTGAAGGTGACTTTCTCCAGTGCTACAGGATGCAGCAGCTCAGCATCTCCCTTGGGATTTGCTAGGGCAGGAGCAAGCTTGGGCAGCCTGGCAGGATACATCCCTGTCATCTACAGCAGCAAGGAACTTGTCTGGCAGAGCCCTTGCCCATCGGCTTGCTTTCTTTGCAAAGAATTTTGTGCTTTCCTGGCTGCTTCAGCTTTGTCCCTGTGGGGAATGCCAGAGGGTCAGGAGACACATAACCGGTTTTAGTTTTTCTTCTTAAATTAGCTTTGTGCCGGTTCAGTGAGCTGTCTCACTGTGGGGGACAGGCTAGTGCCAGGGCAAAGGGAAGAGGGGGCAGTGGGGCCTGGTGGGATTTCCTTGGCAATAATGAAATCTTGGTCTTACTCTTTCTCAGGGAAACTTTGGAGGAAGGAGGAGAGAGTGTTACTGATGCTGGGACAACTGATCAGGAAGGAATAAGGTGAGAGCTCAAAGATCAGGGCAGGTGACACAGTGCAGCTTCCCAGCAGCCTGTGTCCTGTGGGACTCGGTCCCTTTCCTAGCATGAATCAGTATTTTTTCTTTAGAAGTGACGAAAGGGGATCTCTGTGACTTTATCACCAAAGCATCCTTTTAAGGAACTGTGCTTTGCAGTCCCTGTGATGCCAACTGGAGAACAGCACAGTAAACCAGGGCATTTTTAAGGCAATGGACTCTATTTTAACTTGGTGAAAGCAGAAATGTACTGAAAGTGTCACACTGAAAATATTTCTATTTCCTAATATTTTCTTCTGTATTTATAGTATTCTAATATTCATAAATCACAGTGTTTATGAGTAATCCTTTGACTTATAGTAGTGCATGTAGCTCTAGTTCTGCCTTACAAGGATGCTTGAGTTTAAGA
Organism: Egretta garzetta; assembly: GCF_000687185.1. Classification (NCBI taxonomy): domain Eukaryota; kingdom Metazoa; phylum Chordata; class Aves; order Pelecaniformes; family Ardeidae; genus Egretta; species Egretta garzetta. The sequence goes on along the minus strand of NW_009260435.1, from coordinate 2,230,654 downwards.
GTATGGTAAGCGAAAGGAAAATTCAGAGGGGAGATGATAAACATCCCCTGATATATCCTTTGAAGGAAAGCCAATGGCCGAGCCATTGGCTTTGAAGGTGAAGCTTCCTGGCTCTAGTTCTCTTGAACTGAGCTTGGAAACTTTAAGCAAAACAAACAAAAAAAACCCCAACCCCAAACACTCTTAAGGTGAGACCAGGGATTTTGGGGGGCATTTCTGACCATGGAGTCTCTGTGGCTGACTTCTGGGTGTTCCAAGCTGCCAGCACGCAGAATGCTTGTCCCAAAACCACTTTGAGACTCCCTCCCGCTTCCCCCCTTTCCCCCCGCCAAATAAATACCTTGCTGATTTAAGGTCGTGGTCCACTTGTTCAGTGGGGTGTGTTAGTATAGGTGTTGAGTTTGAGGGAGAAGCTGGAGAGCTGTGGAGTTCCGCTCCAGGGGTGATAACACATTTGCTGCTTTTATGCAAGATCAGAGCCAGAGTCCCTTGCCTTCCTGCACTGATCAGTAACAAATGCTGCAGAAAAACCTTAAGAGCAAGAGAAGGATTCATCTCTAATAGATTTTTCCAGCATCCAATGATCTGAGGCTTAGGAACTTGTAGAGATAGAAAGGGGGGTTAATAGTTAACAGCCCCCATGGGACGTTTGAACACAGATAAACTTGCAGCCTCTGTGCCACCCTGCAGCAAGGAGTCCACAGGTTCAAAGTCTGTGTCCCACAAAAGTTTTCAGCATCTGGAAGGAGGAGATGGGGTGCAGCTGTGGGACTGTGGCACAGGTGACTTCTGGAATGTCACACTCAAAAGGGGTGGGTGGCAGTCCCAGTGAATCTGAGGTTTAATTTTTGGGTGCCTGGGCCTGCTGTGGCCGCTGAAGCGGTAACAGGTGACAAGGATAGCTAGGGGAATCGGGTAGAAAACTGTCACTTAATCTTGCTAAAGCAGAAAGGGTTGCTAATGACAGCTGAGCTCTGTAATCCCCCAGCAAAGCTCAGCATGCTGCCCTAACACCCCACAGAGTAGGCTCCAAACTGTTTACCTTTGTGTTAATTGGATTGTTTGTGTATGGCCCTGTTCCAGGGAAGGGGAGGAGTGTAGACTATCCTGTCTCCAGACGATTCCTTTCTGAGGTGTAGCTCCCTGGCATTAAATGCTTTGATCCCAAAGGATCCTCAGTTACGTGTAATTTAATCATCCCGTGGATCCTTGCCAGCTGGTGTCTGGTCACACAAGTTCATGTCCATTTATTTTTCCTCCACCTCAATCTTTTTTTTATTCTTCTCTTCCCCTCCCAAAAGCCTGTGACCTGGTTGTTTATGGCTTCCTCATATCACTTTCCTGAATGAGCCATATGGGAGCTATCTGGACACGTAATAGCCAGGAAGCAGGTGACAGGCATGAAGCCTGTAGAAGGAAGGGCAGATGAGAGGCAAGAAGAAAGAGAAGCTCTCCCCTGCCCAGGCCAGTATCCCTGTCAAGAGTTTCGACAGGTCACAGGGAAAAATTAAGTCAAACAGTTCTGGCACATGGTGAGATCCTGAGCTGTTTCCACTTTCCTGCTGGGAGAGATGGTAGGCTTCCCATGTCTGATGGAAAGAGAAACCAGTGCATCTGCAGTGCTGAGCCTTTGTGTCACCAGGCAGGCTCTGAATTTAGAGCCAAGGGCAGTGCTGAACTGCAGACACTTACCTTCTGCGTCATTTGGCCCAGGGCTGGCTAGCAGGAGCCAAAATAGGAAGGAGGAGCAGGAGATAGACCACTTCTTAGATGTATCTCCCTTCCTGGCGAGACAGATATCACTGCTGAAAGTACTTGAACACTACAAGGTCAACTTAGTATCTTCCCAATAGTTTACTTTCCTGAGCAGCCTCCACTTAATCTTACATGCCTGGCCAGCTTGAAAGAGATTCTGTTGCCGTTTTCCCAGCAGCAGTTTGAAGTGGTTTCTTGGGGTCTAGGTGACTTGCTTTGATTCTCCAGAGGAAAACATGGACTTAAATTTCAACCCATATTACAGCAGAGGATGGAAGAGATTGCAGAGAGTGAACTTTAATTTGTGCGTTACCAGGAGGACTTTGCAGCTCTCAGGGCAGGAGGGCAGCAGCTCAATCTCAACAAAGCAACTTATTGCTGTCCTTTTCATTTTAACTTTCTTTTAATTGGGAAGGACTCTGCATTGGGTTTTATTTACTCTGCCTAAAGCCTTTGGTACCCCTGTTGGAGGGGTGCATGTGCTTTTGGCAGCCTGTGTCACTGATGTGTGTCTGTTTTACCTCCTTTCCTGCTCCGTTCTCACTAACTCACTATTGACAGTGCTGCTTGTTAACACGACGAGTGTTCGGATGAAATGCATTTGCCAACCAAATGGGTATGTGCAATGGAAAGGGTGAGGTGTGGTTTGGGGTCATCTAGGTGAGTGGAGTTTGTGGCTAGTCCTAGGGCAGGGCTTCTGCAAGCTACTGGGATCAGTGAATAGTGTCATGAAGATTTGGGCTGGGAGGTCCTGCTGGGGATGAGCCCCAGGGTTTTCCGCAGCAGCAGGGGATGAAACACAGAAGGGGAGTCCCAGCTGGGGGTTTTGTGCTGTTCTCGGAGGAGTTGAGTGTGAGACGGCTCTAGAACAGGTTTCCTTTGGCAAGTCAAAGGGGTTGATCTACTAGAAAAAAATGTCCTGGGGCACGTGGTTCCTTCTCCCCTTCCCTGCTTAATTTTTAAAACCCTGGGACTAACATTTAGCACCTGGGGGCTTCTGACCCCTTTAGTGATGCTTTGTGGGGCAGTAGATTTACTGTGCTGTCCTTCAGCATTGTGGCAGAACTGGGGGGGGTTGGTGGTGTGTGTGCCAACTGATCAGGCCCCCTCCCCCAGGCTCTGTCCAGTTTAAACAGCTTGCATAAACCCAGCATGCCTGGGGAGGGTTGATGGCCATTACAGGGCTGTGGCTTTAGGAGGGGATGGTTGAGGCTGCGGTAGCTGTCTGTGAGGAATGCGAGTTGGAGGGGCAGATTTGTGTGTTGAAAGCAGAATGCAGCAGCTTGCTGATAAATGATCTGCTTTTCTTCCTTCCCAACCTCACTTTGTTGTCTGAGGACTGAAAGACCTGATGGTCAGTGCCAAAAGGAACAGTGAGTGAAATTTCACTTTTTTCCTCTCAAAGTCTACACTGCTTGCTCCTAAAGGCAAAATGCAAGGGGTAAGAAATTGAACTCTGGGCTGTGTGTCTGTTTTACCTCCTTTCCTGCTCCGTTCTCACTAACTCACTATTGACAGTGCTGCTTGTTAACACGACGAGTGTTCGGATGAAATGCATTTGCCAACCAAATGGGTATGTGCAATGGAAAGGGTGAGGTGTGGTTTGGGGTCATCTAGGTGAGTGGAGTTTGTGGCTAGTCCTAGGGCAGGGCTTCTGCAAGCTACTGGGATCAGTGAATAGTGTCATGAAGATTTGGGCTGGGAGGTCCTGCTGGGGATGAGCCCCAGGGTTTTCCGCAGCAGCAGGGGATGAAACACAGAAGGGGAGTCCCAGCTGGGGGTTTTGTGCTGTTCTCGGAGGAGTTGAGTGTGAGACGGCTCTAGAACAGGTTTCCTTTGGCAAGTCAAAGGGGTTGATCTACTAGAAAAAAATGTCCTGGGGCACGTGGTTCCTTCTCCCCTTCCCTGCTTAATTTTTAAAACCCTGGGACTAACATTTAGCACCTGGGGGCTTCTGACCCCTTTAGTGATGCTTTGTGGGGCAGTAGATTTACTGTGCTGTCCTTCAGCATTGTGGCAGAACTGGGGGGGGTTGGTGGTGTGTGTGCCAACTGATCAGGCCCCCTCCCCCAGGCTCTGTCCAGTTTAAACAGCTTGCATAAACCCAGCATGCCTGGGGAGGGTTGATGGCCATTACAGGGCTGTGGCTTTAGGAGGGGATGGTTGAGGCTGCGGTAGCTGTCTGTGAGGAATGCGAGTTGGAGGGGCAGATTTGTGTGTTGAAAGCAGAATGCAGCAGCTTGCTGATAAATGATCTGCTTTTCTTCCTTCCCAACCTCACTTTGTTGTCTGAGGACTGAAAGACCTGATGGTCAGTGCCAAAAGGAACAGTGAGTGAAATTTCACTTTTTTTCCTCTCAAAGTCTACACTGCTTGCTCCTAAAGGCAAAATGCAAGGGGTAAGAAATTGAAGCTCTGGTCTTCCAAAGCTCTACCGTTGTCAGTGACACTTGTGTCCCAGCCTCATGGGACATCAGCCATAGAATCATAGAATGTTTTGGGTTGGAAGGGACCCATCTAGTCCAACCCCCCTGCAGTGAGCAGGGACACCATTAACTAGAACAGGTTGTTCAGAGCCCCATCCAACCTGGTCTTGAATGTTTCCAGGGATGGGGCCTCCACCACCTCTCTGGGAAACCTGTTCTAGTGTTTCACTACCGTCATTGTAAGGAACTTCTTCCTTATATCCAGTCTAAACCTACCCTGTTTTAGTTTAAAACCATCCCCCCTTGTCCTGTCACAGCTGTCCCTATTAAAAAGATTGTCCCTGTCTTTCTTATGGGCCCCCTTTAGGTACTGAAAGGCCACAATCAGGTCTCTCCGCAGCCTTCTCTTCTCCAAGCTGAACATCCCCAACTCTCTCAGCCTGTCCTCATAAGGGAGGGGCTCCAGCCCTCGGATCATTTTTGTAGCCCTCCTCTGGACCCGCTCCAAAAGTTCTATGTCCTTGTGCTGTTCCTGCACAGAGGATTTCCCATGCTCTGTGTCAAAACATGCAATCTCCCAATCTCATCTTGAGGGGGGGACTGTGGAAACACCTGCACGCATGTGGCATGAAGGACCTGGTGAACATCCTCAGCCCTTTGTACCGTGTTCAAAAAGGTGCTTCGTGCTGTTCTGAAGCTGTTGTGGCTGTTAACAGCCAGAGATCGAGATGCTCTTGTCAGGTTTCTGGAAGAGATGGCACAACAGAGAGATCTTGCCTGGCTTTTGCAGGGATAAGAAAGTTTGTGGTGTTGATATTTTTTTCCTTGTGGAAGATCTGTGTGTTCAAAACCATCATGCCTACTGGCTGTTTCCCAGGGTCATGCTTGTGGCCTGGGGTTAGCAGAAGGTAATTGATAGGTTGTTCTTGAGAATGTTCTAATATACCTGGTCTCTTCCAATGAAAAGATGCCAACAAAAACAGGAGGTTTCATAACAGTTAGACTGCCTGGGCCACAAACATCCAAGCAGTCTGTCTCCTCTGCAGTGATGAATAAAACTGTTCCTCTCAGGAAAATCTGTGCTTTATGATTTTTAGAGGATACTTAGGGGAAGCTGCCTTCTGATCCGTGTTGGAACGGAGTAGCATGATCTGGAAAAAACTGCACATAATTTGCATGGTGGAAGTTCTGATACTTGACTGAAGCAGACGGAAACCTTTGCAGGAGGGGGTGAGCAGGGAGTTTGTGCCTGGAATCCAATCTCTTGTGTACGCATTCCTTGTCGGTAGCGGAGGAGGACACGGCATGTGGCTGAGCAGGTTTCAAGCAAACAAACTCTCTTGCAGAAGTACTTAATGCGCAGCGGGTTTCTGGCTGTATTCAGGGCACCGTTCTGTCTTCAGCACCCCCTGCAAACTGGCGCAGCGTCAGAGCAACCTTGAAATTAGCTCTGCAGTCCTCTGATGCGTACAAGCTGGGTTGCTCCTTGATCAAACGTGTGTGGCATTGCGCTGTGCTGCTTTGTACGTCACTGTGGGACAGCCCTGCCTGTGGGGAACTCCTGGTGGGGTTATTTTCCCAATGCATTGCACAGTCTGTGTCGTGCCACTCCCTTGACCCTCCAGATCTTGCCTGGGTGTTGAAGTCACTTTCCCAATGTTGTCCTGTGCAATGGTCTGATGTTTCTGCATCTGTAGCAGTCACGCTCACCCCACTTGACCAGTCGCATTGCTGCTCTGAAGGAGCTTGTGGGGAGGAAAAAGGACGCTAAGGGGAGCTGTAGCTTCTGAAGGGAGCAAAGGCATTTGGGTGAAAGCTCATTTTAATGAAGACCATTCATTTGAAGAGTTATAACTAGCATCTTGGGTGGGATGCTGCTGTATACTTGCGTGTTCCACTACTGTCGCTTTTTTCTCCTTTGCTGGGTGAGCTGCATGCAGAGGTCTTGCACAGCTTTGCATTTAACCCTGCTGTGCACTGAGCTGTTTGCTGAGTCTCTCCCTTAGCAAAAGCAAAAGGTGCTACCACATCATTCTGAATCCAGGACCACAATGCAGTCGTGTTCATGGGGTGGTTCAGCTCCTGGTCTAGAAGATGGAGTGCTATTGTTTGTTGAAGTAGAGCCCAGAGCTGAACATTTCCAAGGTCTTGGCTGAATTCTATATGCAGGAGCATTGTATTTAGCTGTAGGTGGGGAAAAAACCTAAAAGCTAACCATGCGGAGTCTCCAGCTGTGTTAGGGGCAAGGAAAAGGGAAAAGCAAAGGGTTTACTGTTTGAATACGGCAGAAACTCTCCTCATTTGTCCCTGATCAGAACCCTTCTGTGTTTCCAGTTGGCAACTTTGTCAAGAGTGGGAGCCGAAAGCCAGTTTCCCAGCCCGCCAGCTGTGTCATGTCATAAAAGGCCAAGCAGATGATAACGTATGCAACTCTCGCAGTGTAGCCCAAATTTGGGGTGGATGCAAAATGCTTAGTCCTCGTGTTCATTAAGCAGCCCAGCATGGGTTGTATGGCTTAGACTGTTGATTTATGGCATTTCTCTTTCTCTCCTGACCGTGCGAAAGAGCCTTAATGAATTAGATGTTTTCCAGCAAGCCTTTTCTGCAAGAAAACAAGCGATAACAGGGTTTAGCACCTCTGAGAGCAATGGGGGGAAATGGGCCGTTGTTTCGAGGCGAGCAGCAGTACAAAATGGTTCAAGACTGGGAATCACCATGCCCCAAAGTGAAAAACTAGAGATGATCTGTACGTTGTCATACTGTAATTACCTAAGCAGATATTTGGTCAAAGAGAAAGATGAAACCCCTGTGCTTGGAGTCGGTGGGAAATTCCTGTGGGTCCTTAAAATTCACCATTAGCTGGCTCATTAATTTTTTGCTTCCTCCAAAATGCCCCCCTTGCCCTGCTATAGTTCATCGCCTTCAGGAGCAGAGCAGTCCTGGGTCTAGCTTCAATACCAACTTTAAAGAGCGCAGCTGTGTCTCTCATCCTGGTGAGTTCCCCGTGGGGCTCTCCTATTCTGGTCACGTCTGACCTCTCTTTCCTTGCTCATAATACCCTGCTTTTCTCGTTAACAAACCTCGTGGCAATTCATAAAGACCGTCAGCCCTTCCTGGCATCCTGATGGGGAGGTTTGACAAAGCAAAGTGACTTTCCAAAGGTTGTGCCACAGCCCTGTGGCAGGCCAGCCCCTGAGCAGGGTGTGCTCAGCACCCTGTCCTTTCAGAGAACATTAGCATCACAAAAGTCAAAGCCAGGATCTTCAGGGAGTATTTCTTCACCCCAGCTCCCAGTGGATTTTACACACACACTCCAAGATGTTGCTCACTCCCATGCTCACAAGCACCACGACACGAGTTTGACTGGTCTGGCAAGGGGGTGTGTGGCTCAGGATAAGGGACACAGCTGAGTTGTCATGATGCCTCTGGCATTTGTCTTGTAGTCTTCCTGACTTGTGGTGATGAATGACTTTTTGAGCAAGGTGGTGTTTTGCTAGGAATGGCCCTTTGCTATTACCTAATTGTAGCAATGGCAGGAAGAAGGCTGGCACACAATATGCTGCAGCCTTGATGCATCCTCCTGATGGTAGTGCGGGGTCTTCTATTAACGAGCTGTTCCTGCTGCTGCGTTATCTGAGCACGGCTTTCTGGCTCCGACACATCCCTCTGTTCAAGCAACTGGGAGCGGTGTCCTTTGTTACCGGTCTCTGCCCCCCCCAATCTGCTATTGCTTCTTGTGTGTGCTTGCACATGCATGTTGTCATTCTTATTTAATTCGTATCAACCTTAATATTCCTCTTAATATCACAAATCTCTGTGATAAGTTGATTGCCAGGCTTGGGTCAGCTGCAGCTTTTCTCAAGAGCCTGAAGGTGAAGAAAGCCATCTTTTGTTCCACCTTCCCCTTACAGAAGGAGGGGGGGAAAAAAAAAAGAAAAAAGGACCAAAACCCCCAGCAAAACCTGCAGGTACCAACTGCTGAAGATCAGGTGCTAAATGAAAGGAGTCACTTTGGATTTTTTTTTTTTGTCTGAGGTTTGCTTCCTAGGGAGTGAAGCCTAAGTCCCTCCCTCTCCTTCAGTCATTGGTTGGCTGCTTTTTTTTTTTATAAGTCAGCCACGCAGCTGTCAGCCTCACAAGCTCATAATCTCTGCTCGCTGAATAAGTAGAAATGGGCAGGAGGTCGCCTGTTACCCTCTTTGTGGCCCTGTGGGCCAGCCAGCTGGGCATGTGGGCAGCGGGGCGCTCCAAGGTGAACCCCAGGATCATCACAGTGCCACAAGGTAAGACCCGGGTTGGGCTGCAACCTTGAGTCACTGCAGCAGCAGTGTCCGCAGCTGACAGCTACTCCCTGCACCATGTATTTTCTACCTGTGTCTTTTGAGAAGAGTTGGTCTTTTTTTGTTTCTTTTGTCTCTTTGGGGAGACTTTTGGCTCTCATTAAAATGCGCTGAAATGCCTGTGATCTCAGGAAGGGGCTTCTGACTTCCTTGGTTGCTTTTAATTGAATTTTTAGATCCCTGTTCTTGCCAAGTCCTTTCCTTTATATATTCTAAAACCACTTTCCTACAAGCTGGGTCTATTAAAGGCTGTCAGAAAGCCCCGAAACAGACACAGTAACCATTTCCTCTAACTTGCAGGGAGAAATGGAGGGGAGTATTTGCATAATAGAATTAATTTTCTTATTCCTCTGATGTACTTGCCCTGTTAGCTGCAAATGAGTTCTGTGAGTAAATATTTGCAGAAGATCTCTCTTCTCTGAGAAAATACATATGGCTGAAATGGCACGCAAGGACTTATAATCTTAGCAGCAACTGAACAAAGAAATGTTTTCAAGGAGCAAGCTTAGAGGGCAGCCCAAGCTTCGTGTGTTGAAAAGACCAGACTAACGTTTACTGGTTTTATCATGTGCCTTCCAAGCTTTTTGATTAATACCCTCCAGGGAGGATTTAACAAAAGACCCTGCCTTGTCCCCGGCAGTTCTGGTGTTTGGCTAAGCCAGCGGGCTCAGCTGAGCTGCAGATTTCACGCTGCTCTGCAGTACAGCAGCTCCTCTGTGTGTTCTGTTCACTGGCAACTTCAGAGGACACAAATTTCCTGTGGTTTATTCTGTGCTGTTATTTATTATGCCCTTCTTCTGGTCCGTCACTGCCTGGGGATGAAGGCCCAGGAGCAGAGGGAGGGGTGGTTCACAGGTGACCTCTGCCCAGTGGGGAGGGCAGTGAAAGGTTGCTCCTGGCCTTGCGTCATTTGTTTTGTTTCCTGGGAAATAAAGCTGCTCAGAAAATGGGATACAAGAGGGGGAGAAAGCACGGAGCCTGAGGCTGAACAGAGGATGGGGATCACGTATTTCTTTATAGACAATTCCGCTGTGCTGCTTAGGGGAAGGGGGGGAAGTTGAATTACAGGGCTCTGGTGTGTTTGGAAATGCCTGTCCTGGAGTAAAACTGTGCTGAGGGGGGGAAGAGCAAGCTTGGGTGGCTGCTTTCCACCTGTCTCTGTGGGCTGTGCTTGGCATGCACAGGCAGAATGGTCATTTGGCCTTTCCCTGCATCTGTGTCAGATGGTGGCTTTCCCAGCATTGAATGCAGCAAGGATCTGTAACTGAGAAATACCAAAGCCAATTAGTTAGTTAGGACACTTAGCTGGGACACAGCTTAGCTGGGACACAGGAGGAGAGGGGTTTCAATTAGGGAGGTATCAGAGGTAGCTGTGTGGCAGACTCATCAAGTCACTCGCATGTCCTATTTAACAGATTGCATTTTGCTCAGTGTAACCTCTACCCTTTAGGAAGTGGGTCTGTGGGTGAGGAGGAGGGTGAAGAAATGGGACGGGGGTGAAGGGGTTGCAGTGGGTGGCAGGGAGCCCTCTTTAACTTCCCCACTGCTCCAGGCACAGTGAAAGGCAAACGCAGCATCTTTAGCAAAGCCTGCAGGTCAGCACACTGCTGCGGTTTGCATCCACGCATAGAGGCTTGTCCCTCGCTGTGGGGGTGACGGTGTTGCAGGGCTCTGTTTGTGGCTCGAGCTCTGGCCCTGGAGGCTGGGAGCGGGATGGAGAAGAGTGGCAGTCCCAGGATATTTGCATGGGTGTTTGTGCCGCGGCTGGGCCTGCTGTGCTGCATTTGCCGTGTTGCAGCGCTGGCCTCAGCCCTGCGGGAGCTGGCAGCTCTTCATGTAATTAAGTTTCTTACCTGTCACAGCCCATCATTAGCACCAGGTATGGCAGCCTAAGCAAAGACACCTAGAGACGCTACAGCCCTGCGGGCGAAGGGAGATATTCCTGGTGCTGGCTGGAGCACAGCTCTCTCTGGGAGGGAAGAGTACATGTGTGGGATCCCTCCCCGGGGTGCAGCGCTGGAGGAGAGGAGGAAATAGGTGCTGGGCAAAGCTGCAGCTGCCCTTCCAAGCAAAGCCTTGCTCCCCTCGCCAGCACCCCACCAGACCTGGGGAGAGAGCCCTGGCCTTGCTGCAGGCAGCCTGAACTACTCTGCTGTTTCACCCCATGGTGTCTCGTTGTCCGGTTTCATGGCAAGAAAAAGGTGAGGGGACGTTGTGAGCTGGGGAAAAAAAATGTATCTGGGCTTAGGTGGCATGATCCTGAGCTCAGGTCCGAAGACAAAGAAAGCGAGTTGGCCTGTCTCAGTGCTTGGAGCTGCATGGGTTGAAGTAATTTCAGTCCTGGGGACTTGGACTTGTGGCGGGGGGGGGCTGGAGCACCGTGCTCTGCAGATCTG
>NW_009260435.1:2215134-2218848 GCF_000687185.1 Egretta garzetta | reverse complement strand
CCTTTCTATGAATGAGGTGCCTATAAAGCCAGCCACAAGGCCTCAGCCACAGCTGCTGTTCTGCCTTTATTTTGCCTCCCCGATGCCACAACACGGTGGGGTAAGGAAGGGGCACACTTTTCCCCAACACCAGCCCTGTTTCAACGCGTGCTGGGGAGCGTTTGCCACTGAAGGCACAGGTGGCTGGCTCTCGGGTCCGGCTGGGTAAGCAGTTATTTGAAAGCACGTCTGACTCTGTGGGATTTCTTCCTCTTAGGGGAAAGGCACTTGGAGCAAAGGGCTGAGGTCAGCTCCAGACCGCTGGTCATATCTAAAGTGCTAAAGATCCTTTTTACTGTCAAGGGTTTTGCCTCCCCTTCCCCTTTGCAGCTGACCCAGCACACCAACAAGTCACGGGCTCTTCCTGGCTACTAACCTCCCCAGTGTCCTCACGAAGGAAGGCTGTAAATGGCAAGTTCCCTATCTGTTGAGATTTGCAGAGTGGGAGTAGCAGCCTGGGCTGTCGCAGAAGCAAGAGCTTCAACCTTGCATGCTGTGTTCTTGTTTATCTTCCCTTTTATTTCTATCCTCCCCCTGCCTCAGTGTATTTTTCTAACTAAATGCTGACCAGCTGGGCTTGGCTTTGAAAAAGGTGCCTTGACATCCCACACTGAGCTTTTGCTTGTCAGCACAGATACTGTGTTTACTCTTCTGATCCATCTGCACAGACCGCTGTGTCCTGGGGCTGGGCAGAGCTGTGCGGGTGACGGGGCGGGCAGATACAGCCCCTCTGTATGGAGCAGGAGGGTGACATCCCAGGCTGGCTCTCTCATGACCAGAAAGTCACTGAGCATCGGGAGAGCAGAGGAGTGCAGAGAGGACAAGACAGAGCCCAAGGGTTGGGTCAGGCTCCTACAGCCTGGGGCCTTCAGTGCAGAATAGGAATAATTTTTAGCTACTGCCACGCTTAAGGTTGTCTTGTCCCTGCTTACTTGCACATGCGTAGATCTGAGACAAACTCACAGCCTCATGCTGGCTGCCTGCTGCATTTAGACCTTGGGGTAGGGTGGGGTCCGAAAGTTTAATTATTCCCCTCTTTCTCATTACCTGATCAGGCTGGAAGCTGGAGGGGACTGGAGCTGGTGTATAGCTCTCATGGGATAAGCAGGTTCTGGAGGGGAAAAGAAAGATGATACACTTGACCCCTGGCTGCCTTGACTGGCTAAACTGGCTCTAGCCTGCCCTGGGTCATGGGGAGAGCAGTCGAAATGGCAGCTCTTGGAACTTGCCTGTGCTGTCCAAAGGAGCTCCTGGGCTTCGCCAAGCTCAGCTGCTTCTCCTTGTCACGGGAAAACTGTGCCACCAAAGCACCTCTGAGTGCCGTAAGAGCTCTTCTAGGAGCTCCTCAGGCCCACTGGTGCTGTGTTCAGCTAGCAAAGGAAGAGGAGAGCTGGCCAGGGATGAGGCTGAACTCATACTGATTGGGAATGGTGGCAAAATGAGAGACCGTGGTGCTAGCACCAGCTTTTACTCCTCAGTGACAGCAGCATGGTTTTCTCAGGAGCCACGGTCCCCATGGCTGTGAAACATCTTTGTAGAATAGTTCCACATGAGGCTCTCAGAGCATCAACATTTCCAGGAGAAAGCTTCTCACTTTCCCAGCAATGCTGTTTTCTGCAGACGGCTCAGTTTCACAGGGTGAGTGATGCTGGTATCATAAAATGTTGGTTGAAAATATTTTTTGCTCTGTGCAGATTGAAAAAGAAAAACAAACCAAACAAACCAAGTGAGTGAATCACAACCACCTCCTGTTCAAAGATTGTGACACAGAAACAACAGGATGGGTGAACTAATAGAAGTTGCAGTGGCTGCCCTGAAATGTTCAGGGCTGGGAAGGAAAGCCAGATGCAAATTGCTGACCTGCTGCCCAGCTCTGTGCCAGCCCTCGGGCTGATTCAGGGTCAGAATTGCAGCAAATTGGCCGGGGAAGGTTTTCTGTAGTTGATGTAGTCCGTCTCTGTGCCTTAAAGCAGGACAAACTAAATCTAAGCCGACTACTTGAGCGCAAACTAAATCTAAGTAGTGACTACAAGATGCTTTTTAAAGAAGCTTGTACCCAGAAAAAGGGCTGGAAGGTGAGTTGGAAGGAGGAAATTGCTTGTTTTGCAGCCAGCTCTCTCCTGTTGAGCTACATCCTACGGTGTGCGGCTATTCCTGGTTGCTCCAAGAATAGGACTTGTTCCTCCTGTTGGGCACTTTTTTTTTCTTTTCAGTCCCAGCTCCATCCACTGTAGTAGGCTGTGTCTAACCATGTCTGGTGTGACAGAGAAATGCTGTAAGAGTGCTGCAAGAGCCGGATGCGGAAGCATCTCCTACCATCTCTACTAATTTCAGAGCAGCTTAAGTCCAGAGCAGGAGCCTTTGCATAATAGACCTAATATTGCCTTTAATGACAGCTCTGGTTCTCCAGTGCTATAACTATCTAGTTGCCCATTTGAACCTTGTTGGCTGGTGTCAGCATCCTTTTGCAGCAATGACTCGACATCTAATTACCCACTTGGGTTAAATTATTCTCTCTTATCAGCCACGTATGAGGACTGGCAGGCAAAGGGCATCGAGTTTAAGGAGCTGTAGGAGTTTTCTTGGGGAATGTATGGGTAGTCCTATCCAGACACCTGCCCTCAGGCTGCTCACAACAACTGTGGCCGTGGGTTTGCTCATGTCTTGGATAGTGCAAGTTTTGGAAAGTCTGATCTGAGCGTCTGGTTTCAAACGACTGACTATAATGCGGTGGTTTGGCTTTCCAAGTCCGAGTAATGCAGTGCTGCAGCCAAAGATTGACATGAGAAGAATGGATATTGTGTTCAGGCTGGTGTGGGGGTCAAGCAGGAGGAAAGGAGATGCTAGGAGGGTCTGCGTGGCCTTCCCTGGCGCAAATCCAGAAGGCGGCAAAGCTAAGACCTAGCTGACGTTTGTTACAGGGGTGGGAAGCCTACAGCAGCAGGTAGGAGGGCTGCAGAGAGCATGGCAGGGCCCTTCCCAATCTAGTGAGAAAGTCCCCTGGCTGTGTGCATAATCTCATCTGTTTTCTGTAGGGAACTGAATCTTCACCCTCTCTCTGGAGCCATGCATCTCTCTTCCTACCTTTAAACCTCTGCAGAGGCTGGAGGCTCCACAGGGACTGTGCAGATCCCCTTGCCCCATGCCCGCCTCCTGGAGAGCCTCCCCTGGGCTGGGAGAAGGGGCCAAGAAGGTTTTTCTTGGCTGCCTTGCTCTAACCAGCAGCAGGGAGGTGGGAGATGGCTGCCAATTAAGCTAAAAGATAAAGCTGGCTGTTTTGCTGGTGGGTGTGCAGAGAGGTGCTCAGGACAATTTTTATTCAGGAAAGCTTTTTGTGATAAATCAGCCTCTGGAAACTGATCTTCCTAGTGGGAGGGGCAGCCGTGCTCTCTGGCTAGCAGCTCTTCTGCTAAAAGAATCCTTTTGTTGTTCTGCCGTTGTTCCAGTGACCGTATAATAAAACACCATAATCACAGGCCCAACTTCCCCAGCTTCCAGCAGGAACACAGCATGGCTTGGGACTGTCATTACAAAGAGAACGGCTTTTGGAAACTAACAAAACCTGGCTCTAAATTTAGCACCTGCTATCCGTAGGGTGCAGCAAGCTCAGCTTCGGGGCTGGTAGGGAAAAACGTGCCTGCTAGATGACAAGCTGCACCCGTGAAATCAAAGGCT
>NW_009260435.1:2205607-2215124 GCF_000687185.1 Egretta garzetta | reverse complement strand
GGGGAGGGGGACTGTGGAGGATACTGGTAATGTGTTAGCATGCATAGAAAACGCTGCCGTGCCTGTCATACAGTCATTTTGTGTTTAAAAAGGAGAAAGCAGTCTTCCTCGGAGCGCGAAGCACTCTGGTTCCAGCCTTTAGAGGGTAAGCGGAGCCCTGCAGTGCTGCCTGTGCTCATGAAGCCTTGCCTGATGGCAGAGGCTTTGAAGTCAAGGTTTGTTCCTCCCCGATCGCAGGTTCAGGGTCTCTTTTGTTGCTTGGTGAGTGGGCGTTTGGGACCGCTGCTGGCTCTGGCTCTGGCTTGGAGGCACCTCGCAAAGGGGATATAGGCTGCAGAGCTCTCAGAAGAGCTTTTGAGCAGGTGTGCCCATGCCCAGCAGCTAGCTTACCAAACCAAGAGGGTTATTTTTCTCTTTCTTCCTGTTCTTGCTCACCCCTGTGTTGAATACTGCTGCCAAGATGCGCCGGAGCTTACCAGAAATAGAGTGGCAATCGTTAATGCGCCAGAATATTTGCCTTCTGTAGTGTAAGTGTAAGGAAAAAAAAGCATATTTGTCTAGTGAGAGTGTATGCTGCGAGCTTGAGCCTTTCCTCTGTGCTAGCGCGGCCCTCCCGGGCATTTGGATTGCACGCAGGCTGAGATCTTTTGTAGGATATAGCCCCGATAATGCGGGCTGAATTGTTTCCTCTGCTCCAGAGCATTTTTGCTGTTGATGGCAGGGATCTCTCGAGGGCAGAAGAAAGCAGCTGTGCGACCCTGCCCCATGACCGCAGGGTCTTCAGGAGCAGCTGGGGAAGAAGCCTGAGAAAAGGCAAGCAGTGTCGTGTGGTGGCAGCTGGGAATATAGCATAGCCGAGGGGGGAAAAGTCCCACTGTGGAGGGGATGTAGATGTTACTGATAATTCCGTGGCCTTGCTCTTTCCTTTGGAGGGGTGCTTAGAGGGAATCGGAAGCAGCCGGGGAAGGGTGTGAGAAAAGATAGCATGAGGGTTTCTTGGCAAAGGATTGTCTCCAAACTGTCTTGGGGGAGAGACAGGATGAGAAATGCCAAACAGTTAAAACCCGTTGCTCTGACTTGCTGCAAACTTAAAATAAGAAAGAGGAGTGAAATGTGTAAGGCAATCAGGTCTGGGTTTGAGTAATGCGGGCTTCCCAGCTGCACGGCTCCCCTCTGTGCTTTCACACCTCTTTTTTTTTCTGGGTTTCCCACAATTGCATGGACCCCTTAGCAAGCGTTCAGGGCTGCACGCTCGCTGGTCCTCTCCAGCCTCCTGTGGATTGCCTGCACTGCCCAGTGCTGCGCTCACTGGCTCTCCATGTGAAGGATGATGGTCACAGAAGCAAAACAAAAAGGACAGCAGCTCACAGCCCAAGCCCTCGCTCTCAGCTGTGCTGCTTTTGGGGACCAAACCACAACATTTCCTACAGGATGGAGGGCATGGGAAAATTATGGTCAGGGCTTTTACCCACCCTGGGCTGATGAGAAAGCACTTTGCCTTCATTGGGAAACCATTTTACTTGGTCTGTCCTTTCTGGGCACACACATGTTTTTGGGATGTATCTGTGGGAGCAGCTGGCTGAAGCAAAGGCAGCTGTTCTGACCTCATAGTATTGCTGCCCTACCTGGCCAGTGCCCTTCCCTGCCCCAGCGAGAGAGGCTGTGTTGGTCATGAAACACCCAGGAGATGACTGATGCCTTCAGGACGACTTATTCATCGAGAGAGGCTGTGTTGGTCATAAAACCCCCAGGAGATGACTGATGCCTTCAGGACGACTTATTCATTCTGCTTTCCAGACCCTGCCCTTTCCAGAAACTGCCAGTCACAGCTGGTGACTTGGACTCTCGGACTGCAGTTGTCAGTGCTTAAAAATGAGTGTACCTGTTTCATCAGTGGTTTTCCTGCTTGTGCGGGGGGGCGGCGGGGAAGTGTGCGGGGAGGGGGACTGTGGAGGATACTGGTAATGTGTTAGCATGCATAGAAAACGCTGCCGTGCCTGTCATACAGTCATTTTGTGTTTAAAAAGGAGAAAGCAGTCTTCCTCGGAGCGCGAAGCACTCTGGTTCCAGCCTTTAGAGGGTAAGCGGAGCCCTGCAGTGCTGCCTGTGCTCATGAAGCCTTGCCTGATGGCAGAGGCTTTGAAGTCAAGGTTTGTTCCTCCCCGATCGCAGGTTCAGGGTCTCTTTTGTTGCTTGCTGAGTGGGCGTTTGGGACCGCTGCTGGCTCTGGCTCTGGCTTGGAGGCACCTCGCAAAGGGGGTATAGGCTGCAGAGCTCTCAGAAGAGCTTTTGAGCAGGTGTGCCCATGCCCAGCAGCTAGCTTACCAAACCAAGAGGGTTATTTTTCTCTTTCTTCCTGTTCTTGCTCACCCCTGTGTTGAATACTGCTGCCAAGATGCGCCGGAGCTTACCAGAAATAGAGTGGCAATCGTTAATGCGCCAGAATATTTGCCTTCTGTAGTGTAAGTGTAAGGAAAAAAAAGCATATTTGTCTAGTGAGAGTGTATGCTGCGAGCTTGAGCCTTTCCTCTGTGCTAGCGCGGCCCTCCCGGGCATTTGGATTGCACGCAGGCTGAGATCTTTTGTAGGATATAGCCCCGATAATGCGGGCTGAATTGTTTCCTCTGCTCCAGAGCATTTTTGCTGTTGATGGCAGGGATCTCTCGAGGGCAGAAGAAAGCAGCTGTGCGACCCTGCCCCATGACCGCAGGGTCTTCAGGAGCAGCTGGGGAAGAAGCCTGAGAAAAGGCAAGCAGTGTCGTGTGGTGGCAGCTGGGAATATAGCATAGCCGAGGGGGGAAAAGTCCCACTGTGGAGGGGATGTAGATGTTACTGATAATTCCGTGGCCTTGCTCTTTCCTTTGGAGGGGTGCTTAGAGGGAATCGGAAGCAGCCGGGGAAGGGTGTGAGAAAAGATAGCATGAGGGTTTCTTGGCAAAGGATTGTCTCCAAACTGTCTTGGGGGAGAGACAGGATGAGAAATGCCAAACAGTTAAAACCCGTTGCTCTGACTTGCTGCAAACTTAAAATAAGAAAGAGGAGTGAAATGTGTAAGGCAATCAGGTCTGGGTTTGAGTAATGCGGGCTTCCCAGCTGCACGGCTCCCCTCTGTGCTTTCACACCTCTTTTTTTTTCTGGGTTTCCCACAATTGCATGGACCCCTTAGCAAGCGTTCAGGGCTGCACGCTCGCTGGTCCTCTCCAGCCTCCTGTGGATTGCCTGCACTGCCCAGTGCTGCGCTCACTGGCTCTCCATGTGAAGGATGATGGTCACAGAAGCAAAACAAAAAGGACAGCAGCTCACAGCCCAAGCCCTCGCTCTCAGCTGTGCTGCTTTTGGGGACCAAACCACAACATTTCCTACAGGATGGAGGGCATGGGAAAATTATGGTCAGGGCTTTTACCCACCCTGGGCTGATGAGAAAGCACTTTGCCTTCATTGGGAAACCATTTTACTTGGTCTGTCCTTTCTGGGCACACACATGTTTTTGGGATGTATCTGTGGGAGCAGCTGGCTGAAGCAAAGGCAGCTGTTCTGACCTCATAGTATTGCTGCCCTACCTGGCCAGTGCCCTTCCCTGCCCCAGCGAGAGAGGCTGTGTTGGTCATGAAACACCCAGGAGATGACTGATGCCTTCAGGACGACTTATTCATTCTGCTTTCCAGACCCTGCCCTTTCCAGAAACTGCCAGTCACAGCTGGTGACTTGGACTCTCGGACTGCAGTTGTCAGTGCTTAAAAATGAGTGTACCTGTTTCATCAGTGGTTTTCCTGCTTGTGCGGTGTGCTCGGGGCAGGGAAGAGGAGAGGTTTAAGCAGTGTGGCTGCTGTGTAGGGCTCAGGCAGTGGGGATGGGGACAAGCTGGGGGTCTCTCCATGGCAGGGAGCTGTGTGGCCCCGAGGGGAGCACGGAGGGCTGAAAAGGAGCAGGAAACACATGTCTCTGTCTGGTCCCGCTTCAGCAAGAGACATTTTTAGCACTTTCTAGTTGCTTGGTTTCCGCTGCTGCTCACCAATGCCTTTTGGTCTGTTGCAAACTAATGCTGCAGAGGCATTTGGGGGGGGGTTCCTGCAAGCATCCTGAAAAGGTGGCGGGTTAGAGGGGTGACTAGGAGGGGAAGGCAGGCAGCACAAACCCCTTCTGAGATGCACCAGCCGATGGGCACCAGATCACAGCCATGCTCCTAGTCCGCTACCTCCTGCCAAGCTGAGGGTCAGGGAGGGAGCAAAAGGGGGACAGGGATGATATTGGGCTCTGGGGGGAACTCTTAGGGGTCCAGGTTAGAAATCTACAGGGCATGGGGCTGTATTGGTTCTGCTCTTTTTATTTTGCTTTCTTTGAGAAATGACTGGGGTTGGAGCACTGGTGGAAACTGAAATGCTTCAGGGCTGACCTGCACACCAAGCCATGTTTTGAGGGGTGATCCTGCAGCCTGTGCCTCTCCTTCCCCGGTGCTGAGAGGTGGCTGTAAGGATCCTGGCTCCCAGGGGTGCAGCTAAATCCCTCGGCAGTGTGCTGGTGGTGTATGATGTGGAGAGGAGGGAACCAGCAGGTTCTTTTGTGAGCAATGAGAAGGAAGTGGTTTCCCTCAAGGGCCTTTTTGCACCTTTCTTGGAAACCTCTCCCACAACACCGTATCATTTTCTGTGAGGCGTGTTGGCCAGTGGCATGTTGGAACTCTCAGCTATTCAATTACTCCATGACAGGTCAGAGCAAACCCGACCCCCCCCCCGAGCGTCCCTCCTGGGTCATCTCATCTAGAGACAAACTGTTCCTATAAAAAAACCCTGTTCCTATAAAAAAACCCCATTGCTGCAGAATCTGCTGGATCCCAGAAGCCCGTCAGACTGCTTGAGGCATCCATCCCTTGGGAAAGGGACGGCTGCAGGGCAAGCGGGGCTCTGGGCAGGGCCTGACTGTCATTGCCTTGGGTCACATTTCCACAAAATCCTGGGGGAAGGAAAACCTATCCACTCAGTGAGCACAGCAGCTCCCTGGAGGCATACTTCCTCCTTCCGAAATGTCTCAAGGTGTCAATTTGTAGATCATCTTAAAAAAAAAAAAAAAAGCGGCTTGGCTTCTTGCCAGCATCTGTGGCAGAACTGGGGAGACAGACGGTGTGTGGCTCTTGGATGGGAGCAGAGTGGTTCAGTCCAGTCCTTCTCCCAGGGATGGAGGGGGACCTATGGCAGCCCTGTGGGGTGTCCCCATCACTCTGGGGTAAGTGCTGTGACTTCCCACCCTCCCCTTTGAGGGGACCAGCTGCTGTTGGGGCTCCCAGCACTGGTATCTGGCCAAGCAGGTGGGAAATTGGGGATTGTCCTCCCAGTCTTGCCTGGGAGAAATAGTGAAACTGGTACTGCGCTGCAGAGTGATGTTAGCACTGGGACCGGGAGTCCTGACCCCAAAGTGGGTGACTAAGGCAGTGGACCTGAATCACGTTCCCAGCCCTTAAAGGAAAGCAGTCTATCTGCCCGTGCTGGGCTGCTTGTCATGCGTCCTGTGTACGCTGGGGACGTGGAAGTGGGATCGATGTCATTGAGCAGAGATGGCTCTCATGTTCCTAAAAAAGGGGTGTAATACTTGGGAGTCTGGAGCACACTGTCAGCCTGACTCACGGCTGAGCCTGTGCTGTCTGACCAGCGTAGGGGATGAGTCCCAGGGGGACCCCCCTGGTGTTGCCAGTCTTTGAGTCAGCATTGAGAAAGTAGCTTTTCCTTTGGCCATCAGAGCCAATCCCAGTCGAATTGCAGCAGAGACATCCTGCTATCAAGGTCATAATCCATTCAGTCTATTCAAAAAGGAAGGAAGAAATAAAACTGGGGAAACACGAAATTGTTTGGAGGAGGAGGGAACCATCAAAGTATCCAACCGGTGCCGTCATTCAGGCAGGAGCGTGCTCGCCGTCAGACCTACAGGCAGCAGAGCAGGTGGCAGCGTACCGGCATCGTGCTGGGGAGGGTGTAGGACGCGTGACGGTGACAGATGACAGCGTTATAACGTGTTACAGCGAGAAGAGCTCCTGGGGCTGCTGGGTGCATTGCCTGGGCGGTGAGGCGCGTGGAGACTTGGCTGCATTTGTTGCGGTGGCAAGCTTCGGCACTGCACCAGTATTAAATCCCATTTTGCCATTTGGTGGGTGGCCCAGCCCTGTGTCCCTGTCGCATGGCAGCAGAGGAGTGTTTGGGAGAATACGGGCAGCTCAGCTAAAGGAACTTCCCCTACTCAGGGCAGCATAGGCCCTGTGGTGTGGAGCAGGTAATGCCAGGGAGCAGGTAAACCCTATACCCTGCCTGGTTTCCCCGCTTCATATTCCGAGGGGGGTCCCATTTAATAAGGGTTTTATGAGCAGCAAGTAAAGGATCTGCCTCTCATCTGCATCAGTGCCCTTCCCAAGAAGCAGTGGGTTCTTGTCTCCTCCTCCTTCCCTTTTTATTTTTCCTAAGCTTTATTTCAGTTCCTTATTTTAAAATGCTGGCACCAGAGGAGATTCGAACCATCACCTCCATTTTTAGGGAGACACAGTCTTCCCCCAGCATCAGTTAATCATAGAACTGTGACAACTTGCCTGCTACCAGTGCTGGGAGCCATGCAAGCTGGTGGCTAAGCCAAGCGTAGCTGAGTCAGCCCTCCAGCCGGGATGAGAGCTGGGTTGTTGAGCTTGCCTGCAGCGAGGCTTGCACGCCCACACTGCTTCTCCAGTTGGACATCTGTTCTGGAGGCGGGGGCATGCTCCCCCCTGCACGAAACTCTGGGATGCTGTGGGAGCCCAACCTTGCCGTGGTGCTGGGGAGGGCCAGCTCTGAGTGCCTTTCTGAAGGGGGCTCCTGGACCCAAAGGGAGCCAGAGACCCTTTCAGCATGTCATTAAAGCTGGATTTGCCCAAGCTGCTTCTAGGGAGGCTGGCCCATTTCACCCTATGTCCCGATCAGACGGGAAGCAGGATTGCTCTGTCTGTTATTTGCATTGCTCTGTGTGTGTGTGTGTGTGTTTAGGACAGGCCTCCCTGCCCACATCTCATCTAGAGCATCTCCCTCTTCCTTTTCTTCCTCCCCCGTTACTTCACCCCGCAGGCATCCTTCCGAGATGCACCGGGCTCCCTCCTTCTCCCTCATTTAATAGTATTCTTCTTCAGTCTGGTGTGGTACTCTCCATCTCGCCTGCAAAGCACAAAGCCGCTCTTTCTCCCTTTCATTCCTCCAGACCGGGGTTTGCATTTCAATTGACAATTGTGCCATTGATTTGCGCTGACGGTGGGATTTGCAGTAAATGCCAGGCAGAGGGACTCGGCGGGGTTAGCGAGGCTCTGGAAATGAGCCCTGTGTCTTCTGAAGCTCCGGACTCTATTTTGGAGGGAGGGTGGTGGCAGGGTCATGCCTTCCCCCTTCCAGGAGGGCAAGCCTTTCTTTGCAGGGTCAAAAGCAGCCTTGGACTTGCTAGGAGAGGCTTGTCCCCTTCTTTGGGGATGTAGTGTGGGACATTAGATGCCCTCTGCCTCGTCATTCATTATACCCCAAGCTCCCCCCAGTCCTGCCGGATGAGAAGCAGAGGTGAAGGAGATCAGACCGCATGCCGAAGCCAAGCTGTTTAAAGCAGAGCAGGGGCTGAAGGGCAGCTTTGCGGGTCAGACGGCATGGCTGATGTGGAGGCTGAGGGACCCCAGCACCCGCTCAGAGAAATACCTTTAAAAGGCTCCCTTACAGATCAAGTTAAATCAGAGCCATACGCATGCTTCCGGGCCCTGGTTAGCAGAGTTGTTTACTCTCAGCTTAGTGATTCAGTGCAGCCCCCGGGGAGCAGTAGGATAAATAATACATTGGCGCCAACCAAATTATTGTTTTGGGCTTGTTTGTTTTTGGCTGTTTGAAGTGTGTCCTTGCAGGTTGGCACAGCTCTCGGAGCTGAGTTTAAGTAAGAGGCGGTGTGAAAAAAGCCTCAAATGAAACCAAAGGTAACAGGAGCACATCGGGCTGAAGCATGTAAAAGGGTGAGGTGTGGGGAATGGCTGCAGGTATGTATTTTCCTGGATGAGCAGCAAATTTAGGGGCTGAGCTGGAGGTTTGAGAACAAGAGCAAAGTTTGCTGAAGTCCAGCCAGACCTGTTTGCGGCGTGTGGGTGATGGGCTGTGCTGGCAGCAGTAGCTGCGTGGAGGAAAAGGGCTTTAGGGGCTCCCGTGTGCGTGGGCTGTTGCCTGCCTGCTCTGTGGGTTGGGCCAAGAGGGGGATTTTGAGGACTGCTGGGAAGTGGGGGTGGTAAAAAGCCACCTCTCCACCCTGAGAAGCATAGACTGAGTCTGTGGCTGATGAGATTCCCGGGGCTAGCTGGCATGTTCGGCTGGCTTCCCACTTGTAGGGTCGCTTAGGCAAATGAGTTGCACAGTCACTCTGAAAAGACTTGATGCCAGCTTCTCCAGCAGGCAAAGCACATACTTGGGAGTTTCTCCTAGTCCTTGGATGGGGGAGAGATGGTAGGGCTGGGCAGGGACTGCCATCCAGCCGGGCTTTTCTGGCTGTGGGGTCCCGACTGCTGAATCCCCCTGCTACTGCCGTGCAGCCCCGTGGCCTCCGTCCCACAGAAAGGCAGCCCAGAGGCATTGCATTAGCGAGAAGCTGCAGGCTGGAGGGCAGCAATGGTTTCTGTACCATGGCATACCTCTACCCTCTCTCTTTGCAGCTGCGGTGCCCTTGTGAAACAGCAGCCGTGGGTCTGTCAGGGTTTCCCATCACCAGGCCGTGGCTGGCAGCAACCCCTGTTAGCCAAGCTGGTGTTCAGAAAGCCTTGCTGGCTGGGTGCTGTTTAACCCTGCAGGGATTAGAGACCCCGAGGAGGTGCGACCAGCGTACTGAAGTGGAGAGAAAAAAAAGCCGCAAATCAAGCAGGCATTCAGTGGCCCCAGTGACCTCTAATACATCTCTTCTACTTTCAGCTCTGTGGAGCCTTGGCGGGACCCCTGTGCAGCGTGCTTGGGGCAAAGGGGGAGCGCTCGGCTGTGCAAAGATTGTCCTTTGCCTGTCCTGCCAAGTGCCCCTATAAATAGAGAGGGACACGTGCCACTGATTAATTGCCTGTCTGTGCAGGCAGCTAGCTCTAGAGGCAGACGCAGCCTTTGTCTGCTTGGGAGCAGCAGCACTTGCCAGGAGAGAGGCCCTCTCTTCTATGGAAAAGAGAAAGGAGGGAGAGATGAAAATGGAGTGCCCTGTCACACTAAGCAGAGGTCAGTCCTGATCGGAGACTTTTCCCCCTTGGAGGAGCAATGCCTCTCACGTCATTGCTGCAAACTACGGTAGGGAAGAGGCAATGCACATGTGCAACCTGCATTGCACCCTGCTGTGAGGCTGGGCCCCGGGTGGCTGCTCAAAGCTGCCCAGATGTGGCTGCACCATCCCAGAGAGGGGCACAGGACCAGCAGATCCCATGGAGCGACAGCAAAAGCCCCAGGGGAGGAGGCTTTGTGAGCCTCCCACACCTGAGCTGGCAATGCAGAGCTGGAAAAGCCAGAAGGTGAGAGAGGAAGGG
>NW_009260435.1:2200916-2205495 GCF_000687185.1 Egretta garzetta | reverse complement strand
AAGAGTGGAAAACAAGCAGTTCTTCCTCCAGCTGGGCCTTCCTCCCATCTGCAGCAACCGGTTGTGACATGGGTCCTAGGTCTCGTACCTCACTTGTTCACATGAAGCCCATGAGTTGCAGCTTTACGTGCACCCTTCCCCTGTCCCCTGGGGGCTCCAAACCCTGTCCATGCCTCCTGGCCGGGAGATGATCTACCCCGTGGGCATGGGGAGGTTGACCCCCAGCTGCAAGGCAGCGCAGCAGCTCCTCTCCCATCCAGCCGGATAAGAACTCACAGCTCCAATTAAGCATGTGCGAGGTCCCAAAGCTGTAGGCGTGCCAAATGCAAGAGGGTGCAGGAGCCAAATCTACGAGGTGGTTGCCTGGAGTGGTTGTCAGAAGATGGTCAGAGAGAGGAGGGAGCCTTTTGGCCCAAAGCTGGGAGACAGGAGGCTCTTGGTCATCAGAGCAGGCGGGGAGGCAGCACTCCCCGGGCTGCTGCAGAGCCAGTTTGAAGTCACTTCGAGCTTCTGCTTTCCTGCAAGAGCTCCTGCAGCAACGTTTCCCTTCCTCCTCTTCTTCCATCACCAGCCCTGCAGGGGCCAGGTGGGGCCGCTCCATTATGCAGCTTTCCTGTCCCCTGAGGCCAAGGGGACAATAGATCAGCTCTGGGCCTGGGAGCTGCCTTTCCCTGCCTGCCTGGCACTGGGCCAGCCATCCCAGAGGGCCCCCAGCCCCGTGTCCTTTTTTTTTTCTCATCACTCATACCAAGGACACGGGGAGGGAGCTGATCAGCCTGAGCCAGCTGCAGGTGCTCTCTGCAGTCAGCTGCAGTTCCCCTGACGAGTTTCTCCTCTGTGCTGTTCCTAGGTGTGAAAGAGTATGAATTTCCCAGGAGGGAGAAGTACCCAGTCTTCTATCATAAAGAAAACAGCTCAGCCATCTACATCGGGGGAGAGGGAAAGCTTTATTACTACGACTTTGCAACCTATGAGAACTACACAGTAAGGATGCTCTGCTAACAAGTTTGGCCTTGGAGCCCTATAAGAAAGTGTCCAGCCTCCATCTCATGGCCCAAATGCTGGATACCTTGCTCAGTGGCTTTGCCAGCAGGGAAGTCAGACCTGGAAGGGTCTGGTCTCTGCCCAGCCTGCCCCATCCATCCGGGAAGCCACAACGTCAGTATGACGAATGGCTGCGGCATGGAGGAGGTCTCCTACACTAGCCATGGGTGGGTTCTTCCCAGGCTGTCATCCTCCTGAGCTCTTTGCTGCCCTGGAGGGAGGATTTTTCCACTGAGGGACCCTTTCTTTAGCGTGAGAAGGGATGCTCAGACTCATGTCACTGGGGAGAAGCTGTGTTCCCGTCCTTTTCCATTGTCGGAGCCCAGGCTGCTTTTCCTCACAAGCAGGAAGTTCTGGATCAGCTGGGCACTGAGTTAATAGAGCAGGAAAACCCCCCAGTTGGCTTTCTCATGACCCCTTCTTGCCCTTCTTAAACAAGTCAGTTGCTGAAGTTTGGGCCCACAAGCTTCCCTCCTTCTCAAGAAGAGTACGTGGTTCGTGTGTCCCAACCCTCAGACGCCACCACTCACTATTGAACACCCATTCTCCACAATGACAGATCCTCCCCCAAAATCCTTTGGAGAGCAGCCCAGGCTGGCTGCCAGTCATGCCTGCCACTTTGGCCCTCCATCCCCACTTCTCCCCATAACCTTGAGGGCCCGAGAGATCCAGCCCAGCCTCCCCAAAGGGTTTTCAAGTGCTGAGGTGGGGAAAAGGGCTGTGTTGCAGCATTTAACGGCCGTCTTGCTGATGTGCTTGCTTTGCTTCTTGTGAAGAGAGTAGTAGTGGGGCTGAGCCCATGTCAGTTGGCTTTTAGAGGGAAGGAATTAATGCATATCTCTTTCTCTTTTATCCTAGGAAGACTTCCCAGTGAAAAATGAAGGACAGTGCATGATGCCTGGGAGTTTGGTAGGTCCTACCTGTGGTGGAACAGCACATGGAACAGCTGGATGGGTGAGGGTGGAGGACTTGGGTTGAAGGGCTGCTCACATGCTCTCCCTGGGTGAAGATCTCCTGTGCCTGTGGAGCAGGAGATCAGATGAGATGATACGACTTTCCTCTTCTGGTTTTAAGACCCCTGAAGAAGCTAAGAAGCCGTATGGCAGTGTGCTTGGTAGCGCTGTGGGCTTGGAACCATGGGGCTGTGCTCTGCCACTCATGCTCCTTTTCTTTCTCTTGCAGGAGGACAATAAAAATTACCTCACGTTAGTGGAGAAGTATGGAGACGGGATGTTAGTGTGTGGGACTGGCGCCTGTGCTCCTACCTGCTGGAACTTGGTATGTTATGGCCACCTGCGATGGGACCAGAGCAGAGCACTTGCCGTTTTGTTTCATCCTGTCTCCATCCGTAAAATGGGGCCTCGATCCCCCCTCCTTCTCAGAGTTCTCTGAAACGCCCAAATGCCAGCTCCCTGGAGGAGCTTATCATGACAGCGTGTGTGTCCAGATGTGCCACCTCTGTGCTTGCTTGTTGCAGCCCCCTCCCTCCTCACCTCCTGCCTGCAGCAGGAGCTCTGCCTGGCCCATGCGATGATGGGCTGCATCCTTCCCTCATTTGGGCTGTGCCAGCCAAAGTGAGCTGCTTTCCTCCTGCCCCAGGGGTGGGTGTGGGCACCAGGCTCCCCTGCCTTCCCTGAACTGATGACACTTAGGGACTGTTTCTGTCCTTACCCAGACACAGAGAAAGGAGAGTGCTTCGTGGGATGGGAGGGGTATTGCTCCTTTCACCCCTGACTCAAATACCCTCGTCGTTGTTGATGGTAAGTCTGCCTGCTCACACATTTTCAGCCGTAGCGCTGTGCAGGAAGGCTGGGTGCTCTCTAACGAAAAGGAGCACCTTGAGGCTGCTCCAAGGGCTTTGTCGGTCTGCTCTAGTTGGCGATTGACCTTAGTGCTTCTTGCTTTTGCCTCATTGAAATGCACATCCTTCTAGGACGAAGCACGGCACAAGGTTGTTTATTCCCGTCCAGGGCATGGAGGTTGAGTCTCTGTGTGGGAGTGCAATGGAAATGGTGGGGGAGGAAGGTCGTGCAGTAACTCTGCTGCTCTGGACCTGGCAGAGGGACAGATGAGGATCCTTCCCAGAGGTGGAGCAAGAATCTGTCCCTGCCACTCTTTAAGGAAAAGGACTGGGGGAGTCCTGCCAGGCCTGCTCAGTCCTAGGCAGTGAGGCCGGTGCTTCTTGACCTTTATCCGCCATCTCTGTGAGTCCATGTGCCCAGAGAGTTCTTGGTTCTTTCTTTTCTTCTCACAAACCCTTCTGCCCCCTCTGGAAAAAGCCTGCTGCAAACGAGCCTTTCTATCCCGCAGGTCATGACATCTACTCCACCATCAAGAAGAGCCAGCAGAATGGCAAGATACCCCGTTTCCGGCGAGTGAGAGGGGGTGGAGAGCTCTACACAAGCGACACAGTGATGCAGAGTAAGTACAGGGGAGATTCTGAAGGCGTGGGACCTGCTGCTTTGCCCCGCCAAGGCAGATCAATTGTCTTTGCTGGTCCACAACTGTGGGCCATAAGTACGCAAGGTGGCTTGGAGGGGTACATCCTCTCTGCCCAGCTGGGGTGTAGGTCTGGAGCTTCTTGTTTGGATTTGGTCACCCCTAGAGCTGTGGAGAGGGCTGGTCTGGTCCCCATTCGCAGTGCCAGTGAGGAGGCACCCAGCAACTCCCTCCAGCTCTCTTGCTGCCAACTGGGGCAATTTCACCTCTTTACCTTTGGGACAAAACAACAGACAAGTGAGTTCCTCTTGCTCGGGGTGAGGAGATGGGGAAATGGAGAGAAATCGTGGCAAGTCCCCTGTCAGATGCTTGAAGGAAATACAGTTATGTAGAAGTGCCCATCAGCTGCTGTGCGGTGGTGGAAACGGGAAGAACAACTTCCACTGCAGGCAGTGACTCTTTCTAAATCCCCAGCCCAGGGGCGAGACCTTGGGGCAGGAACATGTCAGGCTGTGTGTGGGGAATAGGCAGAAAGGACCGTCCTCAATTTCCATGAGCTTATTACGCTGCCTTCCCCCAAGCCTCCCCGCTGACACTAGAAAATGGGAGATTATTGAACCCCTGGCCAAAGAAAAAATCAAATCAAAATGACACTGGGGCAAAATAGAACTTGTGTGTGCAGAGCAGTGGAGAGGGCAACCAAAGCACCAGCAAACAAAAGTGATAGACCCAGAGGCACGAGGCTGGTCCTGTGCTTACTCAGAACTCCATGCCATGGAGACGCCAACTAACGATGCTCAGAGGGACCCTGCCACTGCTGGGGATGGCAGTGGTATATTAATGGGAAGAGCATCACTGCGTTTTCCACAGTAAACGCAAACAACAGCGTGGTCCCACCGAGGGAGCCTTCCTCGATGATAATAGCTCCGTTGCGCAAGAAGGGAGAACGGGTTTCCTTTGCTGCTAAGCAGCCGAGGCTTCACTGGGCTCTGGGGATTTGGCCTTCAAGGGAGCGGGTACGTGAAATTGGACAGGAGGGAGAGGAAGGGGAACCCACTGGGAGGGTGGCACATGAAGAGCGGGTGGTAGTGGGGGG
>NW_009260435.1:2188367-2200811 GCF_000687185.1 Egretta garzetta | reverse complement strand
AGAGCGGTTGTTAGTGTGAGGCACCAGTCAGATGTAGAGGATGGGCTTGGACCTGTCCCTTGCCTGGAGCATGGACGGTGTTTGCATTTCCTCATCTTGCCCAAGGGTGAGTGGTAGCTGCAGAGCATGCTGGTTTGGTCCCCCACTGGTGGCTTTTCAGATGAAACGTGTGTGTTCAGACCAAGGTTTTCTGATGGCTCGTTTCCCTTTTCAGACCCTCAGTTTGTCAAAGCCACTACATTAAGGCATGAAGAGCCTCACCAGGACAAGATTTACTACTTCTTTCGTGAAGACAACCCGGATAAGAGTCCTGAGGCCCCTAGAAACATCTCCCGAGTGGCCCAGCTGTGTAAGGTAACATGGGAACTGTGTATGGTGGGGAGGCAAGAGTGTTACAGGGGTGGCAAATGGACATGCCAGCTCACCTGGTGTTATCAGCATGTGATTTGGCCCCTCTGGCTCAATTCTCTCCTCTGCCACAGAGTTCGTGTGGGGTATGGCCATATCCTTTGGCCTTCCCATCCTCTGGCTCCTGTCTTGCCTGTAGGGGAGAGAAAAGCCCTGTTCTGTCTCACTGGGATGTTAGAGAGGTACATGGTTGTTGCAGTGACCAGCATCAAATACACTTCTGGAGCATTGTCCAGCTATCCATCCAAGAGGTGGTGGGGGCAGGGGGGACAGGGACTTTGTGTTTTTCTCCGCCAAATCCTGACTCCCTGCTCTCCCTCTCCCCCAGGAAGATAAAGGGGGAACCAGTTCGCTCTCTGCTTCCAAGTGGACCACCTTCCTGAAGGCCAGCTTGATATGTGTTGACCCAGTCACCAAGGGCAACTTCAACTGGTTGCAAGATGTCTTCTTTGTCCCTGCGAGTAACTGGCGGCACTCCAAAGTCTATGGGCTCTTCACGAACACCTGGTGAGGGTCTTTGCAAAACAAGGGGATGTCCTGTCCCATGGGCCAAATCCTTTCTTTCAGCCCTTTAGTCTCTCTGGCAGGCACGTGGGTAGAAAACAGCCAGAACGGATGTGGTCAGTGGAGGTGCAATGCATGCAGCCGTGCCTCAGCCACAGGGGTGATGGCCAATGTCTCCCTGACCTTCTCTTTGTCTCGTTGCCCTCAGGGGAAGCTCTGCTGTTTGCGTCTATTCCTTTGGGGACATTGACAAGGTGTTTCGGACATCCAAACTCAAAGGCTATAATGGTCCCAACCCAGAGGTCAAGCCTGGGCAGGTGAGTGAGTGATAAAAGATGCCCAGGTGAAGGAGAGAGGCCTCCTGAAGCCAGGAGAGCCGGTCCCTGCTCTGCCGCTGCAGTTGTTAGGGTAGCTGAGGCAGGTGAGGGCACAGTCCCACCACTGAGCAGCGAGGTGAGAGCTGCGGTAGTGAGGAAGGTTGTAGGCACTGCAGCAAGGGACTGAGCTTTGTTGCCAGAAACAAAAGTAGGCTGGATAAGGTCCAACACCTTCATAGAAAGCAAGGGGAGATGGGCTGTTACGTGCCTTGGCAAACAGGTCTGTGAGCTCTCATGTTTGAAGCTGGAGGATGATGCCTTGTGTTTGCTAACCTGGCGGGTTTCACCGAGCCAGCCTGCAGCCCAGCCCTGCGGTTAAGGGTGCACCACTGACCTGGCAACAAACAGCAGGGTGGGGGGAAGCTCCCCTAAGCCTCTGGGGGGGTGACTGGGCATGAGTCTCCTAAACCGAAACTTCTGCAGGGGAGATAGCTGGTAGGACCTGGCACAAGCACAATCACAGCAGCCCAAGAGCTTGCGTTTACCCCCAGGGCGGGCTTGTGCGCCATGCCTGGGCGTCCTCTGGGCTGAGATATCTGTGCTGTGCCCTGTCCTGCCCTTGAGCCTCATCCTCAGGGACCTGTCTGACTCAGACGGTGGGTTTTGTCCCCTCTTGCCGCAGTGCGTTTCCTCTGGACAGCACACCCCGAGCGAGACCTTCAAAATAGCTGACAGCCACCCAGAGGTGGAGGACCGGGTGGAGCCCTTCTCCCCCACCAAGAGCCCCTTATTTCACAACAAGCACCGCTACCAGAAGATCGGGGTGCATGAGGTCTCTGCGGGCAATGGACGTCACTACAACGTGCTTTATCTGGCAACAGGTACTGGGAACCACTCCCTTTGGAGTTGCCTGGAGTTTGCTTTCCCCTTGAGGGCAGGGAACCCAAAGGAAGCAGATGAGACCCCCAGTGCTGAGTGAAGCAAGGGGCTGTGTTCCTAGCTTGGCATATGTTTGTCAAGCAGAAAAGAGCTGCCAAGTCCCAGTATAGCTAAATACATCCAATTTGGCTGCGTAGGCAGAGGCAGGCTGAAAGCAGAATCCAGCATGTGGGATTTACTTAGTTGGGCCACTTCAGCTTGTGGTAGGTCTCAGGCCGCGTGTGTTTTAGGGCAAGAGAGTGGTAGCACAGCTCTCCGCAGGTGCAGCTTTACACTGCCAAGCAGAAATCCCTTGCAAAGGGACCCACTCCATCATCTCCTGTCCCCGCTTGCTGTAAGCGCAGCAGCGCAGACTTCCTGTGAGGCCGGCACCTCTGGCTGGAGACACATCTGGCTGATCACAGCTGCCAGCAGTCCTGGGACAGCCAGAGATGCTGCTGAGCTGGGTCAAAGCAGTTCAGCTGCAGGTTGAACAGGATGGAGAGCACAAAGTTGGCGAGCTCAGTCAGGCAGCTGCCTGGGTTCCCAGGCTGTGCAGCCACTCCCTGCCCACAAGGTGCAAAGGTCCCTAACCCAGTGCTTCCCTCTCTTGCCTGCCTACCTCCTGGGCTTGCTCCCTACAGCTGTGCTCATCCTGTTTTCTGCACTGTGGTGGCATTTGTTCACTGGCATTTGTGGAGAGACTTTCTGGGGCTTTTGTTTCCTAATCTGTGATTAAAAAAATGCAGATGCCTCTCAGTAGGTGGCCTGGGTTGGATTAGGGCCCACGCATGCTCAGCTTGTTCTTATCTTGCCGAAAGCCTTAGCTTAAATGCAGCTAACACCTTGCAGAGTCCCTAAATGCCTTGCAGAGTCTCGCCAGGCAGCTTGCTCCAAGATGCAGGGCTTGGCAGGGCAGCTGCCCACCCTCACTGGGGCAGGCACAGAGGCAGGGGCCAGCACCTGGGAGGTCCTAATCTCTGCGTGACCTAGGGTCACATCTTTCACCTCCCCCTGGTTGATAGTGGGAAGGGGAAACCATGCAAGTACTAAAAGAGGGTAAACAATGAGGATTCCTGAGCCCTGTTCCCTTAGGATCTGCCTTTCTGCCCCTCCACCAAACTGACTCATTTTCTTAAATCACCAGTTTGGAGTCATTTAACTCCAAATGGGAGGGGAGTCAGTTCAATTAGAAAAATCCCAAGTTTCAGCCTTGGGTGAGCAGTGAGATGAGGCTCATGCAAGAACAGGCCAGTGATCAAAGCAGAGCGAAGCTTGAGAGGAGTTGGGTTTTCTTGCTGAGGCCATTACAGCGCAGCTGATCAAAGCAGGCACAGCCAGGTCCCAAAGGGAAATGGGAAATGGGATCCTCGTGGTTCTTGGCTGGAAGGATGACAAGGCTCTGCTGTGGGGAAACCCCTACAGTCTGAGGGACAATTTCCTAGCAGAGCAAGTTCCTTCTGAGAAAGGCCCTGTCTTCCCTGGGTGGCTGGTTTCAGGAATCCGGTCAAGCCTGGCTCAGTGAGGTCTGGAGGTAGGGCTGGTTCCCTGCCTGCCTTCCCCTCCCCTGCCTTGCAGCCCCTCTGCCTTGCCTTTCTGCTGTCGGCACGCTTCATCATGCTTCTCCCCTCTTTCTTCCTAGACAAGGGATCCATCCACAAGATTGTGGAGCTGCCAGACGGGGTGCAGAACATCATGGAGCTCCAGGTCTTCCCAAAGAAGGACCCCATCCAGTCCATGATCCTGGATCACAAAAGGGTGGGTCCCTGCCTGCTCTGTAGAAAGGAAAACAATGGGTCAGGCTGTAACTTTAAAAGCGGGCACCAGGGGAGGCAGGGACAGATGGTTTAATGACAGCCCCTGGATCTGGAAGTAGCCTCTGGGTGGGTTTGTGAGGGGTCCCGTAGCATGGTTTGCTAAATCCGAACAGCTGGGCTGATGTCCCCACTCCTGGGTAACTCTTTGTGTGGTCAGTGGGCAACGGAGCCTCTTGGGCACCTCCTCTCCTCCGAAGGCGAGGGAAGAATGAGGCTGTTTCCTCCCTGGGCCAAATTCTAGCACCATGTTCTCCTCTCCCTGTGGTTTCCCTCTTGTTGTCCAGCCTTGCTGGCAGATGAGCTGTCAGACAGTGCTGGTTGCTCCCTCCCAGAGGTGACAACACTGCTGTCACTGGTGGAACAAGCTTATTTATACAGAGGGCTGTAGGGGGAAGGATGGCTGCTTCCCCTCCCATGATAGGGACATATGATTGCATATGACCTACCAGCCCCGCTGGCGAAATCCGCCCCAATATCACAGCAAAGCTGCAGGAGAAGTGCTAGGCACTCGTAAGGGACGTGGTGCCAAGATGATCAGCCCCTCTGCTTCCCTCCTGCAGGCAATGCTGTACGTTGGCTCAACAAATAAAGTCATGGAGATACCCATGGACATGTGCTGGGTGTATCGCAACAACTGTGACAGCTGCTTGCTGGCGAGGGACCCGTACTGCGGGTGGTTCAACGGGAGTTGTCAGTCAGTTTATCTAAATCGGTATGTGGTGCCGACAGCTTGCTGTTTCTCCACCACCTCCTGCTGGTTGCCGCATGTGGTGTTGAGGCCATCTTCCCGTCACTGAGAGGGACGAGCCCGTCGTGTCCAGGCAGTAACAGCGCAGACGTCTGTGCTGTCCCCCAAAACTCTGCCTCTGTGGGGGTCTGTCCCTCCTGCAGCATCCCTGCTCTGGGGAGGGGAGAGGTCAATGGGTTTTGAGCACCCAGCCCCTCTTTTGCTGTTAGAAATGCATGTAGCGCTGCTGGTTGTGATGCTGTTTAAAGCAGTTGATTGTGGTGATCTGCTGGGTCTCGTGTTTGTCATCCACCAGCCTCCTGAGTGAGGGTGTGGGGGGTGTTTTTTGCTACCCAGGTGGTAGCGGGTGTTTAAACTTTCTTATCTGATCCACCACCTCTTGTATGGGTGATTCCTTTCCTAGCCCTGAAGTGCTGCTTCCCTGACCTTAGTGCTTTGTTAATGCTTGTTCCCATCTGCTAGGGAGGTCCGTCAGAACCTGAACCTGGACCCGTGGCGAGGAAAGTGCCAAAAGGGGGATATTAAAGAAGGTATGTTGAGGTTTTGAGCTGTTGACCGTTTATCCGGGGGGTGTTTGGGGCAGGGTGACCCATTCTTGGGTCTTTGTACAGGCCATGCCAGGTGTTGCCACTCATTACTGGGGAACTGGGAATGCCTGTGCTGAGACCAAGACACCAAGCAAGTCTCAGCTTGGAGTTAATCGCTAGATAATGTATTTCTGAGCTGGGTGAGAGGGCTCAAACTCTGTGTTCGCTGATGTCCAGGGAGAAGAGTCTCATGGATTTCACCAGGTGTGGGTCAGACCCTGCCGTTGTCATTAAATGGCCCCATCGACCCAACTGTTCTTTCCTCCAGACTTGTGGGGGGATCGTGGTTTCTGGAGGTGCCCGTCTCATCCCCCCCCTTTTTCAATCTCTCCCAGTAGATGATTATCAGAACATCACAGTTGTCCCTTTCTCCCGCTACTACCTCAACTGTCCCATCGAGTCCCACTATGCCACCTACAACTGGTACCACAACAACAGCCTCATCAAGACCTGCAACACCACCCACCCCCAGCAGGACTGCTTCCACTTCATTCAGAACGTGAGCCATGTCCACTATGGCCACTACGTCTGCATCTCGGAGGAGGATGGCTTCAAGCAGGCTCTGGTGAAGGAGCGCCTGGTGAACCAGCTCAGGTTCATGTCCCAGAAGGGCCAGGCCACCATGACGTTGGCCTCTTGGCTGCAGCTGCTCCTGATGGCAGTGTTGGTGGAGCTCTTCCACTGAACGCGACAGGACTGTGTTCCTACCATCCTGGCTGCTGCCACTCTTCCTGCACTTGCTGTCTGCTCCTGAGGCGAGATCCCCTTTCTCTTAGTCACTCCTCGGATGTTAATCTTTGACTGTCCCAAAAGGGGGTCCTGGGCCCTCCATCTTTGGCCTTGGTGGAAAGAGTCATGGTGAGGAAGATGCGAGTGCAGGGCCAGATGGAGCAGGGTTTGGAGACAGCGAGGGAGGGGGTACCCTAACATGCAAGGGGACGTTAACAGTGCCCAGCAGCGCAAAGGGAGCCGTGTCAGCCTCCCCCCGAGCCCACGCTGGTAGCTCCGTACTGGTTTGTCATTCTAAGCCTACCCTGGATGTGGACATTCAGGGGACTTTGGCTGACGTGCATGCACTGATCCTCAGGGCACAATGACTCCTCTCTTTGGGAACGTGCATGTGATGAAGAGGAGGAGCCAGCCCTCAGCCTTTCAAACTGGTTGATCCTGCGCTTCGCTCTGAGTGGGGACTGATGCCTCCAGGTTTTTAGTGGATAACATCTGTTCAGGTTGGCAAGCAGCTGGAACGCTCCCAGTGTCACATAAGAGTCCCCTTCTGGTCTGGAGAATTGGGCTCTGGAATGGTTTTAGGGTTTGGTTTATTGGTTTTTTTTACAGCTGGTTTTGAGGTGAGAGGGAGGCCAGAACTAGCGCTGGAAACCTGCAGGCAAGGGCAGGCACAAAGTTAGCATTTTGCATGGAAAAGCCTCAGAAGATGCCTAGATTTGGGGTGTGGGGAAGGACAGACCAAATGGGACATGAAGGGAAGGTGGAAGCAGAGCCCAAACCAAACCTGGGGAGGCCCTGGGAAGAAGTTTTAAAACGCACAAATCCTCTGCAGGCAGCTAAGGGCATTTATCTGCGGGCAGCAGGCAGCCCCTGTGCCCAGCACCTCTCCTCCAGGTGAGGGACCGGGCTTCCTCAGGTAAAGAGGCGGCAGGCAGCCGATCTCAGGGCGATGCCAATGGGCCTGGGGGGGCTGCGGCTGTGCCTCCCGCCCGGAGCAGATCTGCCTCTCGTCCTCGCAGCGAGGGGATGCGGGAGGGCTGAAGTTTGCTTCCCTTGGGCTCTGAGGTCTCCGAGCAAGACTAAACTGTGAAAAACGGGATGCTCTCCCCATGCCTGTGTGCAAGGGCTGATCCCACACCTTGTCCAAGCCTTTCCCAGTGCTCCTGACCGCCGGAATGCCCCAGCCTCAGGCTGTGTGATGGAGCGGCCATCCTATCTCATGCTTCCAATAACCTGTCACAGTGGCACAGCTCCTGCTTCGTGCCTGCTCAGAGACACTCAGGAGTGCCCTGGGGGGTTCTTTTGGCAAGGGGGAGAGATGCCACGTGCCTCTGGTGACCACAGACTAAGGGCAATGGGCCAGAGCTTCCTACTGCACTACATTTCCAAGAACCCCCCACCCTCAATCTAGGATAGAGCTTCTTTTCTCAAAGCACTTTAACTTTGTGAACTAACAAATACCTATTTATTATCAGGCGGTGATTGCTATACTTGTATGATTTTATAATAGTACAGAAAGTGGGCTTGAGTTAGAGAAGAGGAGAAACAAAACACCACAACAGCTACCAAAAAAAAAAAAACCTTTCAGAGCTGTGACCAAAGTGAGAATGTGATTGCTGAAATAAAGAATGGAAAAGAGCAGGCGTGTGCTGGGTTTCTAACCGTGCTGCTGTGACAGCAGCTGGGCTCTTCCCTGTCCCTCTTCACCCACCATCAAGCCCCCTCCTGCCGTGGGCTCGCTGGCACCAGCAGGAGCCAGAAGCTGGGGAAGGGGCGGGAAAAATGAGCTGACAGTTGGCAGCTGCGGCAGGGGAAAAAGACCTGGCTTGGGCTGGAGGGAAGCGGGGAATAGGAATTGAAGCTTTCAAAACGTGCCAACAAGAGCAGGAGAGTATGATACCTCCCCTTCTCTTTCAAACCCTCCACCAAAGCACCTTGGCACAAGGACAGGGGGATATTGAGGTACCAGTGGTGGGGTAGGAGCCCCCCAGCATGGCTCCTTTTGCACAGCATCGGAGGCAATGGGGGACCAGGTGGGGGCGCAGGGATGGGGACTTCTGTCCCCTGGGACCCTTGCTAGGGGTCCTGACCCGGGATTTGCAAGAGGGTTTTGCAGGTCCCTGCTCAGCAGGGCAGGGTTAGGCAGCCGAAAGCAAAAGCCTTCCTTGCCTTCTTTCTTTCTTAGCACTGGGTTTGGCAGAAAACTTCCTGCTGGCAGCATATGTGGTAGCGGCATCTTGACGTAAAGGAGAAGAAATGAGCCCGAAAGGCGGGTTTCAGCAGAGCTAAAACAAGAAGTGTGATTTCTGGCAGCCCCCGCTCAGCAGTGGGAGGAGGCGAGGAGCTCGCCCGGGACGGGAAGGGAGAGAAACCCAGCACCCAGGTGCTACCACTCGGGTGCTGTGTGCAGACGCTGAGATGTTTGCATTTCCAGCTCTGTTGCTGCCAAGCATTGGATTTACCAAAGCTCTAAAAACCATCACAAAACCCTGAGCACTCAAGTGTTTTGCAGTGACAGAGACCCCGCAGACCCACACCAGGGCTGCAGCAACACCCCCTTCCCCAGCCCAGCCTTTGCAAGCGGGTCCCCATCCTCCGCTCCCTGGAGACGGCCAGGACAAAAGGTGGAGCCTTTTGCTAAATCTCCTGAACAAAGCGGCAAAGACAGAACATTTCAGGCTAGTTTTTGTTCTGGGCCATGTTTCCTCTGGCTGCCGGCTGTTTCCTATAAATACAATGAGCGAAAGCCGTGGGCAAACCCATGTGGCGGGGTTTATTGCAGGCTTTGGGGCTGCTGAAGGGAAAAATGCTGCGTGGGGAGGGAAAAGCCAAGGCCTCGCCGCCCTCACCCCAACTATGGCCACATTGTTCGAGTGAGTTATTTTGGGAGCCTTGTTTTGATGGGAGTGGGCACGTACAGGAAGGTCAGGTACTTGCAGCGGCTTCTCCCAGCTTCCTCCGGCACAGGCGGAGTGGGGACGGCCGCATGCCTGAAACAAAAAACTCGAGAGGCTTTCATTTTTTTTCCCAGCACCGTTTTTGGGTTTTTTTTTCTGCCTCTGGCATCGCCGGCGGCCTTGGAGGGTGCTCCGGGTCTGCTGGGCAGGACAATAGACCTAGGAAATCCGGTATCCACCTGAACTGGATGCAGGAGCTGGTGAGAAATCCCATGGTGGCTGCCTGCATGCTCCCCGCAGGCACCCGGGGTAGGCGCCGACTGTCGGCTCGTCCGAGATGCTGTCTCCAGCCATAGCATCCTCCCGGGGGAGCCTTTGCTGGTGGTATGGGGGTACAGAGCAACCCCAGAAGGAGCCAGCTGGAGCTGGGAATTGGGGTTCCCTGACAGCCGCCCCTGGTTTCATGAGAGCCGGGACCCCGGAGGGCTGCAGAGGTGCTGCCACATGAGGGCAACATCTTCCATCCTCCCCCTCCACCAGCCTGAGCCCTCTCCCAGTGTTTTTCTTATCTTGCAGCCTATTTTGGGCACACGCTGCACTTCCAGGCCAGGTCCCAGCCGCCCTTAGGGCTGGAGCCGTCCCAGCGGCGCTCCTGTGCTCTGTCACTCCCGGGCCAGCTCCCCTGTGGGTGTCCTTGCCCATCCTGCCTGACGCAGCCGGTGCCGCTGCCTGCCTCCCCTGAGACACACCGGCGAAAGGGGAGCAGTGAACGGAGCTCCCGTGTTGGGGTTGGGTGCCCGAAACAAGGCCACCCACCTGCCTTGCTCCTGGCTGCCTCCGCCCCTCGCGCCTCTTCGTCTGACCTGCTTTTCCCCTCCATCACACAGCAGCTCTGTTTGCAGGGGGGTGTTTACTGCCCTGTTGCAGCTATTTCTCCTTTTTCCCTGAGGGTTTTGGGATTAAACCAGTTTTGGGATTAAAACAGCCCCGGGGCCGTGTCTGTCTGTCTGTCCACGCATGGCTCCGGGCTCCCTGTGCCCGTGGTCCCTGCCGGGGCATGGGGGGATGTGACGTGGGAGACACTTATGCTGCCAAGGCAGGTCAGGGCCAGTCGTGGCGAGCCACGAGAGTGGGAAATCCAGCTGCTTACCAGAAATGAGATGAGCAGGAGATGCTGGAGGAAGTTAAACCCGGGATAAACCCGTGCGCCTTCCCACGTGGCCACGCTCCTCCTCCCCGCAGCTAAAAGCTTTTCCTCTCCAGCCCTGAATTTCCACCCCGAGATCCCCAAAGAGGTGGTCGCGGCCAAAGGATGCGTCCCATCAGGGTGAGGTACCCCATCCCAGCTCGATGGCGACCCCAAAAGCCATGCATCAGCCCGGCAGTTTTTAGGTCCAAGATTGCCCGGAGAGGAGATTTATTAAGAGGAGATTCAGTTTAATGAAGCGGGACAATAAAAGCAAGCTAAACCCGCCCCTGTTTCACATTGAAGCTTGTCCTGGCTGGGTGGCCCCTGGCAGCTCCTCACGCTCAGCCCTGAGCGCCTTGGGGGTGCTGCCCGACACACACCGGGTCACCCCCTTCTCCCTGATTCGCATGGGAAACCCTCAGTGAGAACTGCTTGCTCATGGCTATGGGCTGTTTGCAGCTGAAAGTTTTCTCTTTTTCAACATAATATGAAAATGAGTTTTCCTCCCTCCCCTCCAGCCCCGAACTGAATCACAGGGGGTTTCTGGGCAGGAGTTTTACTACTGAAATTTTCCCGACCACCTGCTCGGGGGCAGGAGCCGAAAGCTTGCAATGAATGGAGTCGCTCACACCGAGAGCGGGGAAGACCCCAGAATGAAATCACTACGGAAAAGAGAAGAAAACACACGAAAAACACCGCCCTTCCCAAGGGACGGGTGTGATCAGCGGGGAGCTGTGCAATGTCAGTCCACATGTGGGTGCAGGCTGTATTTTTAGGGTACGAAAGCAATGCAGTCAGCTCCGTGCCCTTTTTCCAGCCGCCTATTTCACACCTGCTCTGCTCCGCTCCCCATCCCAGCGATGCAATGTAGTCCCTTTATTCTCTCCCCAAAAAGCAGATCAGTTCCCATCAACTCCGGGAGGCAGAGGTGTTTGCAGCAGTGTAGCTGCTCTGCCGAAAGCCCTTCCCTCTGCTAAACCATTCCAGGTCTTGGCATTCACAGAATCGCAAGGGTTGGAAGGGACCTCAGGAGATCATCTAGTTATTCCCAGGTGCCTGAGGGATGAGGTGGGTGAGGGGGGTTTCCGGGGAGGTTGGGGTTTCGCTGGGACTGGGGCTGCAGTGAAATTTCCTGCCGCTGAGCCAAAAGCTGTGGGGTTTCTCAGCAGCCTGGTGGAGGTGTGATTTACCCGAGGGAAGGTGTGAAGGGGACAGGCAGTTTGTCACCCTGCTCGCTCCGGAGGTGACACACGCCAGGAAAGCCCCACGGGTGGAGAGCGAGAGCATGACACCACGGGTGCCACCTCTCAGTGGGAGGAAACCCCGCTG
This sequence comes from Egretta garzetta, assembly GCF_000687185.1. Lineage (NCBI taxonomy): Eukaryota > Metazoa > Chordata > Aves > Pelecaniformes > Ardeidae > Egretta > Egretta garzetta. The sequence goes on along the minus strand of NW_009260435.1, from coordinate 2,189,368 downwards.
GAGGGACCCTCCTTGTCCCCAGTGGAGGGGGAAGAAGGCCACTGGGGAGCGGAGAGTCCAAAAATATTAAGGGATATGGCTGAGTCACGGGGGCTTTGTGGGCGAGCTGTGGAGGGGTGAAACATCTCCCATCCACACACCATCCGCTTTGCTTGTCATGGGTGAGGCCACCAGCAAAAGCAGTGGGGGCCCCAGCCCCACTGCCATTTCTGCTGGCTGGGGAACAAGTGACACTGTGGGTTTTCTGTGTGCCTCCCAAAACCGTTTCCTGCCCCCCGCCCCCAACTTCCCATCAGAGCCCCCAAAACTGCGCAGGTTCCTGCGCCCACCAGGGCAGCCGCAGGTTTCCTCTGTGAACAGCGTGCTCGGGGGCTGTCAGAGGGGAGCACAAACCATTGCGTTTCCTTTGGGCTGCAGGGGTGGCAGAAGGTGCCTCAAAAATTTGGAGGCTTCCTGGGGTGTGGGGGCACAGAGGGAGGAGGGCAGGGCCCCCACGGAGGGTGTGTGTGGGACCCCCCAGAGATGAGGGGAACAGGCATGGGGTGGTGGAGCCCATGAGCTGGCTTTGGGGGCTGGTGGGAAGAGGGGTGCAGAGGTGACACTGAGTGCGATGGGGGTGGCCTGTCACCTCTCGGGGCTGGCGCTGGTGGCCGTTAGGGCTGCCCGGCCCTGCATGAGGGCAGAGCTCAACCACGCATTGCCCCATGTCCCTTGGGTCCACGACTTTTATGAGCACCAAGGTGTCTGGGGTGCCCTGAGCTGACCCTGCTCCCATGGCCAGAGGGGAGGCAGCAGGTCCCACCCACGACAGTGACAGCACAGGGGTGAAGGCCAGCAGGGTGGCACTGTGCCACCATGTCCCCGGGGTGTGGGGCTGCTCCGGGGGCACATGCTGAGCCCAGTGGGTGCTCACCCAGGGTGATGGCAGCGGGTGGTGGCAGCTTGGGGACAAGCGATGAGTGGGCTGGGACAGGCCCTGTGGCTTGGGAAGGGACAGGCAG
>NW_009260435.1:2186892-2188203 GCF_000687185.1 Egretta garzetta | reverse complement strand
TCGTTCCTCGTCCCAGTTCCAGGGAAAAATGAAAACCTAATGAAGGTTTAAAGGCGGAATAAGCCCTGCTTGAGCTCCTCCTCCTCCAGACCCTGGGATATTGTCCCCCAGGGACCCCCCAGGTCACCCCAAGAAAGCCCAGGGACCTGCCTGGAATCCTCCCCTGCCTCCAGGGAGAAAACTGAGACCCCAGGGACACCCCAGTGATCCTCAGGACCAACTCCGAGGACACTCCAAAGGGATGCCCCGGGGACCCCTCAGCGACCCCCCCTCCCCATTGACGCTCGCACACCCCGGTGATAACCAGTCACGAGTGGGTGTTACTGGGCCTGGGGACAAGGGAAGGTGTCTGCCACCATGCTCAGGGCTGGGGGCCTTTGTCCCCAGCTCTGTGGGGGCCATGACACCCCAAAAAGCCTCTCCCTCCTGGCGGGGATGTGTATCTGTGTGTTTGGGGTTCCTGCACTAAACAGCGGCCGATGCTGTGGGACAGGAGAGCCTGGGAAGGGGGGGACCTGCCCCTGTCCCAGCATCCCCTGCCCTGGGGGAGGTGAGACACCGCCGGCAGTGGCCAGGCAGTCCCCAGGGCTGTCCCCACCTGCCGTGACCCGTCGGGCCTGAGCTTTATTAAGTCTTAGCCATGCTATTTTGTCCCCCAGATAATTTTTATCATTTATTCTGCAGACAGAACATTTCTCCCCTCAGCAGCTGGGGTTTCATTCTCAGCACTTGGCAACAGCGCCCGCTTTTATTTGGGGTGGCACAGGCCACCTGCCAGCATCACCCCATGCCACTGGCGACCTGCGTGTCCCCTGGCACAGCCCCCTATGCCGAGGCTTGGAGAGGACGATGCTTGGGGAACTCACTGGCCTTCCCCGACGTCAGTTCGCCCTGGTGCCGGGACGAGATGCCCTGAGCCTGTCCCTGTCCCTGGGGCTGCCGTGACTCAGCAGGAGGCGGGCGAGAGCACCTCACCTTGAGCGGCGGCCGAGGGGGAATAAGAGCGAGGCCACCCTCGCCTCCCTCTCCTGCCGCCCGCTCCCATGCTCGCCCGAGCTGCGCCCAAGCCAGGCGCCTTGCGGGGATGTCCCCTTGCCCGAGCCAGGGGATGCCACCAGACTCAGGGGGCCGTTGCCCCATTGCATGCTCCCCCCATCCCGCCAACTCCTCGACCCTTTAACCAGCTGCCTGGTGACTGGCGAGCCGGCTGGCTCAACCTCTACCGCTTCTGGCAGGAGGGCGGCTTGCACAACGTCCATCACATCATGGCTCGCAAGTTCCAGCAGTTCGGGCCCATTTACAGGTGAGGCA
>NW_009260435.1:2185945-2186740 GCF_000687185.1 Egretta garzetta | reverse complement strand
AGCCTTTCCAGGCCGGGATACTGCTGCTATTCCCAGCCCTGCTCTGGGTGAGAGGGGGGAAGTAGGTGGCTGAGCTGCCAGAGCGGCTCATCTTGCCGTGCACCAGCCAGGCTCAATGCCACAGTGAGGGGCAAGAGGGGAGACCCACGGATGCGGGATGTCGTGAGGAGGGGGCAGCAGGGCTGGAGAGGGGCTCTGCCCCACCCGTGATCTCCAAAAGTCTGGACCTGACATCCCCAGGCAGAGGGGGTCCAGCACCCCCTGCTGTGCCTGCCTGCACCCTGGGGGCCTGATCCTGGTGCTGAGCCACTGCATCCCCTGGGATGGGACCCTCAGGTGGGATTTTGAGGCATGCAAGGGTGGTTGATTTGGGGGCTCTAGGGGAAGGTGGTTGATCTGGGGAGATGAGGGGCTGTGGGGGGATGCAGGTGGGGGTCAGGGTGAGGGGCTGACTCCCCTCGACGCCCTGGCAGGGAGAAGCTGGGTGTCTACGAGAGTGTGAACATCATCAGCCCCCAGGACGCTGCCACCCTCTTCCAGGCGGAGGGGACGCTGCCGGAGCGCTTCAGTGTGCCCCCCTGGGTGGCTTACCGTGACTATCGCAACAAGCCCTATGGCGTGCTCCTCAAGTGAGTCAGGGGGCCGGGGGGGTGCCCCTCAAAATGGGGCTCCCAGGTGCTATTGCAATAGCCCTGGCACATGGGGTGGTGAGAAGCTGGAGCATCAGGAGGGTGATGGGGACATTGGCTGGGCCCCGGGCTTGGGGGGGGGGCGCGCCCGGGGGGGGGGGGGGGG
>NW_009260435.1:2178187-2185894 GCF_000687185.1 Egretta garzetta | reverse complement strand
TGCTTGGGGGGGGGCATCCTCTGGGGGGAGGGGAATGGATGTGGGGGGATATTTCTGACCCCCCCACTTTGGTGTCCTGCAGGACGGGGGAGGCCTGGCGCTCAGACCGCCTGATGCTGAACAAGGAGGTGCTGTCACCGCAGGCGGTGGAGGGTTTCATCCCCCTGCTGAGCAAGGTGGGCGAGGACTTTGTCCGGCGGGCACAAGCCCAGGTGGGGAGTAGCGGCCGGGACTGCTGGACAGCCGACTTCACCCATGAGCTCTTCCGCTTTGCCCTGGAGTGTGAGTGTCAGGGGCATGGGTTGGTGCGTGTCCCCCCCCGAAAGACCCCTTTGCAGGGTACCTGAGACGCGTTTCCCCCAGTTTCACCCTCAGAGGTGGGCAGACAAGATTCTCCCCCCAAGCTGTAGGGTCTAGAGGAATGTCCTCTCTCCGGACAAGTAAAGAACAACACAGCACTGTTGATAAAACACTGTTTTATCACCTACCGGTCATTGGCTGGTAGCCAACCCTCCCCAACGAGGGATGCCTCCAGGGCCCTGTGATGCTCAGAGCAAGAAGGAGGCCAAGCCAGGTCCCCATAGCCATGGAAAGGCTGGGGTTGGTGATGGGAGGGTGGAGGGGATGGGGAGGAGGTCCCCTCCGGCCAGGGTCCCTCACGGGTGCTGTGCTCACAGCCGTGTGCCACGTGCTGTATGGGGAGCGGCTGGGGCTGCTGCAGGACTTCGTGGACCCCGAGGCACAGCGCTTCATCGACGCCGTGACCCTGATGTTCCACACCACCTCTCCCATGCTCTACCTGCCGCCTGCCCTCCTCCGCCACCTCAACGCCAAGACGTGGCAGGACCATGTCAGAGCTTGGGATGCCATCTTCACCCAGGGTGAGCGCTCCTCCTGCCCGCCCCTCCCTGTGTCACCCAAAGTCCCTTTGAGGACTCGGCTTCATAGCGCAGCCCCATCTCACCAGTGTGGAGACCTTCTCCTGGGTCCAACCACCCAGCATGGGGCCACCAAGGCCAGGAAGGCTTTCCACATCTGAAGCCTGTGGGATGGAGCAGTGGGGAACCATCCAGGAACGATGAAGGGCAGATGATGGGCATCGCGTTTAGGGGGAGCAGCTCTCCCAGAGGGGCTTGTGGCCTCAGAGAGCTTTTGGCACCCTCCTGCAGGGTGTTGTCCCCCTGGAGCACCCTGACTCCCCACCCTCTGTGCCCACTGCTGGGTCCCACAGCAGGGACCACGGTCCCCAGGCTGCTGCAGGGACAACCGTGATGGAAAATCCATCAGCATGGCGCAGTCATGTCCTAAGGTGCCACATCTGGTACCTTCCTCCTCCACCATGGCCCCGGGGGAGGAAGGCCATGCTGTGTCTCCGTGTCTCCTCAGCGGACAAATGCATACAAAATGTCTACCGGGACCTGCGGCTGCAACGCAAGAGCACCAAGGAGTACATGGGCATCCTCTGCAGCCTCATTGTGCAGGACAAGCTGCCCTTGGATGACATCAGGGCCAGCATCACCGAGATGATGGCGGGCGGGGTGGACACGGTAAGGGGCAGGCAGGGTCGTCGGGCAGGGGGGAGGTCCTGGCTGGTGTTGAGCCTCGCTCTCCTGCCCCTCTCTAGACCTCCATGACGCTGCAGTGGGCCATGTTCGAGCTGGCGCGGTCCCCGGGGATCCAGGAGCAGCTGCGGGCGGAGGTCCTGGCTGCCAAGCGGGAAGCGGAGGGGGACAGGGTGAAGATGCTGAAAAACATCCGGTTGCTCAAAGCTGCCATCAAGGAGACGCTCAGGTGAGGAGGAACCCTCGCTTAAAAGCACCTCCAGCCCCTTCCCTCCCCAAACCTCTGGCACTGCTGGGATGTAGTGCACCGAGGTGGGACGTGGGTGGGCCAGGCTGTTTCCAAAACTCAGGAGCGTTGGACCTGTCCCCCCCCAGGCTGCACCCTGTGGCGGTGACCCTGCAGAGGTACACCACACAAGAGGTCATCCTCCAGGACTACCGCATCCCCCCCAAGGTCAGCATGGCTGCCGGGACCCTCCTCACCCTGACCCGCTTCACACGGGGCTCTGGGTGGAGGTGGGACCTGGTGCATGGGGGGGTGACAGGGCGGGGAGCAGCTGTGGGGCTCATCTGGGGCTGGATCCCAGCCCTGCACCCCCTTCTCGCACCTTGAGTGCTGGCGAGGCCCTGTGGGGAGCCCAGACCCACAGGGCTGAACCTTCCCCGCAGACACTGGTACAAGTCGGTCTCTACGCCATGGGCCGGGATGCCGAGGTCTTCCCCAAGCCGGAGCAGTTTAGCCCCCAGCGCTGGCTGGCAGCCGGCCCCAAGCACTTCAAGGGGCTGGGTTTTGGTTTTGGACCCCGCCAGTGCCTGGGGCGCCGGATCGCTGAGCTGGAGATGCAGCTCTTCCTCATGCACGTGAGCATCCTGCTGCTGGGGGCACCAGGGACTTGGTGCTGGAAGGAACCGGGGAGGTGGCACCTGGGTGTTGGTACCTCCAGCGTTTTCCATCCACTCTTTTCCCCTCCTTCCCAGATCCTGGAGAACTTCAAGATTGAAACCATGAGAGCGGTGGAAGTCGGGACAAAGTTCGATCTCATCCTGATCCCAGACAAACCCATCTACCTGACCTTACGGCCACTCGAGTCCCGGGCGTGAGGAGCCCGATCCTGGGTGACGCCCAGCCGGCCCGGGACAGCAGGCGCTTTTGGCTCCTTACAGCCAGGCTGCAGCACGGGGCTGTGATTTGGGGGACGGCCGGGATGCTTTCATGGCCACAGCCTTGGCTTGGTGCATCCCTGCCTTCACTCCAGCCTGCTCAAGGCTGTGCTTACGCCACGGGGGAGATAAACCCGGAGTTTCCCCAGCTCTGCCGCTGCCCCTGGAACCCCCAAGGAAGTGTGAGGGGGGTGGGTGTTGCTGCACTCCTCTGACTGCTTGAGGGTCCCCAGGGACCAGGCTGGGGCCCGCGGCCATGCCCACCTGACACCCCCTAATGTTTTGCTTCGCCTTAAATTTGCTCTGTAATTTCATCATGTGAAAAAGCACCAGCTCCTTTTCACCAGCATTAGGTTTCTCTGTCTCTCTCGCCGGGCACGGGCTGGGGCAGGGGGGCCAGGGCCCGGGGTCTTCTCAAGGGGGGGATCACTGGCAGGTTCTGGTGGGGAACAAGAAAAGGTCTCAGGGAGCTGTAAATCAGCTCTGGGTTTGGGGGGGAGGTGGTATCTGGGATGCTGGGGGGGGGGGCGCCGTGCATTTTTTTTCCTGGTCCCCGTCGGGTGCTCACCGAGGTGGGAGCGTGGGGGAAGCTGTGCTCCCGCTCCAGCAGACGAGTGCCCAGCTCCTGCTTCTCGCGTCCCCACCTCCTGGCCGCCTCCTCCAGCTGGGACAGACCCAAACCAGGCTGGTTCTCGCCAAAGCGGGGGCCCAGAGGTGCCCCCAGCCCAGCCTGGCACCCCAAGCCCCCCACCACTGAGCGGGGTGTGGGAGGGCGATGCCCACCTGCCTCTCCATCACCCACCCACGGGCTTGTGCCTCCTCCAGCCTGGCCAGCAAAGACAGCTTCTCCGCACCCCCAAAAACACCCTGTGGGCCATGAGATGAGCATAGGTGGGGAAAAGCAATGCCAGATTAGCCCCCCCCTTCCTACCCCCTGCTCACGATGGGGAGCAAGCCACAGGGGTGGCTATCGCCCCATGGAGCTGGAGATGCCACTGGGGTGATGCCCCCAGCATGCCTGGGCACTCCCCAGCATTGCTTTTTGGGGTGCCATGGCTCTGCCCCCCCATCCTCACTCTGCGCCCTCCTCCCCAGTCTCACCAGCAAGGCTAGGGGCCGCCGGGTGGGTGGCGAGGGGTGGAGGGGCCTCGCCAGCTCCTCCAGCAGGCTGCGGTTCTCGGCCAGCAGCATGGTATACACCTCCCCGGAGAGGGCTTCACCTGTGGGATGGGGCGGGGGGGCCACTGGGACGTGTCCTACACCCCCCCCAATGCAGAGATGGGGGCTAGGAGCAAGCCCTCGCCTCTCCCATACCCAGGGATGGGTGCTGGGGGGCTCAGGACCAGCTCTGATCCCCCACTGCAAACCGTCAGAAGGAGATGGCCACCAGCAGAGCCCAGCAGCTGTATGAGGGTCCCTGTCCCCACTTGCACCCACCCGCTGGCTTCTCAGGCCTCCTGCCCACCCCGGTGAGCTTCTCCTGCAGCACCTGCTCCATTGCCTTGATCACCTGCAGGAGAGAGCAGAGCCGTCCCCGTGTCACCAGGGCCCAGGGTGACACAAGGCTGCGGTGGCCATCACATCCCCTCCAGCACCAGGCAGTGCTCATGGAGGGCTGGAACAGGCCAAAGGCTCCCATCTTCTCACCCCAACCTCGTGCCCCGCAACTCACCTTCTCCTGCTGTCGCACCGTCTCCTCCAAGCCCTTCGTCTTGGCCACCTTCTCCTGGCACCTCCGCAGCGTGGCTTGCTGCTGCCAGTGGGCTCGCTGGAGCAGCACCAGTTCCTTCTCCCGGTCATTTTTCTGGGGGGGAGGAAGGGGAAAAGCCCCCAGGGACCTCCATGTCAATCCTTAAGCCTTTGGACATGGCTTGTAGGGCTGGGAGAGCCTTGTGGTGGGAGACCTGGGGCTCTCGGGCACTTGTTTGGCTATATGGGGGTGCCGTGATGCTCTCCCTGCTGCCCCCACCCTGTCCCTCAGGCAGCCCCTGCCCGCTCCTGCTGGTGTCCGTACCCGGATCAGCTCATTCTGCAGCTGCTGGACACGGTCCTTCAGCCTCCTCATCTCCGCCGTGCTGGCCACCAACTTGCGCTTGAGGGTGGCTGCAAGAGCCCATGTCACATCCTCGGCAGCTGGCCAGGGGATGGTGTGGTCTCCTCCGCTGCGCGAGGGAGAGGGGTCCCCTGATTGCCACCCCCCCGGCCCCTTCCTCATCACGCACCAAGCCTGTCCAGCAGTTCCTCCCGGGTCATGATGTCCAGGTCCCCGTCGGCGAGCAGAGCATGGCCCAGCTCCTCTTGCGAGGCCAGGCTATGCCGCAGGTGCCCGTTCTCCACCTCCAGGCTGGCGACATGCCGGCGCAGGGAGAGGAGGTCCCCCGCCATCTGCTTCAGCGCCAGGCGGTAGCTGCTCACCTCCTGCTAGCCCAAAGCAGAGCTGCTGGCACCCCATGGCCAGCCCGGGCTCTCCCCAGCACCAAGAGCTCAGCTGAGGATACTTGTCTTGAGGGTTAGACCCACCATGGAGGAGCTAAGGTACATCACTTCCTCTTGCAATCATCCACCCTTCTCTTCCCCATCCATCTTTCTCCAGCCATCTGTCTCTAGCCATCCATCCTTCTCTTGTCCATCCATCCATCCATCCATCCATCCATCCTTCTCTTCTCTGACCATCCATACTTCTCCCCCTCCAAACCTTCTTCTCTCCAACTGCCCACCTCTCTCTCCACCCCACAGACCTCCCCTCCCATTACCCCATCTCTTTCTACCATCCCCCCTGGCAGAAAAACCACTTGCCCAAGGATGTGGGGTGGAGCGGTGTCAGAGCTGGGGGGTCAACCTCAAGCTCTGAGCTTTACAGGGCTTTGCAGGTCTTTAGAAGGGAGGTGGTGAAGAATAAAGGAGGGATGAACAGTTTATGGAGGTGAGCCAGAGGGTTTTTTAGTACCCATGGGGCTGGGGAATGTCTTGCCAGGTGATGCTGGGGGGAAATAATGCCCTGAGGGCTTGCATCTTCTTAGGCTGGCCTCCGGAGTCCCTCCCTGCCGTGCTGGGCTGTGCAGAGGATCCCAGCAGTGGGGACCTTGGCCTGGGGGAGCCACGTGCCTCCAGCACCCCGCTGCCAGCCTTGGGAACGGCCTTGGCGGGGGGCCAGGGCACGGGGAGGGGATGCAGCAGCATCACCAGCCTTGGGGAAAGGGGGAAGGGGGGGGCAGGTGTTGTCAGAGGCTCCTTCCTCCCCATCTGCCCAAGAGCTGTCTCATCCAGGACACGGTTCATGCCCAAGATAAATTCAAGGGCTGCCCCCCTCCCCAGGACCTTCACTCATCGGCAGTGTAGAGCCAACAACAGCCTGGCTCCAGTCCCCATGGGGGCCAGGACCTAGCCTGGGGGCACTGCTGTCCCCCCCCGGTGCCCACATTGCCCCCCCACTCCTCTAGCCTCCCCAGCACTCACCGGCTCCTGGTGGTCCCCGATGATCTCCTGGGACCTTCAGAGCAGAGATTAGGGGACACCCTTGGCCAGCTGCCCCCGACAGAATGAAACACTGGCAAAGCCTTGGCTGGGCAACCCTCCGTAGGGGACAGGGGCCTATTTGGGGTGCTGGGGGGCAAGGCAAGTGCTGTTGGGGATAGGGATGCAGGGAGGGTGGGAGCCTGGAGGAAGTGAGGCAGAACGATTGGCAGTGATGGGGCAGAAGAAGCTGCTGGGGAAAACATGGGGACAATGCAGAAGGGAGGAGACCACCCCAAGGAGGATGAGAAGAAGGAGCCCAAGAGGGGGTTGCAGAACTGGTATGGCCCCCATACCTCTGCTCCTCCACCGGCGCTCCCATCCTGCGTGGGAACGGTTGCTCTCCAGGCAGGATGCTGGCCACAGCAGCAGCTGCCGGGAGGGACACATCATCTTGGTGGAGCTGGCAGGAGACATCGGAGCAGAGGGTGAGGATGAGGAGCAGGCCGGGGAAAGCCCTCTGAGAGGAGCAGCAAGCTCCTTCAGCCCCTTCCCCACAGCCAGGAGCAGCTCTCCTGGCTTTCACTGGGAACAAAACACCTTTGCCATTGTTGCTTTGGGGTCAGGATCCAGCCCTGCCCCAAAAAACCTCCGGCATCGCTGGCTGTGATGCTTCAAGCATCCCCCCTCGGGGCTTGGATGCAACATAGTGTGGCCACAGGGCTGGAAGACCTTTTCCTGGGGATGGGCACACTCGGGAACACCCGGCTTTGAGCATCACCTCATGGCTGGACCGTTGAGCCATGCGCCCTTGGGAGGAAACTTGGCTATGACCGAAAGCAACCCCAACCGGGTGCTGTCCCTGTAACAGGGACCTCTGGGTCCTCAGCTCATGTTGGTGACACCAGTGACAGGGTGGCTTCCCCGTCCCCACCCGCCACCCTCCGGCACTCACCGTGGAGGAGAAGGGTCTGTAGTACAGCGTCATCCCTGCTCCTGGGGTGCCCCACTCCACTGGCATCCCACTCCCAGCAGCCAGCCCTGCCCACCGGCGGGTTGCCAGGCTCTGCCTGCCCCAAACAAACTTCCCAGTGGCTCGGCCACCCCAGGCAAAAGTCCTGTCCCCACACTGCCACCCGAGCCGCTGGCCGGTGGACTTACAGACATGCCGGGCTGTTGCAACATGAGGAAAAGCTGGTTTTCCCAAGCCCTTTCTGCTGGCAGAGGGATTTAGGTGGCATGGGGGCTGCTGGCAGCCTGGCACGCTGTTGCTACAACACAACCCTCCTCTTAGCAACTCCTCCCTGCAGCAGCTCAGCACCTAAAACCACCTGGCTGCACCCTGGTGGGTGCCTTAGAGGTGCAGGCAGCTGGCTCTGCTGCTCCTCGCTCCAGCCACCCCCATCTCTTCCCCTTCAGCATCCCTCCAACCATTGCATCCCTCCAACCATTGCACATCCCGTTGGCATCCTACAGCTGCTTCCAAAGCTTTCAGGGGTGGCAGGCAGTGCCTACCTGCAAGGGCTTCCTT
>NW_009260435.1:2174729-2178174 GCF_000687185.1 Egretta garzetta | reverse complement strand
GGTGCCTCTAGCAGCGCCCGCAGCTCATTTCCATGCCTTGGATGGGGGCATGGAAAGGCTCTCCCCTCCCAGCGCAATCCTCTGATGTCCCAAACGCTCAATTAACTTCCAAGGACCCACGTCTTGGAGGCGCTGGGCAGCATCAGGCTTCAGCTCTGCCTTGGGCTTCGGCCTGATCCCGAGCGGGGAATGATTCCCTGAATATTTCCCTGATCAAACCCCACTTCCACCCTGAGACTGCGTTTGTCGTGTTTTAAGGCATGGGATGCTCTGCCCTAGCCCCGTTCCTCTTCCACGGTACCCACAGGGGCTCCTGTGCCTCTCTCCTGCTGCGGCATCCCGCATCTACCTCTCCTTCACTGTTCACTAAGAAACAAAGAGGCCGGTGTAAGTCAATGGAGCTCCCCACTACCTTGTCCCGTGCCATCAATTTTTCATCACAGAGCCGGTGGGAAGCGCGCAATTATCCACCTCATCAATAATGCACGGGCCTGCGCTTGGCTCACCCGGGCTGGGCAGCTGCTTCCCCTGCCTGCCCTGGAAGCTGCCGGATTAAACCACGGCTTTTCTAGGCTCAGACACCACCTGCAGAGCCTGGAAAACCATCCCCAGCCTTTAGTCCCAGCCTAACGCTTCCCAGACACCCACCCTCCTGTATTTCTGCCCGTGCTCGTCCTGGCACCTCCCCAGCACTGCCTCAGGGGCCGGGGGCAGAGTTAAGGGTATTTGAACACATTTTCCCCCTACGCCTCCTATCTCAAATCCACGCGGAGATAGCTGCGTTCCTCCTTCCCGCAGGGGTCTGGGATGAAAGGCTGGGAATCCACATCTGAAATGATGGAAGCTTTGAAACTCCTGGCAATCGCTATTTATTTTTAATATTTCCCCCCCCCCCCATCATTTCGAAGCCTCTGAAGCTTTCCCTGCCTTTAGAGCCTTTCATCCGCCCCGACGAGCCACCCCCCTCCTTCCTGTATTTGCTTAGGCCAAGTTGGTTTATTTTATTTTTTTTTTAATTTACTTAACAAATCGTTCCAAGACGCTTTCATGTATCCGATTAGCTTTGACTGCTGGAATCAATTCATCTCCAGACGGAGCAGCACAGAGCAAAGCGAGGTGGGGAGGAGGGGGGGGCTAGCAATAAACCTCTGTGGGAGGCAGGAAGGTCTGAAAGTGGCCGAAAATAGGGTGTGAGAGAGGATTCTGCATCTGCATGGCATGGCCTGACCCTGTCCCTGGCTGTGGGGGGACAGCAATGCAGCGCGGAGAGAGGCTGAGGACGGGCCAACTCATTTCACTTGTGAGCAACTGAGGCATTTGAGCCCCTGGCAGCGGCAGCAGCCTCTTCTGTGACACAATCTCCCTCCAGGCCAACGAATAAAACCTCCCTGGATGGGTATTAAGCCCAATTCCTTAATTGTTATGAAGATGGGATAAGCTCAGATTTACATATCTGAGGAAAAAAAAAAATTGCTGCATCGGCTTAGGAAGATCAGAGGGAAAAAAAAATCCCATTTTCCCCTCTTTTCTGTAACAAAAGCTCACAAAACCATCAGGAGATGGTGATGCCTTCATTTGCTTTGCCCGATGCCCTTGGGACATCCCCTTGGGACACGGGTACTGGCTGGGGCTGGAGGTGTGTCAGGTCCCCGATGCTCCGGGGACACACCGGTGCCCAAACCCATCCTCAGGCAAGGTTGGTGCAGCAACTTGGGGTTTTTTCCCCCCCTCTACCTCCAAAATTAAAGCGTTTCCCTGAGGAACCCCAACCCCCGGGGGACTCGCAGGTCTCCCAGGGGAAATAAGGAGATTTGTAGCCCGGCCGCTGCCCGCACACCTTAGCAGGATGAACCACCGGTGAAAGGCAGCAAATAAGCAGGGTTTTATCTGATTAAACCAAGGCTGAACTCCCTTCCCGTGCACCGGGGTGAGGGGGGGAGCCATGCTGGGGGAGTGGTGATGGTGTATATTAACCAAAGCATTACAATTCAATTTAAGAGTTAATTGGATTGCATCGAAAAGCGCTTAATCGGAGCCGAGTTCCATTTAATAGAGACACCACATCTCCTGCTCCCTTCCCAGCCAGGATGATGACTTTAGGGCGGGCGATTACCATCACTCTCCAGCTCCGGGCCCAGCTGCTGGCTGCTGATATCACGTTGTACAAGGGAATAAAAGCCTCTGGATTACACCAGGAAACGCAGGCAGGCAAGATGCTCGGAGTAGAGGCGACGGCTCCTCGGGCTCTGCCTGCTTCAAGATAAGGCTCAAGAAAGCAGCCGTGCCGCCAGCAGGGACTCTGGTTCCTCTGCGAGTCGCTGCTGGGTTATTTTGCTCAAAGAAAAAGAAAAAAATAAAAGAAAAAGAAAAAAAAAAAAAAAAGAAAATTGGCAGCTAGGAAGAGGCGGGAACACTTCTGAGAGCAAACATGGGCTGAGTCAGCTCCTGGCTCCTGAAAAAAAAGTTTTTCCCCCCATCCTGCTGCATGGGGCTGCTTTTGGGAGGGATGGGGACAGCCGGAGTGATGTCCCCAGGCGATGTCCTGCTGCTCACGGTGACTGGGAGGAAGAGGAGGTCAGCAGAGCCTCCCAGCGTGGGTCAGAGCATCCCCCGGTGCTGCTGCCCACCCGTGTCCACTGGGGCCAGGCCTAAAAAAGCCCCCTCCTGAGATCAAAAGATTAGGGCAACAGCTTACCACTGTTACCCTGGTTTGCTGCTGGGTCTTTGCGGGGTTTTTTTTCCCCTCCTAGGAAAACATCCTCATCTGTTCTTAAGATAAACATGTTTCCAGCAACTGGGGGGATGTGAAGAAATGGAGGAATATCACGAAAAACCCTGGTGGGAGACTTTGCAGGACTCAGCAGCTCCCCAGAGAGCCTGTTTGCCAAGCGTACCTTCTAAAATCTGTGCATGGGACCTGAGTTAAATACCCTCCCCTAGCCCCCCACTCCTTAAGTGCGCTCCAAGCATTTGCATTCCCTGGGCTTTGACAAATGGGTGGCTGCAGAGAGATAAAACCCAAGCATCCCCATCACCCCCACTGACGGGTACTGCCATGACTTGCCCTTGGCCTGATGGGCGGTTTCTTGCCAGCGCCGGGGCCATCCATTTTCATGTTTGCTTATGTATTGACTCCATTTGCTGATAAAACGCCCCTTGCATTTCAGCAGCAAGCATAAATCCATCAACCCCCCAAGCCACCATGCCGAGAGCACCCAGTGCTGTGCAGCACCCACTGCCCTGAGCACCCAACCACCCTGAGCACCTCCCCCCGGCCATCAGGTCCCATCCTTCATTAATTAGCACCGGGAAAGGTTGAGAAGTTGCTAAATGAGGATGGATGAGCCCTTCCGTGTTGTGTTCAACGAGGGTTTAGTAGTGCTGCCGGGACTGGGTTGGAGCAGGACAGGCAAGGGCGCACACGTGCCAACCCCACCACCCCCCC
>NW_009260435.1:2174157-2174534 GCF_000687185.1 Egretta garzetta | reverse complement strand
CCAGCACCCTTGCAGAAGCCACTTCATTCTGTCCTTCTGTCCCCCTCCCTGCCACCCTGCCTTGTCCCATCGTGCCCCAAGAAAACAGCATTTCCAGCTGCTTTCACTCTCCCCCAGCCTAGCTGGGCTGGAAGCAGGGACACTGGGGGACCCACCCTCAGCACAGCATCTTCGTCCACCAGGTTCTTCATCACCCGGGCAAAAAGCTCATTAAATAAACAGGGAGGCAAATTGCTGGATCCTTCATCTCCTTGAGGTAAGATGGGCATAAATGTCACCTGGGGTCACATTAGCTGATCCTGAATCCTTAATCCTCAGGCTTAATTAATCCTGCGTGGGGGGCATGTGGGGGAAACCCCCCCAGCCCGCCGTGCGCT
>NW_009260435.1:2172008-2174050 GCF_000687185.1 Egretta garzetta | reverse complement strand
GGGACAGCCCAGCCTCCCCCCTGCAGCACCCCCGGCCCTGCAGCACCTTCCTTCCCCTTGCAGCACCTTCCCCCTGCAGCACCCGCTCCCCCGGCAGCACCCTCTGCCCCTGCAGCATCCTCACCCTTCGCAAACCCCGCTCCCCTTGCAGCACCCTCTGCCCCTGCAGCATCCTCACTTTCACATCCCCCTCTCCCCCGGCAGCACCCTCTCCCTTTGCACCACCCTCGGCCCTTGCAGCGTCTTCACCCCTTGCAGCACCTTCTCCCTGTGCACCATCCTTTTCCTTGCAGCACCCTCACCCTTCACATCCCCCTCTCCACTCGCAGCACCCTCGGCCCTCACAGCACCCTCACCCCGTGCAATACCCTCAGCCCTGGCAGCACTCTCTCCCTTTGCAGCACCCTAAGCCCTTGCAGCATCCTTATCCTTCACATCCCCCTCTCCACCCACAGGACCCTCAGCCCTTGCAATGCCCTCGGACCTCACAGCATCTTTACCCCTTGCAGCACCTTCTTCCTCTGCAACATCCTTTTCCCTTGCAGCACCCTCACCCTTCACATCCCCCTCTCCCCTTGCAGCGCCCTTTCCCCTCACAGCACCCTCTCCCCCTGCAGCACCCTCAGCCATTGCAGCACCTTCACACCTTACAGCACCCTTGTCCCCTTGCAGCACCCTCAGCCCTTCAGCACCCTCACCCTTCACATCCTCCTCTCCCTTAACAGCACCCTGTTCCCCTGCAGCACCCTTGGCCCTTGAAGCCTCTTCACCCCTTGCAGCACCCTCTCCCCATGCAGCACCCTCTCCCCATGCAGCACCCTTTTCCCGTGCAGCACCCTCTCCCCATGCAGCACCCTTTTCCCTTGCTGCACCCTCTCCCCATGCAGCACCCTTTTCCCTTGCAGCACCCTCACCCTTCGCATCCTGCTCTCTGCTTGCCAGCGGGCCACCTTGGCAGGCACAGCCCCGAGCTACTGATGGGCTCAGCAGTCCCAGACTGGTTCTGAGGGTCCCCTCCCAGCTTGCCAAGGCAGAAGACGCCGCTCAGTGGGTGCAGGACTCCTGTCTTCCTCGGAGGTCACCCAGCAGCTGGAAATGGCTCCAGCAAAGGGACCCCAACGTCCTGCCCCCATCCCTGCTGCCTGTTCTACCATGCCATGGTGTGTTTGTGGGGGACAAAGCTGCGCACCTGGCTCTCACCTTATGTGATGGAGCTAATGGCACACATGCAGCGCTGAGAACCAAATGCCAGCAAGGGGGAAAAAAAAAAAAAAAAAAAAAGACATTTACTGCTTCCAACCCCACAAGAGGCCCTTTGGCTTGTAAAACCAACAGGTCAGGGAAATGCAGGCGACCAGAGCAGGGAAAGAAAGGCTTGAAGATGAAGTAAATGTTTGAGGAGGTTGGAGAAAACGCCCCCCTAATCGTTAAGTGCTGCTTGTAAATTATTCATCGACTGGTAAGAGAGGCGCAAATCTATTCAGCAAGAGGGCGGAAGGGTAGAAAAACTTGGTTAGGCTGAGCCCAGCGTAAACCCCAGCCTAAGGCCGGGTATCTCATCCCTCAGAAATCAGCCTCAAGACTTGGTAAGCCCAAGGTGGGGCTTCATGTCCCAGCACAAACCTGCACGGAGGCTTTTGTGCCTCTGTGGGCCCGGGGCAGGGCAGAGTCACCCCATCTCTGATAATATTCCTCATCGCTTTGTTTTCCTCTCCCCCCCCCCGCTCTGCCGCAACTTCTTAATGAAGGCATTAACGAGCAGACTGGGAGCAGGACCTCGAAAGCTGCAGGGTAGGGATGGGGATCCAGGTTTGATCAGCCAGAGTGGAGTGGGAAGAAGTGACAGGGCTGTGATCAGCCAAGTGCTCCCCCCCAGACCCTGCTGCTGGGGGGCTGTCACATCCCGGCTCCCTCCCGCACCCCCACCCCCCGCCATTAGTAGGGTGTCAGCCCTGATTCCCGGGACTGTCAGGAGATGGGCAAATCCCCCCCTGCATTTGCAATGCAAGCGGAGTGAAAATAATTTGCGCTTGGGGGAAGAA
>NW_009260435.1:2170338-2171920 GCF_000687185.1 Egretta garzetta | reverse complement strand
AAACGTCTGTCAAAGGTTGGGGCGGGGGGGGGAGGGGGAGGAAATAATCCTACCAGCAATGCTTTCTAGCATTTTTACCCAGAAAAAGGGCAGGGCAGGGTGTGCGTGCCAGGGCTTATGCAAACCCTTGCTGTCCTCCCCAGCTCCCGTTGTCCTGCTGGAAGCATCCCTGAAACCCCTTCCCACCCTCCCTCTCTTCATCGATGCAGGGACGCTCTTGTGAGGATACAGCGACCTGGGTTTGGGGCTGCTCGGGGCATCGGCACATGCAAAGGGCAAAGCTGAGGGGGCAAAAGCATCACAGGGACCATGTAGCGATGCCAGGGCCAGATCCTGCGCAGGTCTGAAGGGTGCTGGGACTTCTCCAGAGCCCCACAGCAATTTTTATCCATCAATTTTTGGACCTCGCATCCTGGTTTAAGCTGTGCCGAGGTACCCGCCTCCACATGCCCCATTACAGGTTTCTATTAGGCTGGGCATAAAGCAGCCGCCACGGTCAGAGAAAAGGAAGCAATAAAGCTCAGTGGATTGGAGGAATTAAAACAGCTGGAGGAAAAAAATAATATAGCTTTTCTGTGTTTTTATGACTTTTTTTTATTGCTAATTTTCTTCCTGCTTTGCAGCCTGAATCGCAGGGAGAGGGATTGGGTTGAAGGTGGGGTTTGGGCAGCCGCTGGTGGGGAAAGAGACAGGCGTTTGGGCAGTGCAGGGCCCCTCCACCTCCTCCCTCCCAGCTACTTAATAAGCAGAACTGAGGTTTAACGACCTGTTATTTTTAAAGCCAGATGGCTTAAAGCACAGGAAGATATTAGGACCACGAGGGCTGGGTTTGAATTCATCCAAAGGCTCCATTTATCCATACAAAGGGCTGGAGGAGGAGAGCAGCTGCTTTTTATTTCTTTTTTTTTTTTTCCTGGAGTCGAAAGGTAGGAGCTGGGGGTGCCTGGGGTCTCCAACATAATGCAGCCGTAATAGGAGAGAATTTGCTAAATGGGTTTGGGATTGAGCAATCAGATGGAAGCTGGTGCATCCAGGCTGCTCCGGCCAGTGATGCTCCTGTGCCACCCCAAAATAGCCAGGGACCAGGGATGCATGCACCCATAGAAGGGCTCCTCCACGGCCACAACACAAGAAATTTTTGGTCCAACCAGGCTATGGATAGAACCCACCGCTCCCAGCAATGCGTACATGGACAGAGAGGTTAAAATCGGGGATTTATGCCACTTTTTCAGTGTTAGGAGGCAGGGCGCTGGCAGAGCCATGCAGCAGGCAGGGTGCTGGCCTGGCATCACTGGCCGCTCTCATGGGGTCTTACCTGGCAAGAAAATGGGTGCATGGGGGCTGCCCACAGCTCTTCGCCCCTCTCGAGTGTGCCGGTGGCGGCAGGGTCCGGGCTGGGGAGAGCATGGCTGCCCGATGGGGGTGGGAACGCCGCCAGTCTCTGGGAAGGGAGAGGCAATGGTTTTTTGGATGGATGGACACAGTGAATGGAGCAGGGAGAGGGCACCCGGACTGGGCTGCCCCCGCTGCGCGTCCCCTTGCCCCACCATCCACCTCCCTGCTATTGCCATCAGGAGTGGCG
>NW_009260435.1:2162171-2170306 GCF_000687185.1 Egretta garzetta | reverse complement strand
GCAAGGGGAGCTGGGGGCAGAGAGGGGATCCCTGGGGAGCCAGTGCTGGACCGACAAGGCAAGGAGGAAGAGGAGGAGGAGGAGGAAGAGGCAGTCCTTCGCACGGAAGCCTGTGCTGGTGGAAATAGCAGGTCCGTGCCCAGCTCAGCTCATCTCTCCCCTTCCCCGGGTGGGCAGGAGGTGGGTACCCGGGTAAAAAACCCCCTGCCAGCCCCACTGCCAGACGCGGCCGGCAGCAGTAATGTGATTTCCCTGCCCCTCATTTCCCGTGGCCGGCGCTGCACGCCCTGCTCTCCTCCCGCCAGCCTGGCTTTTATAGACTCCCCTCTAATCCAGTTAGAGGGGGAAGTCGGATCTAATGGAATAAATGATGGAGTCCGTGCACTCCTCGCTGCCGCCTGCCATGGCAAGGTCACAGGCAGGGACCCTCGCCCTGGCCTGGCCATCCCGGCTCCCAGTATGGGGGCAGGTTTGGGTGATGGGGACCTGCCTTGCCACTGGGATCCTTGCATCGAGACCTGGCACCCCGGCACCCACCTATTTCACTGCCCTAGAGCCAGCGACCGTGACCTAGCAAATCCCCGGATCCCCCCCCAACCTCCCCCCCAGCAGATGCTCTCTTTGCTTCGCCAGCCGAGCAATCAGGCTGGGCGCCCTCTCCAAATTGGCTGTGGGCATGGGCAGCGGCAAAGTGGCCCTCACTGCATATTTCTCCGTGCCCGTGCCTGGCCTCACCTCGTTAGTGCAGCTAACGAGGGCGGTGAGCATCTCCCTTCCCCGCTATGAGGAGGTGTCCAGAGGTGTTCCCGTGCCCTTCCCCATCACTGCCTCATTAACACCATCAGCATCATCGTCTCCTGTGCCGCTGCATTTCATTACACCGCCGGCCCCGACCTCAGCCGAGCTCCTCCAGCATCAAAGCCGGGGTGAAGATGCCCCCCGCCCCACCACTCTCCCCGCCTCCCCGGGGAACAGCATCATGCAAAATGCAACAGTTTAGGTTCTGCCTGCAATTACCGGGGCTGGTGTACAGCTGCTGCCCGCCGGGCCAGAGCGATGGCCGGCCTGGCCCCATCACCGTCGCCCGGTGCAGAGCTGCTCGCCTGAGCGCACGTGCTCTTAATTCAATTAGCGCGGCCCTGAACGCTCCCCCGGGACCGGCGGGCGGAAACCAACAAATTCTCCTTAACAAAGACATTCCCTGCTTTTTTTTTGGGGTCTTCGCTGGGTCTCCCTGGCTAATGATGGTCCTGGACAGCAGCGATGCTGTAAAGCCTCTTGTAATCCGCCACGCGATAAGGGGGAATGGGTGATCTGTTTGTCAGACAGGTGTCAATCAAGAGTTGGCAAGCAAGGACCTCAGCTGCCAGCAGTTTGGCTGTGCCGAAAGCCCGCAGCCAGCTCACCAAAAGGTGCTCAGCAGGGAGGGGCGATGCTTCCCCGAAACAAGCCCATCTCTAACTTCTGCATCCCCCGCAATGTGGTTTGGGGATAAAACCTCAATTTCGGTGCTCACGGACAAACCTGGCCAGAGAGAAAGAGCGGGAAACGCAGGGCGATTCCCCCCTTTCCAACCAATTGTAAATCCTTTTTTTTGCCAGCCCAAAAGGGGTTTGATCGCCGGGCTGACACGGTGACAATTTACACCCCAGCGCTGTGACAATTTACGCCAGGCGCCGATCTGCTCCTGGATTTAAATGGCAGCAATTACATAAATTAAGGCTGTTTAAGCAACGATACAGCCAGCCTGTTGATTTTTTTTCCCTTGCCTGGAAAAAAAACAGCACTAGCTTTTCCCTTTTTTCCTTTTTTCAGAGGCTGTCACCGCATGCTGGCACGTCCCCAGACCCCACCTCGGGTGATGTGACCAAGGGTTCTCAGTGGGTGGCAGAAGCTCGAGGTGACAAAGGTCCCAAGTGCTGGGTTAACGTGCTGAGCAAGGTGGGGTCGTGCCAAAATGAAGTGTAAAAGAGGACGGGTTAATAACTAGGGAGGGGGGGGTATGAATAAATCCCTTGGGAATAAAGATGCCTCCGGTGTGTATTTTCCAGCCCTCAATGGGGCTCAGCATCCCCCGGGGCACATTGGGGACCACATCCTGCTCACCCTGCGCATGGATTCGCCGCTGGCCTCTGCATGGCCAAACTCATCTTTTCTTGGGCAAGACACCAAATTTGGTGTGGAAAAAGAACGAAGGGAAAACAGGAGCCCTGCCTTGAGCTGCAAGCCAGCAGGGAGGCGGATGGAGTCGGCTGCTGGTTTTCCCCCTGCAACAGTTTTTCAGCGACAGCCGTTAATTTGCTAAAATGCCGGCGTTTTGCTGAAGTCTTTGATTTCTTTGTCTCCCCGAGATGATCAAAGTCCTTTGTTCTCGTTTGGGCTCCAAAGAGAGAGTGCAGGGGGGACGAAGGTAGGGGGGAAAGGGGCTGGGTGAGGGCAAAGCTGGGGGTCTCGGTGCTTTTTTGGGGGCGGGGGGCTGCGACCCAGCGCTGCCCTTTCCCTGGGATAACGCGACTCCTGTTTGCTCATCCCTGGCGTCAGGGACTCTTGGCTTTTAATAAAGCAGCTGATCCAAACCCTATTCCTGAGGCTACAACAAACGTGGCAGGGTTTTGAGACCCTGCAGAAACACCGGGGAATAAGTCCTATTTAGGGGGAACCCCTTATCCCTAGAAAACCCCAGCACTGCGGACATTTTCCCAGCGCAGAGGGTCAGCATGAGCATATGAAGCCAAGCTTGGGAGCATCCAGACCCCTGGTAGCAGTCGGTGAAATCCCTGCAGAGGCCGCGGAGCAGCCGGGATTTACGCTCGGCTCTGAGTTGCGCCGGGGAGTACAGATGGCCCAAGGTTTATTTAGCTGCTGTTTGTTATAAAAAGCCCAGCCAATCTAGGTTATGCATTTGCAGCTCTCTACATTAAAATAAAAATAAATTTAAAAAATAAGAAAAGAAATGAGCGGAGCTCGGTAAGTCTGTTCTCCTTTGCCATCTGGCTGGGGAGGGCTACGGGGTGAAACAGCCCGGGGCGAGGGCAGGCAGAGATGCTGGGGCTCCTTGCACCCCAAAACCAGCTCTGTCATGGAGGTTGCCCTGCTGGGTCAGGATGGGTCCTGTATTGACCTTCTTTGCCTCTTGGCCCCCCTTTGGCCACTTCTTGCTGTCCCAAAGCTGAGCCCAAGACTAATCCATAAGCTGAGGATGTGGAAATCCAGCCTTTGAGCATCCCTTGGGGCTGCCCAAAGGGGGAGAGGAGAGGCTCTGCCCCCGTCACCACGGCAGCACCTCCCCTGCCTGCCGGGCTGCGGTTTTGGGGTGCTGGGGATCACAGCCAGCCGGCTGTGGCATCTTCCTCAGAAAATCCCCATCTGCAGGCAAGAAACAAGGGCCTGGGCAACGCCGGGAGGAGCGGAACCTGCCCTTGCCCTGCTTGCCCGGCAGCAGCTCGCTCATTGACTTGCATCGCTCCAGGTCTGTCTGCCTGTGCTGCCGCTGGATGCATTAACCAGACACGGAGCCCAGGGCCAGCTCTGGCTCTCCTGTTTTTGTTTCCACCCCCAGCTCTTACATATATTAAGGAAGGCAGGGCTGGAGGGGGGGAAAGGGAGATGTTGGGGAAGAGGAGGAAAAAAAAAAATTACAGCTCCCAGATCAAAACAATAATCAGCTAAATGAATTCCGCAGCATTTTCCCGCATGACTGCGAGTGATAATTTAGTGCAGCAGCCAGCTGGAAGCAAAAGGATTAATTCTGCACTTAGTGACACCCATGTGAATAATTCATCACACGCAGACCCCTTTTCGCTGACCCCCCTGGGCAATCACTCCGCAGACCCCCACCAGCCGGCCCCGGCCTGCCGAAGCTCCCCCAGGGATGGAGCAGGGGATGAGGTTGCCAGTGCAGCATCCAGACCTGTCCCAAATTCACTTTATGGATAGGTTTTTTTTTTTTTTTTTTTTTGCAGATGGGAGCAGAGGCTGGCAGCTGCAGCAATTCGATCGATTGGGCTCATGGCCGCATTCTAACCTGCCTGAGGGTCGGTCCTGGACGAAGTGGGGTTCCCTCCTCCCCGGGGGAAAAGCAGCCAAATTCCCTCCCTGCTGTGACATCCCTGGGGACCACAAATGCTGAAGGATGAGGACGCCTGGACATTTGTCACCGTGGTTAACCAGCCTGGCCCTTCTCCGCACGGAGACAGTGAACAGCCTCTCCCAAGTACCCTGCCTGCCTGCTGCCTGCCCCCCTGCCTCCAGCTGGGCTTTCCTGGGAATACCAGTACGTGCCGAAAGCCCTGGGAAAGCCATGCGTGTGCGAGGGCAGGGACGACGCTGCTTTTTCCCACTGCCCGGCGGTGCAATTCAGAGCCCTGAGACAACAGGCACAAGGGATAAAACCTGGATCCAGCCCAGTGGATCCCTGCCTGAGACGTTTGGAGAGGGGGTGGCACCTCTAACGAGCCACCTCCTGCCCTGTCCCCGTCCCCAACCCTCCGTGCCTCCAGGTTTGCCATCCCCGGCATCTCACCTCTGATCGAAGGAGCTGCAGGCAGAGCCCCACAGTCGGGATGGCCCCAGACATGGTTTTGAGGTCCGTGCCCTGGGGAGGCAGAGGGAGGGTCACAGCCCGTGCTGGCCTCTGGGTTCCTGCCAGGGCTCTGGTGGCTTTGGCATCACCCAGATGCAATCCAGGAGTCCAGGGCTGCCACTGGGAGCAGGGACTCTGGCTTCCCATGGGATGCTTGGGAGCTCTGCACTGGGCTGCCCACCTAGAGATCCCTGCCACCATGCCAGTGGCTATAGGTAGCATCATCTATAGGTAGCATCACCTATAGGTACCATCACCATGCCACCCTGCCCAGTGCCACCCCGCAGCCCCCAGCTCACCTGTATGACGAGACCGTCCACGTGCATCCCACCGCTCTGTGCCGTCAGCTCCCGAAAAACGTGGCTGGTGAGGGGCAGCACCGAGTATCCCACGGGAATGAGGGTTTCTGGAGGATCCCACACTGGGGAAGGGGTGAGAGCAACTGTCTGGGGGCACGGCAAGCCAGGACCTGCCCCCGGCAAAACGCAGGGACGGAGGGAGAGCATCCTCGGTGGGGTCCCCAGACTCACTGGCTTTGTACGGATAATATTCGATCACCAGGGCGGCATCTTCGGAGAAGATGGTGGCCACATCTCGGCCTTGGAAGAGGAAGGAGGTGTCCCAGGTCGGCTGCTCTGGGGGCCCGGCTGGTCGGGACATCTTAGGAGACAAGGAAAATTATCCTTTGGATACCTTCTCTCATTAGAGCTAAACAAATAGACAGACAGGAGGAGAGGTGGGGGTAAAGCAAAGCACAACCTGTGCAGCTGCATCCCATCCCTGGCTCAAAAGCAACCCCAAATCCCAGTTGCTTGAACTGGTTTTCACTGGGTCTTCGACCTTGGCCTCTTCTCTCCCTGCCAGCATCTTCCCCCTCGCAGAGCTGGAGGAGGAGGAAACCAGCACATGGACCAACTACACCCATGCTTAAATATAGGATGGGAAGAGGCTGGAGGATGAGCTGCGCTGACTCCAGGGTGAACCTTTTGATAGCTGTTGGGCAACCCAGCACTCACGCTTGGGGAAGGGTTTTGCCACGATATACGGACCCCGAAAGCCTGCGAGCAGGGATCCCGAAAGCCTGCTCGCAGGCTTTCGGGGTCCGTATATCGTGGCAAAACCCTTCCCTGAGCATGCTCGCCCGATAGATATCGAGCAGCAGGCAACATGTTTATCCCCAGAGCCGCGACCTGTCGTTGGAAATGGCATCGGTCCATCCCTGTCAGCAGCTGCTTCCCTTTTGCCTTCAGAGAGCCCCGCCAGCTCTCCAAAGGTCAGCCTTAACGCCGGCTGCCCAGCGCTGAGAAATTATCGACGGCGGCTCCTTTTTTAATGCTGTTACTCCATCCCTCTCGGCCAGCATTGCCTAGCGGGGATGAGATGCTGATCGGCTTTTCTGCATCAGCACATTTCTGCTTCATCGGGGAGGGTGGGAAGAGGAGAAGGCGGGGGGGATGCCTCCCTCTGCTTACATTTGGGGATGTTAATGGGCATTACGCACCTTGGAGAGCCACAGCGGTGCATTA
Source organism: Egretta garzetta (assembly GCF_000687185.1). Taxonomy (NCBI): domain Eukaryota; kingdom Metazoa; phylum Chordata; class Aves; order Pelecaniformes; family Ardeidae; genus Egretta; species Egretta garzetta. Next base: position 2,164,198 of record NW_009260435.1, on the reverse strand, counting down.
CCCAGCCCTGGGGGCTGTTAGCAAGGGGAGAGCGGGGCTGGGATGCTTCAGAGCCCCAAAACCCCTCCACGATGGGTTGCATCGGGCAGCGCTGTTAGTGCTGGCTCAGCACCGGGCTGGCTCGCTTGACTGGGAATTTGTCAGGTGCTCGCCAGCATCAGCGGAGTTTTTTAGCCAGGATGCAGCTTGCTTTGACTGCAGGGAGCCCAGTCTGTGCCTGTAAATTGCTAAGGAAAACCTTCATGGACCGGGGCAGCTCCCAGCAGTTGGATCCAGCTCAGCACCTTCCAGCCAGTCCTCTCCTTTTCGAGCCTGCATCCCAGCCCATGGGGCTGTTTCATCAGCCTCAGAAAGCCCAGTTGCGGGGGGGGGGGGGGAATCTAAAAAAAGCTGAACGCCGCCTCCAGTTACTTTTCCTGGCATCAACCTGTACAAGGCGCTGCAAGATGGTGCCGGTTTAGACTCAGTGGGGAAGGGAAAAGTCAAATGTGGGAGCATATTGTTAATTTGACCCCAATTGTCGGAGGTCCTGAGCCCACCTGGCTCCTCTCACCAGGGTAGGGAAGGGACATGACGTTCCCAAATTCCCCCCCACCCCTGATTTTGGGGGCTGGGGGGAGGGGGGAGCAGGAGCGCTGGCTGGGGTCAGGCTGTCTCCCACTGGCTTAAGTGGGACAGATGGACGCTCTGCGCCGGGGCGTCAGAGCCGATGCACTAATCTGGGCAGACGTCTTGGCACAACACCCACCTCTGCCCAGGGCCACCTGGAGAAACACAACAAAGGGGATGCGGAGGGAGAAGTGGAGGAAGGAGACGCCTTCGTCCTCCCTGGCTACCCCAGCTCGCTGCCCGTACAAAGGGTGGTTCAAAGACAGCGGCACTGGCACAAGCAGAGGCGGCCAAGCCCACAGCATCTCCTGCCTTCCCAAGGGATGGGGCCATCCCCTGGGCCTCAGGGCTGCCTGTCCGGAGGGTGCAGACCCCAGAAGAAAGTGAGACGCTCCAGATGAGTCAGTTAAACTGGAGGGTCCCCAAGGGAAAGACCCCAAAAGGAGATTTATCTTGGGGGGGACCAACATCACAAAGGCAGGGCAGACACAAGGAGTGGTTTTCCATAGGAGGCACAGCCCGGTGCTCACCCACCCCATGGATTTGCCATTGCCACCAGTGTGTCCAAACCCATCCGTTTCAGTGAGAAAGGTGCTGTTGGCCCTAAAGGAGAGCACCCATGGAGAGCGCCCAACGCTCTCGCAGGCAGCTCTGTGCAGGTCAGCTAACTCCTGGCCAGGAAGACCAGGTCTCCAGGAGAGCTGTGGCCAGGCAGGGAAGGGTTAACCACCCAGGAACCCAAAACCCCCCTGAGTAAGAGGGGCGCCCTGCTGAAGGTGAACCCACCACTGTTGTCTGCAGACGCTGATGGGAACCGACAGGCGAGAGGACATGCTGGGCTGGCAGAATTATCGAATCCCATTAGCCTGCCCAGGAGTTCGCTCAGGAAAAGCCATTAACCTCTGGAACCAGAGCAGCAACGCTCCCTCCTCCTCCTCCTCCCAGCCTTCCCCTGACCCTTCCTCCCATGGGAAGGAACTGCATGCTACAGGTGGGGAAACCGAGGCAGGAGATGCAGGGAGAGAGCGGATGGAGGTTAGGCAGCTCCCCAGGGCACCCCGTCCGTGCATCCCCAGGGAGAGCATCCTCAGCGATGTGCAGAGCCATGCAGGCATGGAGAGGAGGAGGAGGAGGAAGAGGAGGAGGGGGAGGAGGAGGCAGCAGCATGCAGGCAGGCCAGATGGCCAGGTTTAATCACTCGTCCTCCCGCGTTGGGCTCCCATGGCTCCGCGCTGGCACTGCTGCCTCTGGTGGGGCTGCGGGGCTTGGCTTGGGCTCACCCAGCACCCGGGTGCCACGAGCTCACGGGGGTTGGTGTGTGCATTTATCCATATAAATATGAAGGAAATGGATTTGGACTGCCTTTAGAGGAGAGAAATCACCCTGCTCTGGCTGGGAAACTGCAGCCTTGGGGTGCT
>NW_009260435.1:2145474-2162138 GCF_000687185.1 Egretta garzetta | reverse complement strand
CCAAAGCAGAGGGGCCCCGGGCCCCCCCCCCCCCTTTCACCTGCAAAGAACAGCCCAGGGAGGCGGGGGGGGGGAATAAAACAACAATTATTGTAATGAATGAAACACACTAGTGGTTTTTATGATAATTCACTGCCTCGTGGGCGACTTGGCATTTGGCCAGCCTCCTCTAAGTAGTATTTTATTTATGGGCTCCCCGAACATGTCGATACAGGGTGGTTTGCTCTGAGACAATCAAAATTCAATACACGGCGGGAAGGGACGGGGACACCGAGGTGGAGAAACGTGTGCTCCGCCGGCACTGGGGACCAGCTGGATCCATCTTGCCGGGGCGGCCGGACATCTGCCCTCGCCACGCTTTCGGCTGGCACTTGTCAGAGGGGAAGGGATGGAGCAGCTCTGGTTTTGAGGGGCTGCAGCTCTGACGCTGGCTTCTGGCTCGGCTGCCCCATCCCACCGCCTCCCTCTCCCGTTCCCTGCCTCTCCCGCCCCGCCAATTTTTTGGCAGGGCTGAAGAACAAAAGCGGGGCCCTCCTCCCGCGCGCCCATGATGCCGTGTGCCGAAAGCATATGTTTCCCTGGCAACAGCTATTTTGAAGATGTGCGTCGCTAGCTCTCCCAGTGGTACTTGAGGCCTGGGGAGGAGAAGGTCTCTGCCTCGGAGAGGCGGCACTCGAGCCAGAGGCGTGAGCGGAGCAAGGGGAAAAACAAAGGACAAAAGCACAAGTGAGGAGCTGCCGGCGGGTTTCTGCAGGCAGGGCAAGGCGGGCATGGGGACCGCGTCTTTGATGCTCGAAGCATCGCTTTGCCCCCGGAGCTTTTCCCTGCGCGGGGTGCTCAGCTCCCCTGCTGAAGGAGGGATGCTCCTCCCGAGTGGGATGGGTGCACCCCCGCGGGTGCGCTTGGCCTCGTACCTGTGGGCAGCCGTGGTTGGCAGTGCGGGCGATGCTGAAGGCTGCCGCCGGAGGGTCCGGGAACATGATGGTGGTGGGGCTGATGCTGGGACAGGCAAGGGGGTGTTTCTCCATGCGGTGCCTGAGGGGCGATGAAACAGGGGAAAGCCAGCCCACACGGTGCCGTGCCCGTTCCTGGCAAGCCAAGCGCCGCAGGAGGGGGCGATGGCACCAGGGATGCTCAGGTTGTCCCAAGCCCAGCACCCCCCATGTCCCCAACAGCCCCCCGTGGCCATAACTCACTTGTACTCCCCAATGTTGGTCACAACACTGGCCACGGCGACGAGGGCCCCCAGGGGGGTGGCCAGGGGGGCCCCCAGCCCCCGCAGCAGCACCTGGGAGGTGAGGAGCCCATGGTGAGGGGCCAGCAAGCGGTGGGGAGGGAAACCAGCTGCCCTAAACCAGCATCCACAGACACGGGAGCAGGAGCTGACACGAAGCAGCATCCTTCCCGAGTCAAGACGCTCTGGCCCATGCCAGACCCTGCAAACCTCCCCCCTGCCTCCTCCTGTCCCCAGGGCCACCTCTCACCTCCAAGGCCACGTAGCTCAATCCACGGCAGCGAGGAACGAAGCTCCCTCTGCGGATGACGGTGATACACAGGACCATCCCCGCCGGGTCCCGCGTCCTCGGCTGTTTGGGGAGGAGAGCAAGCAGTGGGAGGAGGAAGGGTCAAGGCCACCGAACGCGGGCGCTGGGCGCGCCGACAGCCCAGTGCTGGCAATAAAGCACCGACTGATAATTAAAGCTCACTGTGCCCCGGAGCCTTCCCGGAAAAAAGATCAATATAGTAAATCCTCCTGCATTTAAATATTTAATCGCTCCCCATCTCTGGGCAGGGAAGAGGAAACTCATTTCTGCTGGCCAGAGCATAGGGGAGGCTGATTTGGGGGGGCAGCATTGAGTGAGTTTGCTGGGTCTCAGCTGTACAGGGTCAGCCAAGTCTCCGGGACTGTTAGTTGGGGGGACATGGAGAAATCCCCACCGAGGCGCTTAGGAAGGGGCTTTTCTCTCTAGGGCTGGGTACCTGCCTGCATTAATTAATGCACAGCAGCCTCTGTTTAACGAACGCCCTGCTATATGGCCTGGCCTCGCCTCTCCTTCCCCAGGATGCTGAGGGCGAAAGCACTTCCCCACTTGCAATCCCCATTGATTTTCCTCCACGTTTTTCCACCAGAGAGAGGAAAAAAGCCCAGCACAACGCCTGCCTTGTTCCCCCCTTGTGGAAAGCTCACAAGCCTCTTTGAGCACCTCCCCCGGCTTGCGAAATTGGGGTTTCCCACCGGGATTATGCCGTTACACAAGGCTCCCTTTGCCCACAACCCCCCAGCTACAGCCCTGGGGTGAAAAACCAAAGTTATAAGCAGGAATAAGCAGCAGGATGGAGGGGCAGGGGCTGTCCCTACCAGCACCAGCCGGCAGTGGTGGGGCTGGAAGGGCTGGAGGTGCTGCACCAGCAGCTGGAAGGTCCCCAACGCCTCCTTGGTGGCTTTGTCTGCCACGGTGAGGGTCAGGGCTGGAAGGGAGAGGGTCAGCTGTCAGGACAAGCAGGGCTGGCCACGGGGTTTGGGGAAGGGGAGAGCAGGCGAAGCAGTGGGGAGCAGTGTGGGAGAAGGTCTGGGTGATGAAAGGACGAGGCGATGGGAAGGTTGATGTATTTTCAGCAGCCCCTTCCCCTCGCAGGTCTTGGTGGGGTGGATGGGGGCAGGATTTACACCCGTCCAGGGTTTATATGCACACACACACACACGTGTGCATCCCAAGGAGCCATCGAGAGCAAGTCCCAGACAACCTCAAGAAAGCAAAGCCCATGAGCAACCGGCTCCACTGCAGCTCAGATTCCCACTTAAGAAGGCAGGATTTCCAGCTGATCCATCTAATCCACCTCCCCGGCTCCAGCCCACCCTGCTCAGCTGCCGGGGTGCGATCCTGCCCTGAGCCCTCCCAGCCCCAGGGTCAGCCCGCAGCCCACCGGTGGCTTTTGCAGTCACTTGCCACCACCACGGCATCTGCCCTCTCAGGGCTGCCTGGTCCCCATCCGTCCCCTGGCATGGCAGCATCACCCCCACGGCCGCTGGCACCCCCAGCTCTTCCCTTCATTTAAAGCAAAGCTGCAATTTAGTTGACAAGCACGAGCAGGAGCCTTTTATCAAAAAAAAAAAGGAGCTGATGGAAGGGAAAACCGCCCTCTCTTTATGCTGCCATCAAGACTTGGGCTTCCCTTCCCCCAGCTTAATGATTGTGCCGAGGCACCCGCCTTAACTCCTGCTTGGCCGACCTGGCGATGCCACAGGTCGTGCGTGGCCCCAAGATGAAGACAATGGACCAGACAAGAGCTCGGACCACGCTTTCCTGTGCTCATGCTTTTCAGCAAGCGCTCGATTTATATGGAGATTTCCTTTTCCTCCCAGTCCCTTGTAGAAAGAGCACCAGGGAGAATGTTCTGGGGTCGAGCAAGAGACAAGTGGCTTTCTGTCAGTCGTCACCAATGATAGATCATGCTTGGTGGAAACCGTATTTCTGGGCAAGAAAAAGTGTGGGCTGCACCTGGAAATGACAGCTCCGTTTGCAACAACTGGGAGCTGAACATCTCTGAACATCTGGGGGATGCTGGGAGGCGGATGAGCGGGGCTGGAGGTCCCATCACGTCTCCCAGTACCACCCAGGACAAGTCCAAAGTACATCAAAAGCTCCTCAGTTTCCTTTAGGTCAGGGCCTAATGCGATTAGGCATGACGTGAAGGTTGGCTGCCACGGTTTGTTTTGCAAGGGGCTCGTTATGATCAAATCCCGGCCCCTAACGCCATGAGTTTTATTACAATTAGAGACTTAGCAGTCCTGCGTGGGGAATAATGGCATTACGATGTGGATCCAACCAATACGAGGGGTCGGGGTGGCAGCAGGGGAGGATTTGGGGTGCTCTCCTCTGATACTGGATCCCACAGGATGCTTTGGAGGACACCCAGAGCTGGGCACCGTCAATTGCCCCATCCCTCAGTGCCGTATTTGGGGGCACGTCCCTCCCGGTCCTATCCTGAAGCCACCACAGCCATGAGGGGCTCAGGGCATGGCTCATCCCCATCAAGGCTACCTGGGTGCTGCTCAAGGTCCTTTGGAGCACAGGATCCTGAATATCCCCAAATTAACCCTTTGTGGACCATGCCCTGGTCCCCAGCATCACTGTCCCCACAGTCCTCCCATGCTCTCACCTGCCTGGCTCGCATCTTCAGCATCCATTTCCACCGTCACCTCCTCCTCCCAGGTGGGTGCATGGGTGGGCACTGAGGATGCACGGGTCGCCTCCGGCTTCTGCTCGTCCCCTCTGCTGGTCTTACTGGGAGGAAAATGGAGGCAAGACAGGCTGGTTACTGGTGAGGAAGGGGGATGTGTAGGCAGGGAGCTGGGCCTGGGATAAGCACTGTCCCTGCTCGGCGCAGGGAACAGCGGCCAGCCCACCCTGCCACCACCCTTCACAAAGCTCTGCCCCTGCTCTGGGGGGGCTGTGCTGGGGGCCCAGGCCCAGTTTTACTCCCGGCTGCTGGATCCTGCTGAGCCCCCAGTGATGGGGTTTGCATCCCCTTTTATCCAAAAGGCTATTTCAGACCCCGGAGGCTAATTATCTAGCGGTATTGATGAAGGGACAGGGAGGAGGCTGCTGGGAAAGGAGAGAGAAGATTGAAAGTTAACGACTGCTGTCATTAAACGAGGCACATAACGAGGCTGAGCAATAATTATGGTGGTGTTAGCGGCTACAGGCCCCGGGTAATTCTTCATCCATCCTGGTGCAGGGTCATCACCATCAGGGCTGTTTTGGGGTTGTTCCTCTCACTTTTATCAGTTGATCATCAATTACTCCCAAGCTTGACTAATGATAATAATGCCTCCCCCCCAAACTGGGGGGGCTGATAGATCTTTTGGGGTGTGTCTGCTGCCCAGCGAGACACTTGGCGTTATCCAAGGAGTCCCAAGGCCAAGGCAGAATCCCAGCACTTGGTCACGTGGTGACCCCAAGTCCTCTCCATGCCCAGTCATGGGGTGGAGGGGGACAGTGACGTGGCATCAGGCCAACATGACGCAGAAGTCCCAGCCTTGTCAATGGGCTGCTCTGGATATTAAGATGATAAAGTACCCGGTTCTGCCTCCTCCAGGAAAGCTCTTGCTGGAGCAGAGCCAATGCGGCTATTAGGGAGAGGTTACCGGAGCGCTGCGGTGACAGAGAGCAGATGGTGGCACTTTGCCACCCCATCTCTGTGGGAAAGGAGATGACTTCCAGCTGCAGCACAAGCTCCAGGTGGTGGTGGGACCAAGCAGGTTCATCCTAGAGGTACAAGCCACCTGGGAGGATGCTCCACACTTAGCAAGACCTCTGTCCTCTCCCGTTGCTGGAGAGAATGGTCTAACAGACCCTCAGCCGAGCTGCACCCGTGCCCCATGCTCCTCTCCCATCTCCTGTGTGTCACCTTCCCCACTGGAGAAGCCCACCTGCATCCCGCAGGGATGGAGCCCAGACGGCCAGCTCTGGCAGGTGGGAATTAGCATTGGGCTGGCCCTGTAGTAGAGGGGCTGGAAGAAAATCGGCTCTCCAGTAATGAGCTCTGTGGGGGATTGCTCTACCAGCAACGTGCTCGGAGTCTGAATGAAGCCAGACCTGGGCTGGGGGGGTGGGAGGAGGAGGAGGGTGACAACTGGCTGCTCCGGGCCCCCTTCATTATAGACTTGCCTAAGGACGAGAGAGCATTCAAAAAGAGCTATGAAGTGGGGAAGGGAAGGGGGGGACAACCCACAACAGTGCAACACATGGGGATGTGCTTCCAAAACAAACGAAGAGGCCGGGGGCAGTAGGAACAGGAAGAGCAGAGATGGTTTGATGTCTCCTCCTCACTACAGCCAGCTCCAGACCTGCTGGTGGGGCAGAAGACACCCCAGCTGCAGCGATCCCCTGCCCATGGGGGGATGGCATGCCTTGGGGCAGGACATGGCCTAGCTGGACCAAGAGATGCTCTGCTGATGGCCCTCATCCCTCCCCGCCTGCTCCAGGCAGGCACTTCAGTATGAGGATGCACCAAGTCACCCACCGCTGCGATAAAAGATAAAGATAAAAAGATAAAGACGGCCACCCCCGGGGAGTTATTATACATGATATCTCAGCTATGGTGCTCAGGGACAGCCACCCCGCTGCATGTGACATCCGGGGACCCAGCAAAGGGCTTAGTAGGGCTGTGCCCAGCCCTCGTAACTATTTATTTACCCAGCGTTATAAGTTGTTATCTCCATGGGGTGAGTTATTTCTCAGGGCCAACATCCCCTCAGAGGCAAGGCAGTGGTGCAGGCGCATGGTTCTCGGGGAAGAAAAATACAGTGCGGCACGGCCATGGTTCGCAGGAGCGACATCCCGGGGGTTACTTGTGCGGTGGTTGCGGGGTCTGGCTCTGGGGAAGGTGACGCTTGCCCCCCTGCCACGCAGCCCCACTCTGCTTGGTGCCGAGCCTGGGGGGGCTCAGGTGCAGTTTGGGTAAATAAAGATGGATAAATAAATCACAGAGGTGTAAGAGCAATGTCTGAAAAGATTCAGGATGAGAAGGGAAGAATTATAATTCCCCCTCTCCTTTGAGAAACCCCATTTTTGCATCGCTCCTGACCCTCTAACGGTCCATCTTCATCCCACCGCGACTTAAGTGGGGTGCTGGGGCGAGGAGGGGACCCCCAAAGTCCCACTTGGGCTACTTTCCACACTCCCTCACTTTGGGCTTATCAGCTGAGTCCCTGCTTTCTTTGCAGGCATGTTGCAGAGCCAGAAGGCTTTGCTTGCAGGAACACCCCTTTCCCAGGAGGAGCACCCCATCTGCGCCACCACCATCCCCCAGGCGGGGAGCAGACGGCGCATTCAGCAGCGACCTTGAGTTTCTTCTCTCGGCGCTGAAGAGTGGCAAGGAAGAAGCGAGGAGGCCCTTCCACCCGCCCGCGGTACCCAATGGAGAGGAGAAGCCGGCCAGAGCCTGGCGCTTTGTGCCGTTAATTGCAAACACACCTGCCTCCAGCGCACCAAGGTCATCCCTGCATCACGCCAGTCCAGGAGCAATTTATCTCTGCGCATGAGGAAGTGAAAGGAAGACGCAGAGCAGACCCACGGGTGCCCCTGAAAGCAGGGAGGGGGGGATTTGCTCAGCATTCAGAGGATGAGGAGCAGAGCCAAGCCGCTGCCAGGTCCCCCCGGAGGAGCCCCATCCTCTCCGGGGCAGGGATGAGCCCAAGCCCATTGGGATGCTTGTGCAGGCTTCTCCTGCCACTTGAGGTCTTTCAGATTCGCTCTGCCAAGCTTTTCCCTCCCCGATCCTCTGTACTGAGAGCTGGAAGCGATGCATACAACTATGGAGCACTATGGGATGTCGAGTCTGGGCACGAGCGAGTGGGCACAGCCACGAAGGGCTGGCGCGAGTGGAGGCGCTCCCCTCCTCCCATCCCACTCCTGATTTTGGGAGGTGACGCTCTGGGTGCCAGTGGTTTGAGCTCGGGCTGGCTCCACTGGTGGCACCCAGCCGCTCTGGGGGGGGACCTGCTGCTGCCAGGTCCCCACCGGCACCGTCCACCGACCGCTTCTCCTTCCCGTCTGTAAAAACCCACCTTTTAACTGCAACATGCTACCCTCCTTCAAAAGCAAGCGCCCTGAAAAACAATAACTGATTCCCTTCTGCCTTGGCTCCCTCACTATGGTTACTAAAAGGCCCTTCATGTGTCCTGCATCCCTAATACCACCCTCTCCCCCCCTCCATCACTCCCCCGTTACCATGGCGATGTGGTGATGGAGCAGCACCAGAATGTAAAGAGATGCAACAATCACACGCCACCCTCGTGCTATCATTTAGGACATTGATGTTTAAATCTCCTGAGATTATCTGGGTATAATTGGTTTATGGAAATAGAGACAACTCTTGCGGTGGAGTTACTCAGGCTGCCGGCGCAGAAAGCGGGTCCTTGGCATGGGGGGGTGGGCAAGAGGAGAAGGGGGGATGGAGGGGTGGCAGTGGGGGCTGCTAGCCCACAAGCCAACTGGCTCCTGCTGGGCTGCGGGTGCTAGCCAGCCCCAAAATCCCAACAGATGCTGCCCCTGTGGTGGAGAGCCACATCCCTCCTGCCCAGGGAGCCTCCGGGATGTCCAACACAGCTGGGGCCGGGCATGGTGGAGAAAAGGCACACTGTGCCACACCGACAGACCTTCCCCATGGCTCTCTGGGGTTCCACACCGCCAACCACCTCGTGAGCAACAGTTTGCTCTACAGGCTCGCAGACAAGATGTTTCCAGGCTTTCACGGCCCCGGCAGCTGATTGTCCGAGTGGATGAGCGCAATCGAGGCACCCGCTCGGGTACCCAGCGCTGCCCCAGAGACACCAAACTCTGCAGGGAGCCAGGCGACGGTCTGGAGCCACCGACAGCTGCTTCCTCCTCCCTTCTCCAGGGAAGCAGTGCCAAAGCCGCTCTGCCTCCTGCAAGGGCTCTTTGGGATCCCAAGCTCACCCCTCAGCAACAGCGAGCGGAGCGGCCTCCCTCTTAACACAGACCAAAGCATGACCAGCTAATTGAGTCCCCTGGCACATGCATAATGCACGAGGAGCCAAGTTCTCCTTACCCAAGCATTCTGTTTTATTTATTAAAACACTATTTTATTTATTGTGATATCATCCCCAAACCCAGGCAACATTACCCTGTGGATTCTTTGACATCATTTTATACTTTCAATATTAGGAACGCTTTCTTCCCAATGCCCCGGCGAACCAAAGGGCCCTGTCCTCCGCCTTCCCCCATCTCAGTGGGAAGTCCTGGCTCCTCTCCCCGTGCCGAGCATCCCACAGAGGTGACGCTTGTGCGTATCACCACAAAAAGGGGTTTCCTCCTCCCCAGGGTTTGCAGAGAGTTAGTAATGGGGTGACAACTCCTAAACCCCTGCGTCCCCGTGGTCCCCATTTGCGGATGATGGGTACTCACACGATGACATATGGCCACGGCACCCGGCCCTCCCGCGTAGCTGGCAGGTTGCTGGCACAGTGGAGGGTGACAGTGATGGCTTCCTTCCCCACGCGGGCCACGTGTCCCCTGCCAGCCCTCGGTGGGTGCCCTGGCTCTTCCATCCCGGCGGGGGACTTGGATACCTGCTGGGAGCAAGCAGGAGAGACGTCAAGGCGGGGAGCGGCTGGCAAAGCTGCAGGCACATCCCCATCACCCAGCCTTGTCCCCACAGCCCCAGCTCAACCCTGAGAGCCCATATGGGGGAGATGATGCCCCTGGTACATCTCCATCACCTGAACTTGTCCCCTCAACCCCTGCTTAATGCCAAGAGCCCAGATGGGGGAGAAGGAGCTGGGTAGATGATGCTCCTGGCACATCCCCATCGCTGCTGCCTCTTCCCTGTCCCCAGTGTCCAGCTGTGGATCCACACCATGGATGTCACCATGTCCCAGCGAGTGCCAGGCTCTCTGGGAGGACACCCAGCAGCATGAGAGCATCCTGTGTGGGGTGAAACCAGCCCAGCATTGTCCCATGGGGGCCCGCTACACCACACTCCAATCAGAGACCCCAAGACAGGTCACCAAAATGGGGATTAACCATCTAAAGCACCTCCATTTCCCCCATGCCCCTCTGACCTGCCAGCAACACCCAGCCCCAGCCATCCCCCTGCTTCCCCTTTGCACCAGCCCAGGCATCTCTGCAATTTATAGGGACTTGGTGGGAATTGGGATCTCAGCCCAGTCCAGGGGGGAAAAGGGGAGAGCGGTGGCTCCCCCCACCCAAGCTCATTAATTCCCACCAGCTGATGTGCTAAGGAGCAGCAGAGCCACAAGCTGCCACTCCTGGCTCGTGGGGGGACCCCTCCCCGCACACATCACACCCCATCCAAGTGAGAGACAGTGCCGTCCCCCCTCCCCGGCTGCATTCTCGCTGTGCCACCGTCTTGGGCAGCACATGGCATTAATGGTATTGAATAGGGCTGTGGCTACAAGGTGTTAAAACCTACCCTGCCCTGCTGCAGACCCCAAAAAGCAAACCCTTCCCTGCATCCTTCCAACCTCCTGGGGTGAAAGCAAGAGCTCCAGCCCAGCAACCACCCTGTGGGCTTCTCAAAGCCGCTGCCTGTAAATCCCCTCCAAGCCCTGCAGCAAAAGGGGCTGGTTCATCCTAAGCCCCCTCCCTTGTCTCTCCCAAGGCTGCCCGGCTGCAGTGGTGATGCGGTTGGCAGCAGGGAGGTGACCCGTAACAAACCCAAACCCAAGGATCACTCGTGGGATGGAAACCTGGGTGCTCTGAACGCCAACAGCTCAGAAAAACATTGAAATCCTTTTTTTCTCCCCCTTATTTTTTTGCTGTCAGCCGGAGCTCGGGGCTGGGTGCTGGGGACCAGCTCAGCGTCCATGACAGATGGAAAGCAGCACTGGAGGGGCAGAAACACAAAGTGGGGAAGGATTCCCTGGCCTGCAGAGCAGATGGGGGGCATGGATCCCAGCCCCACCCTGGCTCCATGGCAATTATCCACCTGCCCAGTGATGCTGATGGAGTAGGGAAATTACAGGGTTTCATGACCGTGGCTTTTCTGGAGAGGAAGGGAAAAGGGGGGTGGGAGGGTGGAAGAGCATAAACACTACCCTAAAAAAAAAATAAAACAACATGATTTTGCCCCATCCCAGCATCAGCAAAGAAGGCAAACCGCAGGATGGAGCCGGGGAAAGGAAGTGAAAAGCACAGGCTGGGGTTTAGGACCCCTGGGCTGTATCAACATGCAGCTGCATGACCAAGGGACGGCAAGGGTGGATGAAGGCTTCGAAGAGGCAGGGCACCGGATTCGCGGGCAGGATGCATGCACGGGTGCTCTGCCCGGGGACCACTCTCTCCTTTCAGGAAAGCATCTCTTCAGGCTCCAGCCCTGGAGCTTTAGTGAGTATTCGCACCCCAAACAATCATTAAAAACCCAATCCAGAGGAATTCCAGCTGGCAGAGCTGGGAAGCAACCTTGCTTTGAATTGTACGGGCACCTCTGAGCTCGCTGATGGAGCCCTGCTCTGAGCGACCCCAGGACCTACGCTGTGATGCCGGATCGGTGTCCCACACCCTTATTTACAGCTCCAGACCCCTATTTTGGGCTATTCCCCTATGTTATCCCTATTTTCTTTCACATTCCAGGTAACAGAAACAGGTTTCTTAGCGCACCACTTATATTTACATCTCCCTAAAAAAAACCCCAACCAAACCCAAGTAGGTTTTACCACTAGTAACGCTTACAACAGGATAATTAGTTAATTAGTGAGGGGTTTTAATAGAAGATTCCCAAGTGGTTAAGCTAAGTAAAACTCAGCAGGAGAACAAAATGTTTTAAAAATAGCAGGTGTGAACAATGCCAAGCTTTGCAGGCAACCGGTACCCAAAACCCTCAGCAAGGCTGTGATTAACTACCGAAAAGAAAAAAAATCCCAGCACTATGCAAAGCCAGGAGGAAATTCAGTATTTCTTCCAGAAAGGAGGGTGCCTGCGGTTCCAGGTAGAGCCCACGCTTGTTTTTCAGCTCTCTTACTCAGTGGGAAACAAAACTTCCCCACCCCTGCCAAGCCAAGCACTCCCACCCAGGAGTCTGCAACCTGTAGCTTGCGATGGCAGAGAAAAAAAAAAAAAAAAAGAAAAAATGAAGTTCCCATGTCCCCAGGGGTCTCAGCTGGGGACACCACAGGTTTAAAACATTTTGAGGTCCCTTGGAGCATCACAGACACCTGCAGAGCACCTCACACTACCCTGGTCCCATGCAGCACCTTAACCCCGAGCCACCCTTAAAGCATCCTGAGTGATGAGTATTAATTATTCACCCACAGCGTTGCAGGGAGGTTGATTAACGGGGCCCGAGCTGCCATCATCGTAATTTGTTTTTCTAGCCACTCTTTATCATCTCGAAAGACGCACCGAGGCCCAGGCAGCTCCTCTACAGCAGCGCTGAGCCAAGATGAAATTGCTTCTGGCTGTGGGCTGACAAGGCATAAATAGCCTCAAGAGCCCGGTGTTTAGTTCAGGGAGGACAGCCCGGGCTGGGAGCCAGCAGGGACGTCCAGGCACGGCACTGTGGGGGCTCCTCTAGCCCGGCTTGGCCCCTGCCCCCAGCTGGAAGAGCCTGGCTGCAGGTTCCCCCCCGGCAGAAGGTCGGTGCTTTGCAGGGATGCTCCTTGAATTTCAGTTTTCTCCAGTACGATGGACAGCTCAAGAGGGGAGGTAAGCACCTGGGGGTGAACACCTGCAGCATTCGCCTCCTTGACCCCCAGCATAGCCCTGCCAGCGCTCCCTGGGACGATGCACTTCTGCAGGAGAAGCCACCATCCCCTGCCCTACCATGGAAGGACCAGGACCCTCCTGGCCCTTGCACAGCGAGCCCCATGAGCCCCCAGCCCCGGCTAAAGCCCGGAGCAGTCCTGGCACAGGACCGGGGATCCCTTCCTCTATGGTGGGAACGCTCACAGCCCTGAGCTCCTCCCGGCCCCTGGCAATTTATGAGCGGCTGTTAGGAACGTGTCAGCTTTATCCTCCTCCTGAGACTTCATAAAATAATAGTAGGCTCCACGAGCGAAGATAGACTGGGCCTGGTGTGAGTTTTCGTACATGATGTCTCCCCAGGCTCCTTTCAAGCCTCCTTACGGCAGCTAAACACCAGGCAAGCCGCTTCCCCTCCCCTGGCAGCTGACAGGATGGGAAAAAAAAGAAAAAAGTGCTACTAGGCTTTAAACAAGCAGCAGGATGAGCCCATGGGTTACACCTCCAGCTTTGTGCCATGGGGGGCTCTGAACACAAGGAAGGGTTGGGGCATGGCCAGGACGTCCTGGAGCCAGGCCAGCCTGGGACGTCCTAGCAGATCCAGCCACCTCTCAGGGCTGGACCTCAGGGATTTGGGTTGGAAGAGCATGCCAGGAGCCCCCAGGACACTGCAGGGCATCTTCTGATAAGGGGGGTGAGCAGCCAGCTTATGCCCAATCGGCTTCCATCACGGGCAGTGAACAAGCATGCACCCCCAGGCACGGGGGGACTGGGATGGGGATGGGATTTTACGTGTCATCAGGCAGCAAAATGGGGTGAAATACGGGCTTACAGATCACAAGCAGCCCAGCAAGGACTTGGTGGCTGATGGGCGAGTGGATGCAGCCACTTCGCTCAGACCAGCCTTCTCCCAGCGTGCTGTGCAAGGGAATATTTAGCACCCTAAATTCAGGGTTTTCAAGGGGTGGGAGATGCGTTACCTCCCACCTGCACCATGCCCTGCTGCCCCCATGTCCCCTGGCTCCGCGTCGGTCACCGCCAGCCCAGGGTGTTAGGGTACGGCACGACATCCCACATCCTTACGGGTTTGCACCCACCCCGCCCCAAGCATCATGGCTCCTCGTCTGCCTGCCCCGCTCTCCAAAGCAACCGGAGCCTCGGTGCTAATCAGATCTGAGGCTGTGGAATCTCATTTGAGGCTCTATTAATGCATAGCTGGCACGACACAGGCCCCGGCCTGTCTCCAATGAGCAAAACAAGGAAAGCAATCTAGCCGGGAAAAATGCATCACCCGGAACAAGCTCGGGGGAGATGGCCAAACGCAATTACAGTTAAAAGGAAGATTAAAACAGTATCAGCACTCTTCTTCCTCCAACCCCTGGTCCCACCCGTGGGAGAGGAGCACCAAGGGGCATCCCCAGCACCGTGGGCCTTCAAGCAGGGCTGGGAGCTGGTGTGTGCGGGATGCAATGGCAGCAGGATGCTGCCTCATCAAAGCAAAGGGCTTTTGCACGATGCCACAAGCCCCCAGCATCGGTGGAAGGCTCATCCATGGTTTGCTGACGCAGCACGGGGAGGTGTCACCCCCAGGGTCCGGCTGCAGAGGCTTTCTCCCTCTTTGCTCAGATACCGCTGAGGTTTTGCTCCCTGGTGCTTTGGAGCTGCTTGTCATGGGATGGGAGGATACAGGCCCCCCTGTAACGACACCTGCAATTAGCATCTGACAGAGAAGCCCTTGTCCTTGAAAAACAGCCTGGAGGATGAGACTGAGGTGGGCACGCTAGGCAAGGAACAGCCATCAGCTTCCCCAGTGAAAGGAGCCGGCACGCACACAGTTTCCATTTCTAGGAGCTAGCGAGCATATCCTCCCCCCCCACAAAGGCTCCAGACTCTGGCAAGTGCCGCTCAAAACACAGCCCGAAGATAAACAGCCATATGGCTGGAGAACTTCAGCTCCACTGATCGCCCAAGGCAGCCTGAGCTCCGTTTTGAAGCAAACCCAATTGTATTACAAGGGGTATTCCCCAACACCTTTGTGCAGCAGGTTCGAACCGCCCTCTGAGGAAAAACACCCGGGCAGTTAAAGCCCTCTCGTAGATCCCCAGGAAAAAAAAATGCAAACAAGCGATGCAGGAGAGCAAACACCGTTTTGTTCATCATTTCATCCTGCTGGCCTCAGCCCTCCCTGCCACTCCGGTAGCCCCCGCTGCTGCTCCGCTTCCATTTCCAAGCCAGGGAGCGGGGAGGGGGGATTTTTTCCTTGGATTTGGGCTTCACTTGATATATGCTTCTTCTTATTATTTTTTTAAGCAAGTTGTTTCCTCCGGGGGACCCTGTGGGAGCTCATTAGAGATCACAGGGTGGTTTCGAGGCACCGGGAGGGAGGGGGCTCCCCCCCCATCAGCACACAGGGATGCTGACTCCAAGCCGATTTCCCCAGGGAGCCCCATTGCCGCTGGCCGGGAATCCCTTTGGGATAAAAACTGCCAAATTCATTTTCCTTCCATTTATGTAGAAAACTCCCAATTCACCTGTCAAATAATTAAATGGGCCAGCAGCCCAGCACCGCCTCGTCTGCTCCATTAGGAGAGTTTTACACTTTCTATATTTATCAGTGGCACCAGTGCAATTTCCTCCCCCCTACCTCTTAAAACAGAGCAATTTTCTCTTTTTAACCCCATTTGCTTTTCTCATCCAGGCAGTTATTTGACACTTAAAGGGATGTGATGACTTAAATTGCAGGAATTAGAGCTAGCAGCCGCTCCTCCTGCCTCCAAGCATCCAAAGATGCTTTACAAACGTGCTTTACAAAGGAGCAAATCAAGAAGCAGCTTGGAAAACCTCTTGAGGATCCACCTTCTCCATCTGAGATTTTTCTCCATTTTAACTACAAAAATGTGAATTGTCACTCTGCACCGGCCCATTTCCATCCCAGATCTCCACCCAGCCAGGGAGAAGCATGCGGAGAATGGGACTTTTAGACCAAGCCAGGCAGCCTCAGCTCCCCAACATTATGATAAGGGATATCACTTCCTTGCAATGCATCACTAGGAACATGCATTTTTCACCCACACTCCCCCCCCAAAATCATCTTTTCAGTAAATGAGAGCTATGCAAGCAGCACCCCAAAGCCATTTGCCTCGGGTCCCCTTTTGCTCCCAGCTCCCTCCGGCACGGAGCGGGGATGATCAAGGGATGCCGACAGCCAGGGCGCTGCTGGAGGAAGGCGAAATCCCTGATGAACCCGTCAAGGCGTGCTCCTCCCTGGGCTGACAGCTTTTCAAAGCCCTACAAATTGCTCGCTGGAGTGGCATTATTCATCTTGTCTGCGTCCCGGGGCGAGCCCTGCCAGCAAAGTTTGTTTTTCAGCCTCATTGGGCTTTCGGTGAGCTGAGGCAGCTCCAGCCCCTCACCCCGGTGTCGGGGCGGCAGGCAAGGGAGAAGGGCTGGACCCCTGCCACCCTCCCCATGACGGCCGCTGTCATCAGGATGAGTGATGGATGAGCCAGACGGGGGACAGACGGGAGACACACGCCATCCATCACCCGCTAACAGAGACCTCTGCCCCAGCCCTGCCGCTCTGGTGATGGGAAGACAGAAGCTTTTATCCACCATCATTGCTCAGTGAGATGGGGCACATTGCTAGGGCATCTGCATCCTGGCACGAGCATCCGCATCCCGGCGCG
Organism: Egretta garzetta; assembly: GCF_000687185.1. Lineage (NCBI taxonomy): Eukaryota > Metazoa > Chordata > Aves > Pelecaniformes > Ardeidae > Egretta > Egretta garzetta. The sequence goes on along the minus strand of NW_009260435.1, from coordinate 2,146,225 downwards.
AGCACCCTTGCCCTGCCCCAGCAGCCCTGCTCCCCCTACCACTGCACACAGCTAGAAACGCAATGTTTCAACCCAAACCCACCCTCCCTGAGCCCCCCAGCACAGCCAGATGGTCAAGTCAGGCTTGCAAATGGGTCAGGGTTTGATTTGAAGCATTCAGGAGAGGCCAGGGCTGGGCTCTGCTCCCCACCAAAAAGCAGCAGAGCTACCAAGCTCATTCAGTTCACAGGGTCATCCACATCTGGCTGGTGGGGAAAGGACTCCAGAGGCAGCTCCTGCATGCGTTAAGGAAGACCCAGCCTGACACACCACCCCACCCCACCCCGCCAAAAGAGGGGTCAAAATTAGGCCAGCTGTGGCTCAGACTCCCCCAGGTCCCTGTGCCTGAAACGCACTTGGTGCCTGAGGAGCCACAGCTTTGCTTTCTGTATCCTGCTTAAAAAAATAAAGGCGATCCTTATTCCAGGGGAACAACTTTGCTCATCCCCTGATTTATGTTGCACTAAGTCGCTTCACACCTGTGCATGCTTTGCTTAGGGAAGCTGGTTAGCTCCATGGGGAATCCAAAGGGATAGAGCCCAGCGTAAAGCGGAGCCAGGAGCTGGTTTGGTCCAATTTTTCAGACCTGTTGCAGCTCCACAAGTCACAGCTGGCCTTGCACGCCTGGATGGGGTGTGCTTCCCATGGGAAGCACCAGCTGTGTCCCACCCAGCTGCCTGATACCCCCTGCGCTCTTGCAGCCTGGTAAACA
>NW_009260435.1:2143444-2145160 GCF_000687185.1 Egretta garzetta | reverse complement strand
GCAAGCTGTGTGCAAACCTATTTGTTTGATGCAGAAAGGCTGTGATTCCTTGTACCCTGACAGCAACAGATTGCTGTTCTGGGATGGGCGCCTCGCTGCCAGCTGGTCCAGGGAGACTGGAAACAAACCATCTTCTATGGGCTTGCAACCAAGTCCAACTGCCAAGGATATCTCCAAAAGCTGGCTCCTTCCCTTCGGTACCTCGTAGACCTGCTGGAAATGAAATGGGAATGGTTCCCAGAGGAAGAGACCCACTTCTGCTGACCTGAGGGCTGATTCCCCTTAACTGAGCCTGGTGCTCTGCTGCAAAGTTCCCAAGGGTGCTGGCAAGCTCAGTCCCCTCTCCTCCATCCCTGCTGGGCTGCAGCAGGAGGTATCCCTGGGGCTGACGGCTCCTCAGCCATCCCAGCAACTGAGAGATCACCCACAGCACGTTATCGACCTACTTGGTGCCCTGCCCAGGCCCTGGGACCATAAGGGAGCTGTCTGGCTCTGCAACACGTGCAAGGCATTTGAGCAGCCAGCGGAGCCTCCCTCTTCGTGCCTAGGAATACATTAGTCACAGCTTATGGTGAGATGAGAAAAGTCATTATCCCCGTGCCTTGGTGTTTCAGGTGGAGCTCAGCACCCATCCATCACCCCCACCATCCTGCAGATGAGATGCTCGGCATGGAGGCAGCGTCAAGGAGCTGGTACCCCACTGGGATGCATCCGCATGTCTTTGCCATTTGAGAAAGCAAAACAGATGGACACAATAGCCCAGCATCCAGGTTTCTCAGCACACCGGTTCAAGCAGCAGCCCTGCGATGGAACCCTTCAGCCCCCTCGATTTGCCCGTCTCCATGCCCCCAGCATTACTGGCTCCTCAAACTATTGATCACCCCACCCCTGCCTGAATTTAGGAAGATATTTAGCCTCTCAAACTTCATTTTAGGGTTCAACATCACCATGCGCTACAGGATCAACACATGACGCTTTGAGATGCTCAGGTTTGGACCACCAAGGGCCAAACCAGCTCTGGCCTGACAAGCAACTCCCCCAGCGTCAGCTTGCTCCGAGCCGCAGTATCCCAGGACTGCTTTTGGAGAGTAAAACTCCCTCCCAGCTCCACCTTGTCCATCCCCCTTTCCCATGACCCAGCACAGCTCAACCACCCTCCAACAAATTTCTCTCACTCCAGCCCTCCCAGGAGGGCAGTGAGCCAACATCCCCCCCGCCTCTCAGCTTTTAATTTTTAAATAAAAACCATCCTGGTGAATGCTTGCTGGGTGACATCAGCAGCAGGTGATTTATTGCATTCCCTCTGGGGGCCCAGGAGCAAAACTGCATTTGCTAATGCCTCGCCTTACGCCCCTGGCCTGGCTCCGCAGCATCCCGTGCCGCATCCCAGCTGATTGCTATCGATTTCCGCAGCTCGCAAGAGTTTATGTCTAGACGTTTGCTGAGCAAACTCAATCAAGCCTCGCTAATAAGCATTTCTGGGCAGTAAATTTTCGGCCGATCGGGGTGGGGATAGCAAATCTTCTTGAAAATCAGGAGAGGCCAAGTGCTGCGGAGGGCACAGAGTTGCTCCAGGGTCCTGAGGGTTTGCAATGCAGCTGCCCCAGAGAGGGGCTGAGCAGCTCAGCGGGGCTCCGGCACCCCCTAACTCCCCTGAAACACATGGACCAAGCATGCCAGAGCCATCAATGACACATTTATCCCATAAATAGAAAG
>NW_009260435.1:2129602-2143334 GCF_000687185.1 Egretta garzetta | reverse complement strand
GGAAAGAGATGAGGCACAAAGGTGTCCCGCAGCACCAGGTAGCCCCCATGGCCATCCTCCCGCAGGGGAGAGGGATGCCAACCCACTCAGTTTTTACCCTACAGCCACACCAATGCAGTCACCAGGACCAAGAAGCACACATCCAGCATTTAGAACATCCTGGTGACGGCAACGGGGGCACAAGCCACCACCTGCGGAGTCCCTTGGCACCTCTGCACCACAGAAGCCCTTATCTGGGGGGCTGAGTAAGGGCTACCAGCCCCATCCCTGAGCCAGCAGTGTTTGCTGGTGGCCCGAGGCTGCAGAAGACCTTGCCATCAATTCCATCATCCCCAGCTCTCCTACCAGCCCAGCTGGAGGACACGAGGGACTCCCTGGAAGGAGAAGACAGCCTGGAGGATGCCTGGGGAGGGTTCACAAGATCACTCCCATCTCCAGTGCTGTAATCCAGCTTTCTCAAAGCAATGTTTTCACAGGTGGATGAGACACCTCTGAGAGCGGCATGGGCAACATCTTCATCAACGGACATGTTATTCTTATGGTGCGATGCAGGAAACAGAGCCCCTGGGGTAAGGGTTGTCTTTTCCCTTTATTTAGACAGCTTTTAACAGAACTAAGGAAAGAGAAACGCAGCCTCTCGGGCTGCGCTAGCCCTGCCCTATGGTTTCAGCAGTTTTTAGAAGCCTAAATCTGAGCTGCAGATGAAACATTTAAGCTGTGTCAGCCCCAGATGCCCACAGTTGGCATTTTCAGAGCTTCTAGGTGACACCATCTGCTGCCTGGGGACAGCCAGCTTGCAGGGCTGCTTTTTGGTACTAGAAACACAAAGTTTAGTGTCTCAGCCCCCATCCCCACCACCAGACTGGGAACACGGATGGCCTGGGAGCCAGAGCAGCACTGGTACCCAAGCTGAGCCAGGGTAGAGGTGGCCATGTCCTCTTCCACCCCTTCGTTTCCTCTCTGGCACTGCAAAGCTCTAAGAGGAAACTACTATGAATAATAATATTTTGTTATTAATTTAGGGTTGTCTTTTCTCCAGTGGCTGCACTCACCTGCGCTGGTGAGGAGGCCAGATCAGGGCTGTAGCCTGGTGAGGAGAGGTGGAAGCTGCAGCGGCTCATCGCAGGGACAGGCAGGGAGAGAGAGGAGGAGGAGGAGGAGGAGGAGGAGGAGGAAGGATGCTTGTCTGCTGAGTTACTCAGAAACTCCGGGGAGGAGCTGAATGCAGGGTCAGCCCGCAGCCTCTGGGGGTTAGAGAAGGCATTTGAAAACCCAGCTTTGGGCTCCAGCACTGCTTTCCCAGTCCTCCCAGTGATGCCCATAACATCTCTCCCCACACACCAGGAGACCCCTCTGCATCCCAGCTCCATTCTCTAACCCTCAGGCTCAGAACCTCACCCTTCAAAGGCAGAACTTTTTCAAGAAATAAAATAGTCATCAACCCTAAACCAGCCATAACCACCCCAACATTTATTTTAGACTTAGAGACACCCTCATCTCCCTATGTCCTTGGGGATTACTGCTCCACAGCCCCAATAGGGAGGGAAGAAGAAAAAACCAACAAAACCAAAACACCCCCCCCACCCCAAACCAAACCTATTCTCACTTAGAAAAATCTCTTAACAAGCTTTTTAGCAACCCAGCCCTCCCTCCCTCCTTTATAGGGAGCACGAGGAGGGCAGGGGGATGCTGGGGAGCTTCACCCTGAAAGCCATAGAGACCTCTCCCTTTTTGCTTTTGCTCCAGTTGGTGCCTGTGTGGGGCTGTCTAGCTACACTTGGGTCAAATCCTATCCTAAGCAGGGTGGTCTGCTCTTGTTTTGCCAGAGCACAGGATCTCTGCCTCCCAAATCTGGGCTCTCCTACCTCAGGGGAGCGGGTATGGTCCTCGGTGGGCAACGAGTGGTAAGCAGACTCAGGTGTACAGAGCGAGTGGCTGGGGACAGGAGCAGCCAGGGTTGGGGATGCTGGGGCTGTGCCTGGTGCTTGCTGGTCCTCCTGGGTGCCGGGGGAGAGTGGCGGGGGTAGAGCCTGTGTGGTGGGTGCCCGGTGCTCGTGCAGGCGGGCGGTGAGGGCCAGCCGGCCGCAGTGCATCGCTGGCTGCTTGCTGCCCACCCGCAGCAAAGCCATCACGGCGCTGTAGTGGTACCAGTCCTCATCCCTCCCAGCGGAGAGCTTCATCCGGGGCTGGTTGGTGCGGGGATAGATGGCAAAGAAGGCTTCACCCACCCGCTGGCTCCTCCACATCCTCTCTGCCCTCCTGGGAAAGTGCAGGGCCTCAATGTGGAGCCGCACGTCGTGGTTCTTGTCGTTCTTGCAGAAACCTGCCAGGAGTGGTGAAAGCGAAGCCTTGCTTAGGAGGGCTGGTGGTCCCCGGAGCATCTCCTGGGCTTATCCACCAGCAGCCCTGGTTAGCTAGCAAATGGGTTATCCAGCCAGGATGCATTGACACTTTGGGGGTGTGTGTGGGTGTTTGCATTGCTGGGAGTGTTGGCCCCACTCTCCAAGCTGGATCTGCCCCATTCACCCCACTAAGCTCAGACAGCTTTGACTCCAGCTCAAGGTTTTGCTGGGGGGGCAAAGCTGTGGGCATGGCATGGAGAGAGGTCTGCAGGCCATGAGCATGGGCATGGCATGGGGGGGTGGTCTGCAGGCCATGAGCTGCAGAGCTCACTGCGGAGCTGTGCTCTGGGGTCACCTCTGCCACCAGCCCATCCCCGTGGCATCCAGGCTCTTACCTTTGGGCAGGGTGAAGGTGAATTTCCTTTTCTGGAAGGAGTAGACCTGGCCGAGGTCACGCTGCTCAATGGTGTCGGTGGTGCCAGTGCTGCCCTGAACAACCTCCCCGCTGTTGATGCAGAGCTGGATGCCAGCGCTGGAGCCCCGCAGCAGCGGGTTCTCCACAGTGAGCCGCAGGGCGTAGCGGCCCTGCCGGTTAAACTGGGCACTCACCACCTCGAACTCAAAATCCAGGGTCTTCTCTTCAGCCTTCAGCCGGGAGCGCTGCAGGGCCAGGGGGATGCGAGGCTCCCCTGCCTTGCCCGCCATGGGGACAGATGGGACCTGGAGATGAACCTTCCTTGATAGCAGGGCCCTTGCAGATCTCTGCCCTGGAGCAAACCCTCCTGGCAGCCTGGGGCAGGTTTCTGAGCTGACCCAGCCCTGCTGCCACTTTCCCCTTCTCTCCAGCAGGGAAAGTGCCTGGGGGTGCCCCTGGGTATGTGTTGGCTTCACATCTCAGCAGGCAGCATTCAAAGCCAGCAAAAAAAAGAAAAAGAAATCCCTGTTCCTGCAAAAGCATTCTTTGGTGCCACAGGGAGATGCTGAGAGCTTTCCTGCCCCTCTGCAGTGGCAGGGACAGGGGCTTTGAGCTCTGGTTTGTTTGCTGGGAAACCAGGTAACTAGATGCAAAGCGGTGGCTGCCTTCCAGCAAGCAGCCTGGGATATCCAGGGTGATGCTGAGCAATGCAACACAGATGTGTGTGTGCATACAGGGTGTGCGGGGGAGTGTGCATCCCTGCAGTGGGGAGCTGATGGTTCCCTGAACTCTTTTGCTTTGGGACCTTCACCACAAAGGGGTTTGCTGGATGTTGCAGAGTCTCCGAGAGATGGTGGTGCGAACCACACTGGCTGCTCCCATGTATGGCTGACCCCCGTGGGACTGTCCTGTTCCTCCTGCACCCATGGGCTGCTTGCTGGATCTCCTGCTGATGGGACCAGGCAGCCAAGCCTGAGACTGCTTTTTGGTTTGTCTCCAAGACAATTTTTTAGCTGGGTTTGCTTGTGGAATTAGCTCCCCATGGGGTCAGGCAAGCCAGGGGAGGGGAATGGATGAGCCTGGGGAGCAGTGCTTGGCTCTTAGATCAGTGCCCAAAAGGGACTGGGGACATTTGCCCTCCTAATCCTAATGCCTGGTGACTTTGCAGGCAAGCCCAAGGCAGAAACCACCCCATGACTGAAAGTGTTTCTACCAAACCAGCAGCCGAAATGGTTCTTTGCAGGCACAACATGGAGGTGTGCATTTGCAGCCGGCCTGGGAGCTTGCTGGGCTTTGGGCACCAATGGATCAACCCAGAGCTGACATCTTGCTGCTGCAGCAGTGGCTGGGAATGCCCGGGGAGTCAGGACCGGGCTGCAGAAGGGGAGCTGGAGCTGGTGTGGTGCCTGGATGCTGGTCAGGAGCCTTGCAGGGGTGATGTCCTGAGGCAAAGCTGGCTATGAAGGGGTTTTGGTCCAGGTCTGCTCTCCTCTGGCTCAGCATTACACCGGCCACTCTTCCCTGCACAGGAATATGCAATTCTGCCTGGTGCAACTGGAGCTGAGCTCCCTGCCTGCTAAATCTGCTGCCGAGCCAGCTGAGCATCCAGAGGTTAGTCCCACCATGGGTATTTTGGGACTGACATGACGGGAGTTGATGGTCTGGGGTGGGCAGGCGCTGGAAGGGCACAGTCTGATTGTCGCCAGGAGCCCCCTGCCCTGTTCTATCTCATTCCCCCATTGCGTGTTCCCACAGCTTTCAGGATGTTTCCAGTGAAATGTGAGCCAGAGTCGGGCTAGCAGATGGCCCTTCTCTAAGACAGCTCCGTGCTCCGTCTAAAAAGCCACATTCCAGTCTCTTCATGCTGGTGCAAGCTTGAAACAACAAGGTTATCTCCCAGGGGGTAGCTGGCTGGGGGATAAAACAGCATCTGAGACCCTGGGGCATAAGATTTTTGCTTTTTTTTTCCTAGTAAGTTTTTTTTTCTGCAAGGCAGCCAGGCCAGACCTGTACCAAATGCATTGCCCCCAAGAAGCCCTTTGGCAGGGAACGTGGGTCATGGATGGACTCATTAAAAAAAAATCCTGGTCTCCCACGCCTTCCCAATGCTTCCAGGGAGGCTGGTTGTACCTCCTGGTCCTTCCTCACTTTCTATTTGGGAAAGAAAAATATAGGTTGGAGTCTTGCCTCGAAGCACTGGTCCCAAACACAACCTCACTGATGTATTTAACCTCCTGCCATGGTGAGGATGCTGGTCAGGGTGAGGACAGGAGGGAAATGGGCCGCAATTCAGGGGTTTTGGGGTGCTGAGTTGGGGTTAAACAGAAAAGGGTGCTCTGCGGGGTGCTGAGGTTGAGGGTGGGGCAGCATTTTCCTGCCAGTTGAGCCTCTTGGGAAGAGTGCTGATGTCCCCAGGGTGCTCAGATCCGCCGGCGGCTGGATTGCTTCCCGGAGAGGGCTGAGAGCATAAATGCTTTTCATGCTGTTGGAGGGCTCGGTGGTTCTTTCCCGAGCGACCACTCAGTGCTCCCGAAGCAGCGATGCGTGTGAACAGGATGGTTTCCCCCAGCCAAGAGCCCGTGGCGGCTTGAACTGCTCTGAGTTGTTTCACCTACACGTTTGTGGCAATCTGGGCTGCTGGTCCCCTATGGCGGTGTCACTGTTGTGCTTATCTGTGCAGCTGGGACTTGCTCCTGCACCACCATACTGTGGTGGGCACCCTGCACCACCCAGCTGGGCTCTGCTTCCCTGGGGCACAGCTGCAAGAGGAACCATGGTGATCAAATCAGGGTCTATGTGAAGGATCACACTCTGGTCTTCAGCTCCTAAAGGCACCTGAAAGATTCCCTCTGCCTCGATAAAAAACCCTGCCAGGCCCTAATGCGGGGAAATGGGAACTATTTCATCCTTAACTAGACTGCTTAATTTCCTTCCCACCCTTGTGCAAACACATTACAGGGCCGCTGCTAATCATCAAAGCACCATCAAAGACTAATTTCCCCATAATCTAATGCACAGTTCACTCATGCAGCACTTTCCCAGCTGCACCAGAGACGCACGTGCAGCAGGTCTGGAGGTGCCACGTCCAGCGCATCAATGTGGCACCGGGCACAGCCAAACCTGGGCCTGAGGCCCTTCCGAAACAAAATAGCGATTTCCAAGGCCCCATTGGGAATGAGGTTGATTCATAAGACAGTGTGAGGTCTATTTATTTTGGCAGCCTGTGGGTTTTTGTTCTGTAAAATGGAAGGTGGCCTTTGATGGCTGGAGCTCTGCCTGTGTAATGAGCTCAAGGTTTGGGTCTGGAAAGCTGTGGAATAGTGATGAGAGCTGGGTGTTTTGGCCAAAGGTGGGTTCCTGCCGTCCTTAGCTCTGTTCTTCCATGTAAGAGTCCTGCCCCGAAGGGAAAGGGTCCCCATGGCCACAGTGATTTGCTCTTGCAGCTTGCTGGGTTGCACCTGAATCTCTGTGCCCTTGCTCCAGCTTCTTATCCAGTGTAACAAGATAAAACAGGCTCAGATCCTGCATACAAGGAGAGGACGCTGCTTCTTCAGGAGCAGAAAAGGGATTTGGGAGATACCTTATGATGTGGGGCAGAGTCTGAGGGTGCTTGTAGTGAGGGGCTCGTAGTGCTGGAGGGTCTCTGCACCCTGCACCTGCTGCTTCAGGCTGAGAGAGGTTTAAGGAGCAGGAAAACCACCCCATCTCTGTGCTTATCCAGCGCAAGCAGCAGCAGCTGGGAATGCCACTGAGCTCCCAGTTCACCCACACCTTGCAGGGCTCTGCCCAGCCTGGGAGGAGGGCAGCCAACCCAGGCAAGGGGTGCCCTGGGGCACTGCCTGGCCAAGGCTTGCACTGGCTTCCCAACAGCCATTTCTGAATAGAAAACACCAAACTGCTGGAATACCAACTTTTTGCAGGGCATTAGAGTGCCTCGAGGTGTTTTGGTAGCAATGAAGCCCTCCAGGGCTCTATAACCATCGCTCTGCTAAGGTCAGGATGGACATCGCTGGGATATGTTTGCCTGGGGCTGAATTCCAGCCTCAGCCCCTCTCTGCTAGCCCTTTCCCAGTCCCTCAGCTCTCCCAGGAAGCACCTTTGGGAACTGACAACAGCATTTCTGATTTAAAAACAACCCCAGGGAGGGGGAAAAAAGGCACATGGGTCATTTTGTTCAGCATTGCTACAAGGTTTTGGCTAAAAATTAAGCTAAATCTTCAACCCTGATTAATTTTCCTGTGCTTCACTTGCTGTCACATGTGTGTATTTATCCAGATTATATTTTTTTGTTGTCTCCTGGACTAAGTGTAGCTGGTGGGAAAGAGGTGCTGGCCAAGGAGCAGATTGGGTAAGGGCAGCATGGCAAAGCTGCCTGTTCCTCCTAGCTGCCTGCACCCATCCCTGGAGCAAAGCATCCCCCAGTTTGCACCCTAAGATGTTTTGCATCCTTTTTTCACCTGGTTCAGGCTGTTTCCCACTGCTCTGGGACCGTTGCTCTGCACCCACGGAGCTTGCTGTGTGAGCCCTGCATAGGATCTGGCCATCTCTGAGGGGAGGATGCTCCGGTGGTGGTGCTGTCCCCAAACCAAGGACGTTTGTTCCCAGGCTTGTGCCAAACCAATGCTTTCTTTCCCTCTTCCAAGTTGCACTGAGTGGGGGTAAAACCAAACAAATCTGCAAGATTTGGGCAAAGGATTGGGCTCAGCTGACTTACACCAGCAAGGAGCTGGCCCTTTGATTTACCCCAGGAGGAAGCAGAGATGTTTGCATCCCATGGAGGGGGGGGATGGGATGCACAGCAGCATCTCGGTCCCTGGGCTTCCCTCTAATTCTCAGCACGGGGCGGTGGAAGAAGCAGCTAAAACCCAGCTGAGCTGGGGAAGAAGGGGGCTGGGTTGAGCTGCCTCCTCTCCCGAAAAGCTCTGCCTAATCAAAGGGAGAACAGAGCACGGGGTTGGTTGTTTTTAATTTTCTAAACCCCAGGGTGGCCCCCAGCCAAGGCCTCCTGGCGATGGAGGGGATAAAGTTCCCTGAGCCACCGCGAGCCTCCGCTCGCTTGCCAGTGCTCTGAACTTTGCCTTTAAGCTTGCATGGCCGCATCCGTGCCGGGCTCCCGCGAGCGGATGCTTTAGACCCCACTTAGTGAGGCCACGCTTCTCCCTAGACCCACATCAAGCCAAGCCTCTGGGTGCCTTGCAAGGAGGCCGCTGGTTGGAAGAAGGTAAATTTTTTTGTATTCTTTCCTCTTTCTCCTCCCCTCCCCTTTTTGTTGTCACTTCTTGCAAACTTGGCATCGCAGGGAAGCTGGGCTTAATGAACCGGTGGAGCCGATTGCTCCAGGTTGTAATTGCGCGCTTCATCTGCAGCCCGTTTACTTACCACAGGGCAAATCCTGCTTTGGGGGTGCAGGACCCCCCAAAAGTCCAAGCTCTGCAAGGCAGGTGGCTTTTCCTGGGAGATGCTCACTCCCCCTCAGCATAGCAAGAGCCAAGATTTTAGGGTGCTCTGCCCTGAACCCCCTCACCAGCACCACTTTCCATGCTGATGGATGACTTTGTCCGCAGGTTTCAGTGCAATCCTGCAAACTCCTGCCTTTTTCCCTTTGCTGACTTGCAGGGGGTCTTTGTGTGCAGCAGGTGCTGCTGCCTTTGCTTTGAAACGAAAGCAGGGGGGTCAGGAGCCTAAAAATAACCTTAAACAGCCTCCTTGGCTTAAGTGTCTAAGCTGCCTTTGCTTTTAAAATGCAAAAGGGGCTTCTTCTCTGGCTTGCTGATGTGTTGATGATTTTTGTGGTGGATTTATTATCTGCAGGCTCCAGCTTTGCAGAGGAAAATATTTGTGGAGAGCTGGCGAGGCTCCTGGGCTCTCCGCAGGGCAGTGGAGTTTGGGGTGCGGGAGGGATCTGGGGGAGAAGGGGGTTGATTCCCATGAGAACCAGCCTGGCAGTGTCTGAGCCAGGAGGAGGGAGGAAAATGCTGTTGGAGTGGGATGGCTGGATGGGATGGAAAACTTCCTTTGGGCCTTTCCCTGCCCTGTGGAAGGGGCTTTCCGAGGGGATGGGGAGAGCCGTGGGCTGGGGCACAGCGAGTTCACCGGCATCAGCTCACCAGTGCAATGAGTTCAGCATCCTCAGTCCCCTGGGGCTGAGCCTGTCCCAGGGGGAAGAATGGGCACTGACTTCCCAGAGGTCCCAGCCTCCAGCTGGATGTTTGGGATGTGCTTGAGCAACTCAGCACTTGTGTTTGGGGAACTTGGGGACAGGATGAGATCTTCACACTGGAAAAAGCTTTGCTTTCCCAGAAAGATGAGCAAAACCTTTGAAATGCTCTGAGCGAGGGCTGGCTGGGGCATCTTTGGTGCTTGGAGGGCTCCAAAGTCACCGGTGAAGGGAGGGGTTGGGACCGACTGCCCCCTCACCCTTCCCAGCTGAGCACAAGGGGCTGTGAACCAACATTTCTCAGCTCATTTTGGGGCTGGGACACTGAGTTTGGTGGACTCTGGGGGCCGAGGTCAGCTCGCTTGCCTCGTGCTGTCATGAGTCCAGGCTTTGCCTCTCCGAGCATCGGCTGAAGCCACTGAATCCACCTTTGGGCACAAGGATCTTGTGGGGGCCAGCCCAGCAGCCACCCACGCGGCTCCGAATGGCAATTGAATTAAGAGGAGATCTCGCTTAAACAACACTTCTCCCCCCGGCCCAAGGGCTCCCTGAACAATTGTGAAATGAGATCTTTATCATTTTTATTAAAAGCTGTACACAAGGCATCACCATTAGGCTGGATGGGAGGAGGGAAGGGGGGGAATTCCCTTATGGCTCCCCTCTTCTCTTTCCCCCCCAGTTTAATTCATAGCGGTGGGATGCAAAAGCTCCCCAGAGAGTGATGGATAGTGGGAAATGAAGAATATGAAGGAGCTTTATTGAACCCATCAATCTCGGGTGAGGCTGCTGCGATCAAAGGCCCAGCCTGTTTTGGCAGAGGTTATGCCGAGGAGCAAAGAGATCAGGTTTCGGGGAAACGCAGGGTACGGAGGGGCTGCGAAGCCAGCAAGCTCCCAGCTCAGCCCTGGCAGGAGGAGACAAGCAGGGTGGAGAGCGGCCTTGCCCTGGCTGGATGTGCTGATCCCGCTGAGGTTTTGGCGTACCTGCCTCTCCTCCTCCTGCTTCTCCGGGATGCTGGGCCTTGCAGCCTGGGCAGGAATAGGGGAGTTAACTCTTCCCTGTGTGGTGGGGAGGCTGAAGACCCTCATCGCATGCTTCTCCCCAGCTAAAATGCCCATCACTGGCAAGGTCTCTCCTCTAGCATGGCACCGACCCTGTTGGCCAAGGTAATAAGAGACCCACTGGGGTCCAGGCTTGGATGTCCCTGTGCTCATGCTGGTCTCGTGCTGCCATGGCTTGCCCAGTGGTGCCCAGCAGATGGGTTGGAGGCTCCGAAGCACCTCCTGATTTCTCCAGACCATTCATGGATAGTTGACCAAGATGTTCCTGCTCTTGCTTGGTGAACTGCAAGAGGGGACCTTTCCTTGTAGCAGGACAGCATCCATCCTGTGAAGATGAGCAGGCTGGGATGGAGGATTTGAAGATCACCTGGTGCTGGGATGGTGTTGACCCACCTTGGCCCCATACCCAGGCAGAGCCGTGGGGTCTGGGTGCACATGGTACTCCGAGCAGGGATGTGCTGGAAGGGGAGCCAACATGCCAACCGGGGAGCTTGTCAGCATGGTTTTGTGATGTTGCCGCCTGGTGTGGATTCAGGCTGCAGCTTGCCCGGTGGTGCTCCCTGATGGCTGTATGTGCCTCTCGCCAGGCTTTTCTCTCTGTTCCTTCCTGCTTTTCTGCAGCCGCTGTGTCCCTGGGTGGCTGAAAATCAGGGCATCAGCAAGGTGGTATCTGCTGGCTTGTTTGGCAGTGGGTCGTATGGGGCAATGCTGGTGGGTGGGTAGATACTGCTTTCTGACAGTTGCCCTTCTTTGGGTGACCCCATGGGGAGGTGACGGTGGCACAGGCAATCCCAAGGTGGCTTTTGGGGCCGGCTCTTCATCTGAATGCTGCTTGTCAGGGGAAACAGCATCCCCAGAGGGATGCTGCCCTGTGCCAGGGGCTTGCTTTACCTGCCTAAACCCCAGCCCCAATTTCCAAGCCCTGCCAGGTCTTTGGTGACGTCACGGGAGGGGAAAGGGGCTCACAGACGTGCATCTGTGCTGCTGTGAACTTTATAGGCTCCGTCTACCTTTTTACGGAGTGCTACATTCCTGGGAGGTGAGATCAGAGCTGCTTCCCCACACAGGCGAAACCAAGGGATGGCTGGAGAGTCGATGCTGTGAGGCTGGGACATGCTCTAGGTGGGATGGGGTCTGGGGTCTGTCCAAGATGGATGCTCACCCGGGGCTGGTGAGGTCCGTCCTTCCTCTGCCGGAGCCTGCGCTGGTGGGGAGTGGGTGGTGGTGGCACCCCGATGTGGACCAAGTGTTGGGGTGGGGGGGACCTGCTCTCTAATTGAGTTTTGGCCCTCTGGGAAGGGAGGTGAAGGTCCTGGGTGTCATGACCTGATGTAGAGGGAGTCCCTGGAGGGGACCCGAAACCTGGTTGGGGATGTGGTGGCAGGTCCAGAGATGGGGCTGTCCGCAGGGCTACAGCCCTGATTTGGGGAATCTCTTTGAAGCTGGTGTGCTGTATCCATCAGGGTCCCTGGTGAACACCAGCTGTACAAACAGCAGCCTGGAGCAAAGCTGCCGGCTCAGCCATCCATCTCCTACCCATCCCCTTGGAGCCACCGAGCAGTCCTGGGGGTTTGGTGACACCTTGGGCACTGTCTTTCCAATAGCGATGGTAGATGAGGCAGGTTGTGCGATGTAGCTCTGGGACAGCAGCGGAGGGTGTGGGGCTGTCTGGGCCAAAGTCATCAAAAAGTAATGGGGAGAAGGAGAAACGAGAGCCTGCTGGGTCTGGCACCGCGACAAATCCTTCTTCCTTTTTATTGCTATGGAGGGAGAGGGCTGAGGTTTCCTCCCGGGGCCTGGGGGAGGCTGGATGCTGCGTGGGGTGTCTGGTGGCACAGGACACTGGAGACACTAGTCCTGGGCTCCCCAGCCGTGGGAAGGTCTCGTCCCTGCTTTGCCAGCCAGCCTGTGCAGCGGAGCTCGAGACTTGACCCTTGCGCTGGTTTTCGAGTAGTTGGCGTAAAAGCTGTTAAACAACCCAAACAAAGGCTCCGAGTCTATCAGCATCCCGCGGCAGGCAGGGAGCGGCTGGGGGATGAGTAGGTGTGCCCTGAGCGCTCGAGCTGTGAGGCGGGGGGGGGTGTCATCCCTTCTCCCTCCCTCTGAGTCCAGATAAAAGCTGGATTCTTGGAGGCACAAGCTGGATTTTGAAAGCTCCCGGTCCCCCCAGCTGCGGGAGTGACCGGAGAGGATAAAACATCTTGGCTCAGCGCCTCGATCCCTGCATTTCCAAGAGCCCAGGAGGACCCACCTTGGGAAAACCTGGTTGCTTCTTGCCTGCAGCTGCCTCTCACCATCTCTCTCCAGTCCGCAGAGGGAGGAAGGAGCCAGCCATGGCAGCCAACGGCTCTGGTGGGATGCACGATGCTCTGCTGGGCGACGGCTTCGCTGGCACAGATGACCTCATTTCGGACTGGTACATCTACGAAACCATGGAGCCGGCTATGCCACAGGATGAGTAAGTGTCTAGCCCCACTGGTGGGTGCCACGTGTCCCCTTGTCCCTGCTGGGGAGCTGCCAGCCTGCTGCCTTGCTGCTCTATCCCCTTTCAGTAGAGCAACATCCCCACAGCAGTGGAGCTGGGATTTATTCCCAGGGGAGCAGGAGGTGATTAAAAAGACTTGGTTTGGCCCCCTAAAAATAATTCATTTCCTTTGGGTGCTTCTGACAAGAGCTGGGGTAAACCCTGCAGAGGGCACATCTGCTAGTTATGCTCCCTTTTGCTTAGCCTTCCCCAAAATGCAAAAGCAAGTGCATGGTGTTAACCTGCTGCCCTGACCCTTCTGAAGCCCTCAAAGCCTTTGCTGGCCTCGAGAGGGCTGCTCTGGCTCCATGCTTCTGCGTTTGAAGACATCCTCACAACACAGTCTTGCAAATCGGTCCCCTGCCTTCATCCCTTTTTGCCTAGGGGCGAAGAGAGCTGGCAGCGCACCCCGATCTGCTGGCAGGGAGGCAGGGCTGGGATGCTCACCTGGGTCCCTGCACGGCATGGCAACCCTGAACAGGTTTGCTACCTGCAAAATAGGGCTGAGCATCCCTGGGCTTGCATGGATGTCTTCCTTCCCCCCCCAAATTGCTCTATCAGTAGCTCTTGTAAAGCCTATTCCCTCTCCATCCGTGATGATCCACTCTTTAACTGATCAAACTCCCAAGAGCAGTGCTGTGTTTGTCCCGGGGACTGGACCCCAGGGCCCAACCTTGCAGCAAGGACCCAGCACTTCCCAAGGACCAGAGAAGTGCTATAGGGAGGGGAAACTGAGGCACAGAGCAGCAGGGCAATTTATCCAAGGTGTTCTATGAGGCTTGGAGCTGGGCATCCCAAGGCCCATCTATTGTCCCTCTGTTGACTTAGTCCTCTGCGGGTGGGTTTTACGCTGCTCAGTTGACTGATACCTAATCCTGAGAGCAAGCAGGAGGAGATCCCAGCGGTGACCGGCCCAAAGGGTTCCTCCTCATCCTTAATCTTCTGCGTTGTGAAACACCCTTTGAAATCTCCTTGCCTAGCCCTGTTTCCCCAGGCAAAGCCCCACCTGCATGACTCACACCTCTGCTAGAAACCTTTGGGATATTTTCTGGGTGTCCTCCTTTGCGGCAAGCCATGGTCAGCAAAGGGATGGAGGCAGCGCCTCTGATGACTCCTGGTTGCTCTGGATTTAGGTGCTGAGGCCCTGGTGATACCAAAAAGGTATCCCTGTATGCTCAGTTTTGCAGGTGGGTGCCCTGGATTTCCAGAGCCTGGGTATTTTTGGACAGCAGG
>NW_009260435.1:2112173-2129584 GCF_000687185.1 Egretta garzetta | reverse complement strand
TTTGCTAATGGCAGCTGGTCCTATGAAACCTTCCCTGGCTGGTTGGTGACAGCCTTGCGCATACGATGCCCGAGGAATTCCCTAATTTTGCTATCAGACCCTTCCCTGCAGCCTTGCTGAAGGCAGCTCTGCAGCTGATCTCCCGCCTCTGCCCACCCCACAGGTGCTGTGGGGTTTGGGAGGGCACGAGGGCTCAGGGGGTTCCCCCCACTCCCCTTGCAGGTTATGGGGCTGGGGGGTTTCAGTCTCCTGACAGAGGGGTTTGCCGCCCAGTGCTGGGCGAAGGTGGCTGGGCACGATCGCGCCTGGCCTTGGGGAGAGGAGGGCGGCTGCGGCAAAGCAGAGATTAAGGGATGTAATGGAGGCCAGAGAGTGAATAAATAAAGCAAAGCCTGGCACGTCTGCTCGGCTGGCCTTGGCTGGCCGGGGTGGTGGCTCTGGGACCCTGTCCCTGGGCAGCCATCGCCTCTGCTGTCCCACCAGGTCTGGGGCTGGTCCCTCTCCCATGGGAAAAGGCATCAAAATGCCCTAAAAGGGGTCCTCAGCCTCCTGGCTGGCATTTCATAAGCGCAGTGCCTCAGGCAGCAAGGAGAACTGCTGCTGTGCAGTGCATCCCTTGAAAAGACAGAGCCAGGGTGGACTCGGGGGTAAAAATGGTAAAGGGGGGGCTTCATCCTTCCTTGCTCATCTCCTGTTCAGCCTCGGCATCCCTGGGGAGGCCAGGAGGGTCGCCCAGCCCCTGCAGGGATCGGTTTGGGGCCACTCCTGGGTGTTATCTCTCTCTGACTTGATCATGAAGTCATCTCGTGAGGGTGACCTCATCCCTGCTTATTGGTGGTTATGTAACCCGGCTCTTCAGGGGTTTGCCTCTCCTCAGCATCAGACTGAAATTTCCGCTGCCACCATGTCCACGGGCATTACCCCAGCATCTTTGCTTTGCCCTTTTGGGACTGAATACAACCATGCATGGTTCTTTGTTTGTTTTTTTTTTTCTTTCCCTCTCTCTCTAGCATGTTTCCCACCGTGATCCCAGACTGCGACCCCACCATTTCTCCCAGACTGTACCACATCTGCATGGCACCCATCTCTGTAAGTACCCACCAAGTGTCACAGGGTGGTTTATCTGCCCCGGCCTTGTATTCACTGTCCCCCAGCTCAGATCATGCCCATCTACTCCCAAATAGCATGTCTGGGCTCTCCAGCTTGAGCTGGAGCGAGGTTTGAGCTGGGTTGCTCTAACAAGGGACTTGCAAATCTCCCGACTTCGTTTCGTGCCCGTAGTCAATAGAAGGCTTTGATTTATTTTTATTTTTTCCCAACATGGTCCCTCAGAGGTGTTTTAGAGCCCCTAAGTCATCAGAGCAGGTTGAGAAGTGCCTGTCCCTGCTTCAGCCAGGGCTGGATTTAGGGTGTTGGATGGAGACAGTGTCTCCATGGAGGCCTCGTGGCACAGCAGCATGCCCGAGCCCCCCACTCAGACTCCCCGCTGTGTATTTATTGCTCCCTCGATTGGCTTTCTGGCAGCTGGCTGTGCTCGTGGGCTTGTCCTTGCTGGTGAAACGCAGGCGTCTCCACCAAAGCTGCTGGAATGGTGTCCCAGGATTGCTCAGGTACCCTGGCCCTGGTGGTCCCCAGGGTCCCTGTCACTCTGCAGCCAAGCTGGTGGAGGGATGCTGAGGTGCAGCATGGGATAAACCAGCTCTGGGGCAGAGGGTGGTGGGGCCAGGGTGCCCGTGGCCTGGTGTCAGGCTCGTCCCTTCCTTGGCTTGCAGCCCAGCCAACTTTCTGGAGGAGGAAGGCAACCAAGGGCTGGTGGCTGCGGTGTTTGGTATCCTGTTCTCCTCCCTGTGCGTGCTGGTCTTGGACAAGGACCCTCTGCCGCTCATTGCCCAGTCCTCCCAGAGCACCCGGGGTAAGGCGAGCCCTCTTCTGGCCTGTAGGCACTGTGCTCCTCCCCACCCAGGAGGCATGCAGCTTTGGGTGGCACCCTGAGCAGCCTGTTCACCCTGGTCCATCCTGAGGGCCTTCTCCTGCCCGTTCTGCTCTTCCTCCTCCCTTCCCACCATCCCATCTAGAGTACTGGAAGATCCTGGCTTTGCTTTACTACCCCGCCTTCTACTACCCCCTGATCGCCTGTGCCACCGTCCGGCACAGGGTCAGCTACCTCGTGGGCTGCCTGCTCTCCTGGTGCCACTGCCTGGTCCACATCTGGCAGAAGGTGGATTGTCCCCAGTCACCAAAGGTACCTGTCCCACCATGCAGGGAAGGATCGTGGAGGTTGACGTGGCCCAGGGTGGGAGGTGGCTTTCTCACTGCCTCCTCAAAGTGACATTAAGGTCACCTGCCCAGGACTAGAGCCACAGGCTGGGGTGGTCCCATGTGTGACAGCTCTTCTTCTCCCCAGATATACAGGTACTACTCCACACTCTCTTACATCCCCATCATCCTCTGCCTTGTGCTCTTAAGCCTTTGGTATCCAGCCCTGCTCATCAGGAGCTTCACCGGGCAGGAGGAGACCTTGGAGAAGGAGGTAATGAAGATCCATGGGACAACTTGGGGTGGGGTGGCTGGTAGCATGGGAGAACCCCTTAATGGACCTGCGTGGGTTTTGGGGAGCTCTCCTGCCCCACAGCCCATTTGTCTGCCTGGGGAACCAGGAGAAGTGGGGTGCATGTGTTCCCCACTTTGCTCTGGCACCGGGAGCTGCCTCCCCTTGATCCCTCTGATGGCACGGGTCGCGGCTCTGTTTGTCTCGCTGGATTTGAAGAGGGAGTGAAAAATCCATCTTTGGAGTAAACTCCTTAGTACAAGAGGCTTAAGGCATCAATGCGTCCCATTCAGGCCGGGACTGGGGTCACCTTGTTTCCCCTGCAGGCTGGATAATCCCTGTCCCTTTGGGAAATGCTGGGCTTTGTTGGGAAGAGAGAAGGAAAAACCTACTTCAAAAAAAAAAAAAAAAGCCATCAGCCCAAGCATGGACTGAAGTGACCCCCCAGGCGCTCACTGGGAGCTGGTTGGTAGGGATGAGGGGTTTCCTTCATCCTTCGTCCCTGTTTCACCTGGGTTTGGGCTGCTTTGTTGATGGGAACAAAGCAGAATTTATTTCCACCTTTGTGGTGCTGGAAGATTTGCTGTCAGCACTGCCCCAACACGCTTGTTATCCAAACGAGGGCTGGGAGCCCTTCACCCATGTCCCATATGGAGGGTGGTGCTGCGGGGCACCGTGCTGGCAGCAGGTGGGAGAGCAAGGAGATGGCTGCCGGGGGATGTGGATGCTCTGGCCCCCCAAAAAGCAGAGTCCTCTCTCCCTGCCCTGAGTGCCTGAGCATCTCCCTGCGCTCAAATCAACTTACTGCTGATTCCCTTAAGGTTATGGGGAGAGGTTATTACAAGAAGTACCTAAAGGCTGTCCTGTCCAAACGCCCTCAGAAGGGGAGGTAAGGACTGCACCTTCCCCTAGCTCTGCCCCACAGGCGAGTGCCCGTGCCAGCCCTGCCTGGCTGCCAGCAACGGGGCAGAGAGGCACCCTGCTCCCAAGGGACACACTTTTCACCCTCTCCTTCCTCCTCCAGCTCCACGAAGATGGAAGAGAGCCTGCTATTGAGGGTCCAGGCATATTTACGCTCCTACATCTACGCTCCGGAGGAAGGTAGGCTGCGGGCAGGCGCGGGCTGCGCTCTTGGCTGCAGCAGCAGCTCAACAAACAGGCTGCTTCCCTGGGGAGAGCAAATGCCTTTCTTGGCTCCGTCCCCAAAGCATCTGTGCCGTGGCAGCTGCAGCCCGCCGCACGTGTGACGCCTCGGCTCCGCGCAAACTGTTGCGGTTTGGGCTGGGGAGCTGGACACTCCCCCTAGCCCCATGGGGGCATGGGTGGGCTGAGGTGGCGAGGTTCAGGCACAGGTTGTGCTAATATCGGAGCCTGATGTTTGATTAGCTGATGATAAGGGAATAAAAGCTATGGTAAGTGGGTAAAATCCCTAAGAGCCCAGGAATGGGGAACCACTCCTGGCCCCTCTGCCCGTAGAAGAAGCAGGGGCTGTCCTGGGAGGTGGCACCCCAAGGGATGTGGCTCCACGCACAGCAGGCACCCGCTGCTGCAGGCGCTTGAGGTTTCGTGGGCTTGTGGGAAAGGAGGATGAGCAGGGAGGAAATCCAGCCAGCCAAAGTGTGGAGAAACTGCTCCTAGCTATGCATCCTTGCAGGATTTCCCTGGGGAGATCCCAATTCATGTTTGACTGCCCTCTTCCAGCGCTCTCCCCCCAGGGGTGTTTGCTTTGGCTGCTGGGCTGGGTGGACACGCCTCTGGCTCCGCTCCCCTGTGATCCTGCGTCCCAGTTCCGCTCTGATACACCCCTCCAATTCCGCCTCACAGGTTTCAGGATCCCGCTGAAGCTCATCCTGTCCATCACCACGGCTGTGATCGCTGTCTACCAGGTGACGTTGACGGTTAAATGCCAAGCAGAGCCCCCTCCCTGCCTCCTTGGCTGCATCCTCTCAAGGCGGAGGAGCCCAGAGGTCATTGCCACGCCACGATTTTGGCTATGGGGCTGGTCTTAGCATGCCTCGAGGTATTACCATCCCTCAACTGAGCCGCAGCAACCAGCCGTGTGCTTCCAGGGCTCAGCCAGCCTTAAGTCTTTAAGCTAAGGCAACAGCTCAGCAGTGGGATGCCATGACCCGGGGCTCACGTGGCACCGCTCCCTCGCAGGTTGCCCTGCTGCTCCTGGTGGCCGTCGTCCCCACCATCCAGATTGTGCGGGCAGGGATGACAAAGGACATCGTGGTGCTGTTGGTCCAGTTTGGCCTGGTGCCCTCGGAGAGCCCAGCCATCCCTGGTGACATGGAAAAGGAGCTCAATACTGTCAAGTACTACCTATGGTCACTGGAAGGTGGGTTCCCAGCATCTGTAGGTGATTTTTTGGAGGATTTTGAGACTTACCAGGGAGGTTTCTAACCCAGAGGATGGCCCAGGAAGCCAGTTGGTGACGGGGCAGCTTCCAGAGGGACTTAAAAACCAGCTGCCGCGGCCGTGCAGACATGAAAGGCGGCTGCGTGAGCCTGGTGCCATGCCAGGCGTCTCCGAGTGGCTGCCGCGTGCCAAGACAGCGAGGCAGGGAGAGCCGGCAGCACCGCGCTGCAGATGCTACCCTTTGGCTGTGGGCTTTGATATGTGCTGGAATCGAGCAGATGGCCCCCGGCCCCCTGGATAATTAAAAGTCCTGGATGGGGGGCAGGGGGTGTACAGGCACACCCCTCTCTCCATAGCACTACCTTGGGGTACCACCAGCCAAGGGGGGCCCTTTTTATGGCTTTTGCAGAGTCACCAAACCCCTCTTTTGTTTCCTTGACATTTCCATCCTTCCTTCCCCCCCTCCAGCATTCCCTTTTCTGAGAGCATCTTCCATCACCTCCGAGAGCATCTCCATCCACCTTTTCCGAGAGCATCTCCCTGCCCACTTATCATGACTTACTCAATGATTTTTCCAACGCTGAGCTAGCCTAACTGCGTTTATTTCCTCTGGCTGCTTGGCTTTCCCCTTCCCTTTCCCTGCTTCACCAGCTCGTGCCCGCCTGGGAGATGGAGAAGGGTCTCCCGGTAGCACAAAGGGGGTAGGGAGGGAAACTGAGGCACGGTGCCCCACTGCGGGGTACATCCAGGCAAGCCCTGTAACTCAGCTGCCCGCAGTGCTCCTGAAAACACATTTTACAATAAAATCCTGTCGCTGGGGCTGGCCGTGGCCCTGACCTGGCCGCCCCCCACCCCTGCTCCTCCGCAGTCTGCTACATCTGCTCGCTGGTGCTGTGCTGCCTGCTGACCTGCGCCATGCTCCTGAGGACGCTGGTGATGCACAGGTACGGCTGCCTCCCTCCTCTATGGCCTTGACCTTGCCACTGAGCCGGGATGCAGCTGGTCTCTCTCCCCAGGAACAATCTGAAGGCATTGTACCAGGGGGCCGTGCTGGATGTCTTCTACAAAGCCCATATCCTCCGCCCGTCCCGACGAGCCGTCGTCTGCTGGATGAGCTTTGCCAGCTTCCAGACAGCTTTTGCCTGCCTGGGTAAAGGGGGCTGGGGGGGCAGGAGGGGGTGGATGGATGGTTGGATGGGTGGTGAACCCCCACGTTGCACAACCTGCCCTGGCTTTAAGCATCTCTTTCCCCATTTTGCAAAGGGGCTTTTGTTCCTCTTTTCCCCAAATGCAATTTGTCCTTCTGCGGAGACGACTGTGCTGGACACCAAATGGTAGGGAAGAAAATAATGGGGCTGGGGGGGGGGGAACGATGATTCCTTTTGGCTCAAGCCCAAATATTTTGATTTGAGAAGCTGTCGCAGCATCTCATGCAAAGGACTGTCTGTCTCCTCTGGTCCTGCTCTTCGCATCCCGGGTGCTGCTGTCTTCCCCAGCACAGCCAGGGTCTCCCTGACTGGGAGGGCTGAGCACCCCATAGATGGGTGGAGGACATCAAAGAGGGTAGAAATCCTCTCCCCACCGTGGTTTGGAGACGTTTTAAGGCCTCTCTACCCCATGGAGAGGTGACTCTGGGCAGTGCCTGCGGCGTTGCCTGTGCACCACCCAACCATATCAGCACGCCAAGGCTGCGCAGCAGAGCCACGCTGGGGGTCCAGGGGAGTGATGGAAGGACAGGGGGGTCCCACCAGGTCTGTTGGTGACCACCCCTGGGAAAAGGGGACCTATTTTGCAGGCGGATTGCAGAGATCAGTCTGGAGGTAGGAGCTGGGGGGCACCAGTCCTTGCACTCCTTTGCCAGCAAGGAGCAGCTTTTCTTTGGCCACCCAGTGCTTGGTGCATCCCTGGCAGAGCCAGCTACATCTCGCCATGCTGCCGTGAATCTACCTACCTCCTGCTTAAACATTGGGTTTCAAGTCATTAAAGCAAAGCCGTGGAGGTGAAGTACAAGCTCAAGCACAAGGAACCACAGCTGCTGCTGATCACGGTGTGATTTATGATTAGAAATCAGAGCTCAGGCTGATTTTTATGATGAGGCATTATAGTTGCAGCCCCGAGTGATGGCTCTTCTCGGCGGGGATAATGTGGGGAGTGATAAGAATGGCTGAACTTGTAATTAAATCCCGCGCGGAGCATTGTGTTCAGAGCAGGGGAGGCAGGTAAGGATCTCACAGGCTTTTTATCAGATTAAAATGAAAGACGCACTCAGCAACAAGCATGGGTTTGGGGAGTAAGAGCAGGAACAGCTTCTCCATCCCCCCCGCCATGGTTTCTCTCGCCTTGTCTCCGTCTCAGGTCTCCTCATCCAGCAAGTGATTTTCTTCATCTGCTCAGTGGGGTTCACCTTCCTTGTCGTCATCCCGCTCCAGTCTGGCAGGAACACGCACCTCTTCAAAATCGTTCAGAACATGTGGTGAGCACTTGCAGCCCTTGGGGAGGGATGGAAGACCCAAGTGGGTGCCGTGGCGTGTTTTGGGGTACTCTGCCAAGGGGGGGGGGGCTCTATCTTGGCCTCTTTCAACTTTGCTGGAGGTATCTGCTTGCCTGGGACAGTGTCTCATGCTCGGGACCTTCCTGGTGTCCAACCTGCCTCTTCCTTCCCACCCAGGCCCTTCTGGTTGACCTTGGTTGTTGCCGTCATCGTACAAAATTTGGCAGCTCACTACCAATTCCTGGAGCAGCATCCCCTCCGGAAGGAGCTCACCAACAGGTATGGGGATGTGGGGGCGCCCTTGGGGCAGAGCTGTCCTTCCCGAGGTCCAGGACCCCCCGGGACTGTGCTTGGGCTTACACATGCCCCTGATGTCATGGCATCCTCTGTGCCATGAGCTCAAGGGGGAAAGCCTGCGCATTTGAGAGGTTTAAGTGGCTTCGTGCTCCCGGAGAGATTTCTTTAGATGTCTTGGAGGGCCATGGTCCATTTACAGCCATGATTTTGGTGGGGTAAAGCTGGTGAGGTCTATGCCATGCTCCACCATCCCCATTTGCAAGTCTCAGAGGAAGCCCAGATCCCTCAGGATCACCTGGACCGGTTCAGATGCTGCCAGCAGATGTGGTCCCTCGCTCACACGTGGTGTCACTGCCTAAGCTGTTTCCTTAGGCTGAAGACTGAGTGACAGATGGATCTAGGTGTCCTGCTCTGTCCAGCCAAGGCTCTTCCAATCACCTCCATCATTTGCCCAGTGTTGCAGGGAGGCTGCTGTGGGCTCTTCTGGCCTCTGCAGGATCTGGTGTCCTCTATCCCCAACTGCCATACTCATGATTTTTCTGGTTTCTAAGTCTTCAAGGAGAAATGGAGACCCTATGTGTGCTGGAGGCCAAGTTTTGAAGTCCTGACAGTGCACCAGGCTGTCTTCTCTCCAAGAGCCCTGAAGGGTGTTTGCTTCTCTCCATGGGATGGAGACACCTCAAGCAGGGACCGTGTCTGCTGGGGAGGGAGAGAAGGGTGGGAGGCTTATTTTGGCAGGAGGTTTCTCTGACAGGGAAGGGCTGTGCTTCCCGTCCCATGGTGTTTGTGTTCCTTACTCCTCCTTTTCCACCCGCAGGCGAGCTCTCTACATAGTCACCTACCTGCTCTTCCCCATCAACGTCCTGGTGGGTGTCCTGGCCGGGGTGTGGAGGATGGTCATTTCAGGCCTTTATAACGCCATCCACTTCTGCCAGCTGGACATTAGCCTCCTGAACCGTGGCGTGGAGACCTTCGACCCCGGTAGGAATCTAGGGGGGGTCTGTCTGCAGCACCTTTGTGAGCATGGGGGCCGTCCTCCTGCCATCAAGGTCCTGGGGGATATGGCCAGTGGCTCCTGCATCACTTGGAGCTGCTGGGGCCAAGGGTGGCTTCAGGTTAGGGGACAACAGGAGCAAGTGGCTCTTCCTGATGCCTGCTTTTCCATCACCCATCCCCAAGGGCAGGCGATGCCGTGCTGGGGACCCCTGGGCTTCACCAGTGGCCAGACCCTGTTCCCACGGGCAGTAGACCCTCACGTCTCCTGCGCTAAAGGCAGCAGGGAGGGGACCTCAACCCTTCCTCTGCTTTTCCTGCTGGGATTTTGGGAGCGGAGCTCAGCTCTAAAGGCAGAGCAGCTCTGGCAGGGCAGAGACAGAGCCTGGCAAACAACCCTCCTCTTTGCTCCAGGGCAGGAGGGAAGGGGGGAACCATGAAGTCTGGCCCCACCATAGGTGTTTACTGTGGGCTGTGCTCCCCCAGGCTACCACACTTACTGCCATTATCTGAAAATGGAGGTCAGCCAGTCCCACCCGGTGATGAAAGCCTTTTGCTTGCTGCTTCTCCAGTTAGCCAGGCCAGAGGGGCCGCCGGGGCTCCGGGTCAGCAACGTGGAAGAAGGTGAGACCTTCCAGGAGACCCAACCAGGGGGATGTACGGCCAGCGCCGTGGAGTGACATGGGGGTCTCCTCTGCGGGTTTGCTGCTCCTCTAGCGATGCTGTTGGTGCCTTGGGGTAAAGGGACCACTGAGGGCTTGTGGTTCTGCTGTTCTCCCTGCTTTTATGTCACCACCTCTCTTTGGTGTGTGACCAACCCCGTCCCAGGAGCTGCCTCCACTCCTCTGCCCATGCAAGGGCAGAATGGGGCTTGTCTGCTTTCCCCCAGGGTGTAGGCGGCATGGGGCAGCCCCAGAGAGGGGGAGCTGGGGCTGAAATCTTTCCCCCCTCCCGTCTCCTTTCAGGCATCCAGCTGATGCAGCCTAAGAAGGCACCGCCAAGCAGAGCCAGGTTCAAGCAGAGCCAAGCCCGGTGGTGGCTGGCCTACACGCTCCTTAACAACCCCTCACTGACAGCATGCCGGAAAACCGCCCTCTCCAACCCCACGGCCAACGGCACCCAGCTCAGCCCCCCCAAGCCCTGACCTCCAGAGAAGCCCCCACCTCTCTCTGCCTCCCATGCACTCTCCCATCCCATCCCATTCCTGTCTCCTGTTGACTCTCCCCCAGCACTAGCAGGAGTTTTGGGCAATTCTTGCCCCTCTCCAGCCTCCAGTCCCTCTCCAGCAGTGATGGGGGCTGGTTTGTAGCTCTAGGTCCATGCTGAGCCACTCGTTGCTACGGTCCAGAGGTGAAGATGCAGCCAATGCAAATGGGTCGCCTCCAAGCCTGAACTAGATGGAGAGGGGTCAACGAGCCAAACGAAACCCTTTAGGCATCTCAGAAACATCTTCTTTAGAGTCACTCCTGCAATAAGCCTGCCAGTTCTCAACAGCTGCCTTTCCAACACATGGCAAGGCTGGCACAAGTCCCCAGCACCAGGGCAGTAAGGGAAGAGAGAGAAGTGGGGGGGGGAGGGCATCCTCAGACAGACTGAGCATGAGGAGCTACCTGCATCTCAGCGTGGTCTCCCTGCGGAGAAGGTCCCTGCTGCCAACCCCATCCCCAGCTTCTCCCTTTCAGGTCTGATCCCAGCTCTCCTTGGGTGCCGTATGTAACCCTGAGACTTTTTTCTTTTTTTTTTTCCTCCCCCAATATTGTGAAGGCTGAAATCCCCCTCTGCTCTGGGTCCTGAGGTTGCAGAGCCATTTGTTTTCTGTTCCCTGTAACTCTCGTCCTCTCAGAGCCTCTTGCTGCCACCCCATTTTGTTTAAAGCCAGTGGTTCCCTGGGGCCCGAGATGCTCCGAGCGAGCTGAGCTTGAATCCGTAGAAAGCAGTTGTACGCCCCACTTGGACGTGCTGAGCTGGGGAAGGTTAATAAATCACATACCTCATTCCTATGCTTGGGGTGTGCTTGGTCTCTTGGCTGTTCCCCAGTAAGCCAGACCTGGCAGGAGGGACATGAGGGCTGTCATAGCTGTGTTTCTGGGTGATGGTGGGGACCAACCTGGCTCAGCAGAGGTTTTGTGGGGGTGAGGGGACCAAATCTGTGATTCCCCCTCCCCACCATAGGGAAGCTTTAATGCAAAGCTGACCAGTTTGCTTTCCCATCAAAACCTTTGGCCCCTAAACCACAGCTCCCATGAAGGATGGGAACTGAAACGGGACATTTTGTGGCTAAAGCACCAACAGTAGGTGTCCGAGGTGTTGCTGGATCACCTCTTCCCATGGTGCATTCCTTGAAAATCCTGCATTTGGGGGCTGGAATGGTGCCTGGTGTCAGCCTGCCGCTGCAAAGAGCAAACAGGGCTCTGGGTAAGTTGTGCTGGTGGCTCCTTACTCTTCCAACTTAAGGCCATCTCAAACGCCTCAGCCTTGCTAAAGTGGGCACCTTTGAGGCTTTGCAGCCCACCCTGCACAGAGCAGGGCTGCTGGGCCATCCCCCTTTGCTCGAGAGGTGTGATGGGGTTTGAACCCCTCGCCCCCAGGGTCGCCTTGGAGGCGAGCAGACCTGCTCTTTGCAGGCTTTCAAGAACCCCTTGCCCTCTTGCTGGGGTGGTTTGGGGGTGAGCGAGGCTGAGCCCTGTGCTTTGGGGTTTGCCAGAGTGTGCTGGCATCTCCCCACAGCATTGGAGCTCACTGGGTGGGAGCCAGCCCCTTCCCCAGCAGCCCCACCGACTCCCTCTCCATCCCAGCAACCAGAGGGAGGTACTTGCCTTCATCTGCCGCCTGCGGGTGCTGCCCAAACAGCCACCCACTGCGCTCAGCTGCTCCGAGCCCCGTCGCATCCGCTGCCCTGACCAGTGCTGGTTTAATCATATTTGATTACTGTCTGGCACGTAGCACGGTGTCACCAACTGGGTGACAGCGGTGGCACAGGAGGCAGAGCTGGGTTGGTTTTCTTTGTAAGAAAGACAGCAAGGAGCCCAAGATACAATTCCCGCTGCTCTCCCAGCTCTGGGCTTTGCATGCTTGGGTTCACGTGCCTGAACACTGGAGAGATGCAGCGCTGGTAGGTGCTGGGTGCCCCGCCTGTATTTGGGGAGGGATGCCCCAAGGCCAAGGCTGTGCCTTTCCCTTGCAGCCCATCCCAGTGCATCGCCAGCCTCCCAGGCGCTGGGGCTTTGAAGGCAGCCTTGGTTTTCGCAGCTCTGGGCCATGGGTGGAGCTGGATTTCGGCATCTGTTTACACAGCCCTGCCCAAGACTTCCTGGAGATGTCTTGGCAGGCGGTGGGCTGGGGCCGAGGGGAGAGATGACAGCCCTGGGAGGAAGCTTCATGGATTTGCTTGTTTTCTTTCCCTTCTTTGACATAAGCCGGGTGCCCCAGGGGTGAACTGGGCTCCTCTTCCTCATGGTGGCTTCTCACCCCCAACAGCTGTGGGGTAGCTTTGCCCCTGCACATCCACAGCCCTCGCCACCAAGCCTTGAGTTGACGGGGAGGAAGTTTGGGGAGCTGATCTGGCTGAAAACCCCCCTTAACAAAACAATGCCCACATGGGGAATGGAAATTTGGGGTCTGGGTCATGCTGTGGCTTTGCAAATGTGAGGGCCAGAGGGGAGCGGATGAGGGGTTGTGGCACCCCAGACTTGCACAGGCTGGTGGCCATAGCGGGGCAGGACGGTGATGCCAAGCATGGTATCACCAGCAGCATCCAACCCGGGAACCGCCTGGCAGGGCGCCCTGTTTGTTATGAACGAGAGATGCTTAATATCGCTAATAACGCGCCGTAAAAGCTCTGAGTAAACTTGGCAAATGCAGAGGAATTCACCTTTCCGGCAACAAAACAGCCATGCACCCACAGAGCTGGGGGGAGCCAGCAGCTCTGCAAAGTGAGCAGAGGCTTTCAGGCATGGCTTAGGGCTGCTGGGAGCCTGAATCTTACCTGTTTTTATCCTTACTTCAGGCTCCAAACCCTGCTGCCAGCTGAGGCTGCAGGAATAAGGTCCCATACCCCCCTATTCCCAGGCAGGCAGGGAAGGGACGACCCCACCTGGGGTTAAATTGATGTTAAAAGTTGTATCCTATGAAACGAAACCGAAACTCTCGTTGGGGCTGCGATGTTTTTCATCCTTTCTGCCTGTAATGGGAAAAATATGTGCCTGCTTGTTAGCAACAAAGGCCATTGGTGCGTGGAGCCGCTGGCTGTTTCTGGGCTGTTTCTGCCTCGGGATCCCTGTGGAGACCTCAGCGCCGTACCTGGATGGCGCTGGCATGTGGCAGCTCCTTGGCTGCCCCTTTCCTTACCCTACGAGATGGCTGGACACCGACTGGTGGGGCTGGAGAGCTTATGTGGAGGCTTGGGGCTCCTGGGCGGCTGCTTTTCAGCTGGTTTTGGCATCGCTGCCTTCCCCTGCCTGCTGCAGGCAGCGGTGGGGGGCAGTTCTGGGCGCCCTATGAACGCGTCCTCCCTCCAGGGTCAGCATGGGGGGATGCTCCAGCATGGGGAGGGCTTTGGGGGAGCCGGGGGGAAAAGGGGGTTGGCGATGAGCTGTGGTACCCCAGATGATGCTGGCTCTGGGGGATTTGAGGGTGCACAGAGGCAGCAGTCACCAGCTTGGTTGTTTTTTTTGTTTTGTTTTTTTTAAAAAAAAAGGTATTTATTGAGCTTGGGACTTTGCTGCCCGTACAGCTTTGGTTATAAGGCGAGGTTGGCTGCAGGGGTCCATCCAGCTCCCTCAGGTGAAGGCAGGAGAGCCGGACCACCAGTGCCTTGGGGTGGGGGTGATGGGGAGGCTCAGCCCCTCTGCCATGAGATGAGGGGTCCCCCAGCACCCTGGGGCAGCCAGGTATGGTGTATATGTCCCGCGTGGGAATGCTAAAGCACTTAAGAAAACTGTATTTATGGCTTATCGGTCAGCTCGGCCTCTTTCTCCCGTCTGGATCTTCCCAATCTTTCCTCCTCCCGCTCCATCATACAACCCCCGCTCGGTTTCCCATCAGAGAGAAGTGTTGGGAAACTATTTTGGTCTCTTTGGGCTCAACCCCTCCCTGCCAGGGTTGGGGCCACTGCAGAGCAGCTCAGTGGGTCCAGCCCAGGCAAGTGTTTGGGACCGCAGGCTTCAGCAGTGGAAGGGAAGGGGGTGGGGGTGGGGGAAATCAGCTGCATCACATCTGGGAGAGGTACGGAGGGTGGCAGGGCCTGATCCTGCAACATGCAGGGAGGGTACAGGCACCCTGGGTGCTCCCAACACCCATCCAGCAGGAGCCCTTTGTGCTCCTACATGGATGAAGCCTGTGGGAAAGCTTCTCCTGCTCCACAAAAATGGCCTGATCCAAGCCCATGGCCCCACCCCATGTGTCCTACTGTCCCCACCCTGCTTACAAAGCACCTTCCTATCTCTGTCCCCCAGAGCCATGTGTCGGACCCCAGGACCCCATGCCCAGGCAATTTCCCCATTCTCAGACTGGTCCTTCTGCTCCTTGTGCTTCATGTGAGGTTGGTGGTAGGAAGGATGCACCTGGCCAGCCAAGGGCCCAGGCACTGGTCACGGTGGGGAGGTCATCTTTGGTGCCGCTGGACCGGTGGGATCCTCTTTGCAAGAGACCCCCCCCCTGGTCATGGCTGGCTGCTGCGGGTGGTGGAGGGCTCGTGGTGGGCTCTGGGGATAGGCGATGGTCGCCCTTTTGAGGGCGGGCTTTAATCCTGCAGCCGCGCTGTGATCTCGGGAGGGAGATAAGTCAGGAGGTGGCAGATTTGGACACCTGGAAAGCACAGTGTGGATCTGCTCTACATCACCCGAGCTTGTTTGAAGCTCTCAACTAATGGAACCCAGCCCTGACCCCCATCTAACAAGGGGTTGAACTACCAGCCTTAGGCCTGAGTCTCAGCCCCTTTGACTCCTGACCGCCCGCAGTTCCCAGAAGCTCAGCAAAGGCATGGCACTACGTGAAGATAAATGCTACAGGAAGAGGGGGAACCCCCAAGGCATCATTTCCTTCTCCCCGCCTTTAAGAGCAGAGCGCGACGCCCAAAGCCAGCAGGAGGAGGGTCCCCAGGTGGACCTGGGACAGCCCTCCTCCAGCCCTGCTCTTCGACTCCCTCGACATGTGGTAAACTATCACCAGCTTTTCTCCAGCACCAGAGGGATCCATTTCATCCCCCTTGTAGCAGCTCCGTCCCCCGAGGTGGCTGGCTTGGGGGTCATCTCGGAGCAGGTCTTCAGCCGGATTCTCTGACCCAGCCAAGGCCACGTTGACCGAGACATCCCGCATGCCCACGTCATTGACAGCGAGGCAGGTGTAGATGCCTTCATCCTTCTTGCTGAAGTTGGGGATGGCCATGGTGCCATTCTTGAAGACCAAGAAGCGCTCTTGGCTCTGCTTGACATTTCCATCCCGTGCCACGTTGGGCCCGCTGATCTCGACACGTTGACTGGAGGTCTGGATCTTCCACCTGATCTCTGGTGGGGGGCTGCCCGCCACACTGCAGTGCAGGGTCAGGGTGAGGCCATCGTACATGACGGTGTTGTCCAGGTTGGAGAGGTAGGTGAGCTGTACAGAGGGAGCAACGCAGTAGTGGTCAGGGATGTCCGTCACCGCCCTGCCCTTCATCCTGCTGGGAGCCACACAGAGGGTAGACCCCCCCTTGGTGATGGAGACGGAGGTGTTCTCAGTCCACTTCTTCAGCCAGAAGACCTTGCAGGAGCAGTTGAAGGGGTTGTTGAAGATCTGTAGCTGGGACAGGGAGGGCAGGTTGTCAAAGGTGCCCTCGGCCAGGGTGGTCAACTCGTTGTCATTGAGCCAGAGGGAGCGCAGGTCCTTCAGGGAATGAAAAGCGTCCCGGGGCAGCCCGGCCAGGCGGTTATTGTTCATCTTCAGGATCTGCAGACCGCTGAGGTTACGGAGGTCCTGCCAGGGGAAATCTGCAATCTTGTTGTGGCTCAGGTCCAGGTTCTTCAGGTGTACCAACAAGGAGAAAGTCCCCGCTTCCACCACCCCGATCTGGTTGTATCCCAACCACAGCGACTGCACTTCAGGAACCTCAGCAAAGGAGCCCTGCCCCAACCAGCTGATCCTGTTGGCCGACAAGGTGAGGATGGTCACATTGGAGGACAACCCCTTGGGTACCTCCTGGAGATCCTTGTAGGCGCACTCAGCCAACAGCCGGCCGTTCTTTTTGGTGGAGCAGGAACAGGCTCTGGGACAGGCCAGGCAGGGTCCCAGGAGCATGGCCAGCCCCAGGCAGCAGAGCAGGGGCCTCATCCTTTCTCCTGGGAACAGAGACGGGGGGGAATGAACGGGATGGGTCTAGCCGAGATGGGGATTTGCTTCTTCTTGTCAAGTACTAAGAGGAAGCAGCAGAAGAGTGACACATCCGTGCGATTATCCCCAGCACTGCAGCTGAAAAAGGCTGTTTCAGATATTCCCTAATCTGAGGAAGGCATTTCCTCACCCAGAGCAGAGCCTTCGGCTACCTAGATGAGCAGGGAACTTCCCCCTAAACCCTTTCCTTCCCCCACTAGAAAATGCCTCTTCTTGATCTTTGATGAAATACCAGCCCCCCCTGGAATGTTGTTTTCCCAGGTTTTGGGATGAAAAGTAGGAGCTGGGGATTCAGAGTTGACCCTGCTGAGGCTGGAATTAGGGGAAACAGAGCAGCCACAGCTCTTTCACAACAAGCCTTCCCCTAAACCATCAAGTTGTTGGGATTTTCAGCATGCTTTCAGCCCTCAAACCAACCTCCCCCCTCCCTTCCCGTCTCCATCTTTTGCCATGTCATGGAAAAAAACAGCTTCTCGACTGCTTTTTCTCAGCGAGAGAGTGTGGGGTCCCTGGCTGCTGGAAGCCTTTAGAGCGAAATATTTCTGAGCTAACTCCTTACTCCCCTTCTTCTTGCCTTGCAAAGGGGACCGTGCACGCGGGCTTCCCGGCCTCTGGAAGCTGTGTCCCATCAGGGAAGAGGTTAACCGCAGCTCTGCGAGGAGCTGGCACCCAGACCGCCTTTGTCTCTGCCCCGCTTTGCTGTTCCTTCCAGGCCCCAGCGCTGTCATTTAGGGCAGGAAGGGGTACATTTTATTGGCAAGGGAGAGGCTGAATAAGACCTGGACAGCAACTGGGGAGAGGGGAGGCAAAAGGGGACACAAAGGGTCCTGTCCTCCAGGGATAGACCAGCCCAGGGGGTTGAAGGGTTGGTAAGGAACCCCGAGGGCTCTGGAGGTGATGGAGGGGTGAGGGCCCAGCCGTGCGGGGCGGAAGGGGGGGGGTTCCCCACAGCTGATGCATGCAAAGCCCCTGGCTGCTGTGATGCTGGGGTGTCCCACATCTGTCCCAGCCCAACCTGCCCAGTGAGGTGTGGGTCCCAGCTTGCACAGGCAGATCCCCAGCACCCCCACCAACGCGCTCCGAGGGCTCTGGAGGTGATGGAGGGGTGAGGGCCCAGCCGTGCGGGGCGGAAGGGGGGGGGTTCCCCACAGCTGATGCATGCAAAGCCCCTGGCTGCTGTGATGCTGGGGTGTCCCACATCTGTCCCAGCCCAACCTGCCCAGTGAGGTGTGGGTCCCAGCTTGCACAGGCAGATCCCCAGCACCCCCACCAACGCGCTGAAGGGTGCGGGGGGAAGGGGGAGGGGGTGTGTTCCGCACCGCTTTTGCTCCCGCAGCCCCCCGGCTCCTCCCATCC
>NW_009260435.1:2108334-2111853 GCF_000687185.1 Egretta garzetta | reverse complement strand
TCCTCCGCCCGCCCGCCTCCCCCCGCAGCCCAGGCTCTGCCCCCGGGGCGCCCAAACCCCTGCCCCCGGGGCGCCCCAGCCCCCCATCGTGGGGTCCATCACATCCCCCACCTTGCAGGGGACAATCTGGGGGACAGGGCGGAGGGCATGCGGAGGTGGGGAGGCTGCTGGTTGGCGAGCTGCCTCAGAGAGGGGGGTGAAAAGATTTGGGGTCTCAGGGGTGGCCAGGTGGCCCTGCTGCAGGGCTGTGTGGGGCCAGGGCAGGGTGGGAAGGAGGGTGGGTGGGGTGGCAGAAGGAAGGAGGACGAGCCATGGAGGTGCATGGGAGGTCACCTGGAACCATCGCTCCCCCCTGCAATAAACTGCCGATAAAAGTTTTTAAAAGCAGAATATGGGGCATCCATCCTGCAGCCACCATCCTCCAGCCCCACAGGACCACTTGGGCAGAAGTGAGCATCCAGGACTGGGATGCTTGCTCCTTGCTCTGTGCCCTCCCATCCTCATCCACTGGCCAAACTGGGGCATCTCAGGTAGGAAACCCACCTTGCACAGGGCTGGCATTGGAGCGACATGGTGGGAATCAGCCAGAGCATGGAAGGAAGCAAGGACCTCCACCCCGGAGCAAGTCAGACCCTCTTTGGAAAAGGCCCTGAGCACCATGACAGTGAAGCAGGGCTGTGCTGGAGCTCCCACCCCGTGGAGCCCACCACAAGCTTGCTCTCTTCACACTGGGACTGCTCCACCATCGCTGAGGCAAGGCTGCGAACAGGATTGGGATTAAAAACAGCATCGTGCGAGGGAGAAAGGGATTATTTTGAATCTAGAGCGGTTTATCGCAGCGTGGCTACTGCGGGACATGCAGGCGGGCTGGCTGAGCTCAGGATTTTCTCCACGGGGGCCAGGACCTGCTTTACAAGGCATTCGTGGGGGCTGTCACTGCCCCTCTTGGCTGCAATGCTCTCCCTGGCAGGGCCAGCATGGGGGTTGCTTCCTAACCCCTCCCCCCCCATGGGTTGATATCACGGGTGCCCATCACCCCAGAGCAGGGCAGGGTGGAGGAGGATAGTCCATCAGCCCCAAAACATGTCTTGAACAGCTTCAGAGCGCCAGGTTGGTTCGGGAGCTCTGAACTGGTGGAGGAGGCAGAGCAGAGGTGACCGCAGAGGACCAGGCCTAATTCTGCCCTCTCACCCCCATGGAGCAGATGCAAGATGCTGCTCTGACCACTTCTGCAGGGATCCCAGACTCTGTCTGTCACCCCACTGAGGCACAACACCTTCAGCGGGCAAGGGCTGTGGGGTGGCTGGCGACTGCAGTGCATGGCAAGGCTCTTTTCCCTTGGTTTTTTGATCTGGGAGAAGAGATAACTTGGGGAGGCAGGGGGGGAAGGGGGGATATGAAAGCTTCTTTATTCAGGGGCTGTTCTGGGCAAAGGGTGCCAGACGCCTTCCTGCAGTTTAGGTGACACCAGAAGCGTGTGACAGCCCTGGGCTGCGTGGGAGTGAGCTCGTCATCGTCACGCTTGGGCATGTTCCCGCTCGCCCGGCTCTACGGAAGGGTTAATGCCTTCGGAGGAGCTGAGCCACCCCACCAGGATGCTTTAACCCTCTCCAGGAGAAACCTTTTCCAGCTCATCCTGGACACAGAGGGGCTGGGAGGATGCAGAGCTCCATCCTCTGACCCCTTCTTGTGCCTTTGGGCGCTGGGTGCTAATTAGGGCCCTCCTGAAAAGGAGCAAATCTCAGCATAATCCAGCATCGGGAGGGAGCTCATCACGGCGAGATTCCCTGTAGATATGTTAGGCGGGGAAATCTATTACTCCCTAATTAAATGGAGGCAGAGATGATTGTTCTTTTTCTATTCCTTATATGTTTCTAAGCATGAAACTCAATTATAAGTGTATCCGCAGAAGGGGATTTGTCTACAAGAGGGAGTGTCTGCTTGGCACGGGATTTTAAAAGCCAGAGCAAACACCTGGGCTGCTGTGGCAGAGCCTCAAATTCCCAGGATTTGGGGGATTTGGGTGGGCACCGCCCCTTGCCCGCTGCCTCTTTGGTGTGCTGACCAGCTTTGTCTGCTTCCCCTGCACTCCCTGCCGCAGGAAAAAGATGCAGAGGCCGGGTTTAAAATAGAAAGCCTTCCTCCGGAGGATGGAGAACGCAGCATTCGCTTGGGAAGGGGTCTGCTGGGAGGCTGCTTTTTGGGGAGGGTGAGGGGCATCAGTGGGGTCTCAGGGGCCACCCGTGGGTGCTGGTGGGGGGGTGACCGTTCCCCGCACAATGGCAGGACACCGCCTCTCAAGCGGGGACTCTTGGAGGGCATGTGGCTTCATAGCTCCAGATAAGAAAAGCAATCAAAGGCAGCCTTAAATCTTCACTGTATAATTGTGGGCTTAAATCAGCAGTGGGATGAGGGGGGAAATACTCCTGGCAGGGCTGGGGACGGGGCATAAATCCACCAGGCACCTTCTTAGCACCCCAGATCTGACAGCTGGGAGCACTTGGGGACCTGGGTGACACCAAGCCCTGCCCAGGCAGCCCTGTCCTGCCCCGGCATGGCTCTGCGGGGCAGCACGGCACTGGGCATACTGTCACGTCCATACGTGCGTACA
The DNA here is from genome assembly GCF_000687185.1 of Egretta garzetta. Classification (NCBI taxonomy): domain Eukaryota; kingdom Metazoa; phylum Chordata; class Aves; order Pelecaniformes; family Ardeidae; genus Egretta; species Egretta garzetta. The sequence continues at coordinate 2,109,242 of NW_009260435.1, read as the reverse complement.
TACCGGGTGCCTATAGGAGATAAGTGTTGGGTGTGCACAGCACAAGACCATGTGTGCGCATGAGTAGTGTGGGTATTGAGCGTGTATTTGGCCATATATTGAGCGCACATGTTGTGTGTGCCTAGATACACAGAGCTTATGTAAATTGGCTGGGTATAGTGGCCGTATTCTTACCACATATGTATGTGTACAGCGTACGAGTATCGGTACACATGTCGAGAGCATGCGTGTATGTGCCGGGGGAAATATTGTTTGTATTTCTCTATGCAGAGAGTTTCTAGAGGCTGTGTCCGCAGACTATATATATTTATAAGTCCATTATATTTTCCTTTGTACGCTCTATTTACGTATATTTACATTGTGCATGTAGACTGAGTGCACATGAAATGTGTGCGCATGACACGTGCATGTAGTGCTTACTTGTGCATATATATTTTTATATATATATGAGTGCAGACAGCATAGATGTGTGTATCTAGTGTGTGTGTATCTATATACATGGTATGTGTGTGAATTCTATGTAATATGCATATAGATAAATGCAGAAATACAATGTGGATACTGTGTGCGCGCATGGTGGAGGGGGAGAAAAATATATATATTGATATTTATAGAGCCTGCTTTGCCTGTAGCTGCGGCGATGAGCCTCCGCGCCGCCTCCCACCTCCCTGGGTTGCCTTCAGCCGTGCCGGGCTGGACCGGGGGCTGGACTGGGCTGTACCGGGCAGAGCCCGGGGGGGACACAGCGGGCTCAACCTCCCCCTCGCCCCCATCAAGCACGGACCCGGCTCCACTTTCAATCCCTTTTATTGACTCTTTCACAGACAGAAGCTCGCAGAAAGGCGCCCACGGCTCTCGCCGGCCCCGGGGCTCCCGAGAAACCGGACTGCGGAGGTGGGGGCGGCGGC
>NW_009260435.1:2105458-2107613 GCF_000687185.1 Egretta garzetta | reverse complement strand
GAGGAGGTGGGGACCGGGAGGGGTCCGGGGGTGCTCAGCGGGGACGCTGCCGGTAGTTGCCGTTGATCTCTTGGGAGATGGTGACGGCCTCGGCACCCAGCGGCAGCTTGTCACTGTACTCGGAGCGGACCTCGAACTCCTCGCCATTGGCTTTGGATTGCGACTCCACCATGGAGCTGGCCGCCACACTCTCCTCTCGCTCCAGTTCCAGAACCCCTTCAGCTTCTCTCCTCCTCCTCCGCCTGCCTCCTTCGTCATCCTCCTCCTCCTCATCGACTTCTTCCTCCACGTCCGCTTCCCCCACCTCGCTGGGATTGTAGTTCTTCTCAGACTCCAGGTAGGAGGCACGGGGGTCGAAGTCGGCAGCCATGTGCTTCTCCATCTGGTCTGGGTTCTGGGCCTTCATGATGAGCTTGTAGGACTTGCCTTGGTATTTGGAGAGGAGGTGGCACCATGTGGCCCCCATCAAGGGTAAGGTGGCCAGCACCAGCAAGAAGATGCTCACGACCACGATGATGATGAGCGAGGGAATCTCTTTTTTGGTGGTGAAGACCACTTGGACCTGGCAGTCCTCCCCCAGGTAGGTGAGACACATGGAGTAGTTGGTGCCAGGGTTCAAGCCCTGGAACCAGTACGAGTTCACCCCTTCCTCGATCTTGGACCACTGGACCAAGGCATGGCCCTGGCCACTCTCCTGGCACAGGTAGAGCATCCTGAGGTGGACCTTCTCGGGCTGCATGTAGGTGGGCGTGAGCTGCACCCGGGCATCGCGCTCTGACACATCTAAGGCAATCACCCCCAGGTCGAAGGTGTGCTGCTTGAAGTCACCGCTCTGGTTGAAGGCATGGTTGGAAATATACTTGCTGGTTTGCGTGGAGCCACACTTCTTCTCAAAGGGTGGAAGCTGGAAAGGGACTTGCCCATCTCCTGTGGACTCTGTCCCAGCCGCTGAGGATGGTTGGCTCTGCAGGGTGGGACCGAGGGGTTTGTTCCTCTCGTCTGGCATGAGCACACTGTTCTTTGCCCCCTTGGCCCCAGGCTTCTTGTCACCTGGCTGTGCTTTACCCCCCAGTGGGTCCCTCCCGGGCTGCAGTGGGTATTTCTGGGTGCCTGCCACAGCCACATTGACCGAGGTCTGGTTGCTCCCCATTTCGTTGGTGGCCAGGCAGGTGTAGGTGCCTTCTTCCCGCTTGCTCAGGTGGGGAATCACCAACGTGCCATTCTTGAAGACCAAGAAGCGCTCGGGGTCCTGTTTGGGGGGGTCCTTCCCAGTGCTCTCCTTTGGGTTCCCATTGAGCTCCAGGGTTTGGCTGGAGGTGCGGATCTTCCAGCTCACTTCGGGTGGTGGGGTGCCTGTCACAGCACAGTGCAGCGTCAGGGTGAAGCCGTCAAAGAGCTCTGTGGTGTCCAGGTTGGGGTAATAGGTAAGCTGCACGGTAGGCGAAGTGCACTGCACATCTGGGATCTTCCCCACCGACACTCCCCGGAGCTGCTCCGGGAGGGCGCAAGCGATGGAGTCCTTCTCAGGGATGGAGATGAGTGTGCTGTCCATCCACTTCTTCAGCCATTGGAGCTTGCAGGAGCACTCAAAGGGATTGTTGTAGATCTGAAGGTGGGAGAGGGAACTGAGTGAGTCGAAGATACCCTCCGCAAGGGTGGTGAACTTGTTGTTGTTGATGCGTAGAGAGCGGAGGTCCTTCAGGGTGTGGAAAGCCCCCTGAGGCACCAGAGCCATGTGGTTATTGTTCATCTTGAGCAGCTGCAGCGCACTGAGGTTGTAGAGATCCTGCCAGGGGAAGTCCACGATCTGGTTGTGGCTGATGTCGAGGTTTTTCAGCTGCACCAGGATGGCAAAGGTACCGGGCTCAATGGAGCGGATCTCGTTGTGTGCCAGCCAGAGGGAGGTGACCTGGGTCACCTCCACGAAGGAGCGCCGCTGCAGCGAGGTGATCTTGTTGGCCGAGAGGCTGAGGGTGGTCACATTGGAGGGCAACCCAGTGGGCACCACTTGAAGATCCTTGTAGGCGCAGTCAGCGAACTGGTGGGCGTACTTGTCCACGCAGGCACAGGGCTCGGGGCACGCCTGGGCCAGGCCGAGCAGGGCCACCAGCCAGAGGGCCAGCAGCAGGGCCATCTCCCCCTGACAAGGGACAGA
>NW_009260435.1:2104952-2105228 GCF_000687185.1 Egretta garzetta | reverse complement strand
CGGCTCTTCCCACCCTTCTCACTCTTTTTCTCGTCTTGTGCGCTTTTCCTTCCGTCACATCGCCCCCCCCCCAAAAAAAAACCCCAAAAAATGTAAATGTCGTTTTGTTTCTTCTCTACTTTCATTTCTCCTTTTCGTGTTATTTCTTTTGCTTCTCTTTTTTCTTTCCTTCTCGTTCCAACCTTTTTTCTCTTCCTCTCCCCACTTTCCTCCTGCCCTCCCTTGTTCTTCCCCATTTTCCTCTCTCTCCTGACCCCCCCTTTCACCTTGTCCCCC
>NW_009260435.1:2094777-2103649 GCF_000687185.1 Egretta garzetta | reverse complement strand
GGGGGCAGAGACAGCAAAATGCCAGGCCTGATCCTCGATGGAGGCACCCAGCCCAAAGCCTGGCACCCAGCGACCCCCTCAGCCAAAGCGGTCGGTCCCAGCCGTCCCTCAGTTTCCCTTCAGCCCCATGATCTGAGGGATGACGGGGGGTGGGCAAGGGGCCAGGGTGATGCGCAGCCACCAAAACCACCTTGTCTCCATGCAAGTGAACCAAGGCCTGTCCAAGTGTTGCACCATGGCCACCTACACCATAGCTGTCACCACACTCCCTGGCACAGTTTTGGCCCAGCCCAACTGGCATCCCCCAAAACAGCCCTGGGCATGGTCCAGGGGACTGTTCCAAGCAGATGGACAATGCCACCTCGCTTTTGGGGGGCTGCGGGGGGCTGCAGAAGGGTCAAGCAGGAGGGAGGCATGTCTCCAAACCCAGCACAGACATCTGGAGGGCAGTGTGTCCATGTCTCCCTTCCTGCCAGAGTGGGGTTTGGGCTGCCATGGTGCTCTCAGCAGCTTCAGGGCTGAGTCGTGCCTCAGTCCCTTCCCATACCCATGGCTGGCTGGTCGCCCAAGCATGCCCTCACCCTCACTGTGACACTCTCCCAAGCACTAGCAATTTGCAGCTGAGGGAATTACGGCATCAGACGTTCAGAGTTGTGGTTTATAGGCTTTTTTTCCCTTCCCCCCCGCTCCGTTCTGCTCACTTTCTGAGCGCTCACTGGCTGCCAGTCTCACCCAAGCACCACAGCAGGGGGTTCCCATGGTTGGTGGGGCAGCACTTGGGGGGTTCAGCGTCTCCAAGCAGGCTGGATGCATACTCCCACCGCTCCTCACTGCTGTGTGTCAGGTTATTGCACGTCCCAAGCTCTCCACACCGTCGTGGGGCTGCAGGACCATGGGGCAGCCTTTGATGTTATTGACCCATGGCTGGGACTTGGGCTGTAGAGCTCAGGTGGGTGACACAGGGCTGCAAGACTGCAAAGTTGCTTTGAGGAGCACGAAAGTAGGTTAAAATGCCACAAGGACGTGGCCAAGGTGGAGAAGACGCTTGCTTTCTGGCTTGGCTGCTATCCACCACACTACGCTGAGCTCTTCCCAAGATGCCTTCATTCATCATGCAAGAGGAAGAAACCCAAGTGTCCTAGATACGGTGGCAGCGTTTCAGGAGCATTGGAGGCAGCGTGTTGTTCTATAAATGGGTCAGGGGATGAGACACTTGTGACGGGATGGATAACACATCCCTTCCCCTGCTCCTGTAGGCCAGATCTACACGCTCTGGAGGTCATTGTAGCGTGAAGCTGCATGGTGTCAGTTACATCACCCATCCACGTGACATGACATGTGGCGTTCCTGACACCACTTGTGCCTCAGTTTCCTGTGGGCTGAGTGCAGGGAATAACAACGGTGCTCTGCGGTGGCTTTTCAGGCCCCTCAGAGGAGAGCTCCAAGAGAGGACGGTGGAGGGTGGAGGCATGGATGGGTGGATGGGTGGATGGATGGATGGATGGATGGGTGGATGGATGGGTGGATAGATGGGTGGGTGGATGGGTGGATAGACGGATGGGTGGATGGGTGGGTGGATAGATGGATAGGTGTGGAGATGGATGGATGGAGGGATGGGTGGGTAGGTGGGTGGATGGATGGAAGAGCAGGCTGTGGGGCTGCCAACTTCTCCTTCTCACACCACACCTGCCTCAGCCCCAGGCACCCTAAGTTTCAGCATCATTTTGGAATACCAGAACATGTGACAAGTAAAAGCTGGGCTGGGGGCCAGGTCCATAGCTGGCGTTGACCATCACAGCTCTGGGGACACGTGTCCCACTGGGATAAATGAGGGCAGCCTCCCAGCTGGAGGAATCACTGGATCACCACTTCGGTCAGTGAGGGTTTGCTGATTCACACCATTCATCGCCAGGTGGTGTCTGAGGGAGGAGCCCTCCTCACTGTGCCAGTCAGGGGCTTTGCCTATTTAAGAAGGAGAAGACCAGACCTCCAGTTTGGGCCCTCCCGGCTTCTCTAGCTTCTAGCCTCAAGCCAGCTCCTCCAGGTTCAGGTGGGTGCTTTGAGACACCACCCTGGGAGCATCCCTGGCTGCAGGACCTGGCTGGCCAGAGATGATGTGGCTTCTTCTTCCAACTCAACAAGGCTTCCCTCAGCTTTGCCTTACCACTTCTCCAAATATTTGAGAGACCTGACCTCCCTTCCCTTGCTCTTGATGGTCCATGGGATGCAAACCTGTTTGGATGTTAGCCAGCTGATGTTTTTATTAGAGCTATAATCCAGGTAACCTTTCTCAGGCTCATTGGGGTGAATCCTCCTCTGCCTTGGACTTCAACCCCCCTAGCCAGCCAACCTGAGCAATCTCACAGGGCGCAATCAAATGTGGAGGAACCAGCCCTTTGGCTCTAATTAGTTGTGCACGATTGTTGGGCGAAGAAATCCATTTTCATAAACAGAAAGGATTTATGCTGCTCCTTCTGGCCTCTTCCCCCCCCCCCCCGCCGAGTCCCAAAGCACTTTGCTCAGGGCTAGCAGGGAGTCGTTTTATGAATGGTTTAGATTGAGCAATGCATTATTAATAACAGCCAATCAAGCAAGCAGCGTATTATATATCATTGCAGGCGATTTGCTTAATTCAGTGAAGTTATCTATTTTCCTGGGGAGGCTGTGGGTGGAAGGGAGGCCCGAGTGGGGCTGTACCAGCCTGTGAGTGTGTAGAAGCTGCCTGTTGGAGGTGGAAGCTCGGTGGGACTTTTGGGGAGCCCTCACCGCGTGGGAGTACCCAACCTGCAGCCCTTTCCTTCAGGGCTGGGGCTTGGTGGGTGCTGCTCTGCTCACCCTGCAGTGACAAAGCCTTTCCTAGCCAGATGACTGAACTTTATGGCAGCTCGGGGCAGAGGAACAGCTCATTGGGCTCCTGCAGCCCATTGACTTTGCTATGGTTTTACAAGACTTTGATGAGGCCGGTGACAGCAGACAGATGGGGTCAGCTCTCCTCTGGCTGCGCCCCTTGTAGAGGTTGCTCACAACCCTGTATCAGCCACCAGAGAATCCCTGGGGTTGAAATGGCCTCGTCGGAATTTGGTGATGAGCCCTGCATGCCACCATGCAATCATGGGGGCTCCTTTGGGATCGCTCCCTATAAATTGCTGTATGGTGCTCTATCCATCCTGATCTTTCCCTGACCCAGGGAAGGTGGCAGGGGGGATCTGGCCCCTTGCCTGCCCCTGCCTCGCTGTCCAAGACCCTGTTTCAACAGTTCACCACTGTGCCTGGGTCACTGCTTGCTGCTGGGGGCTACCAGAAGACTCTGTGTGTGTGTCATGTTTTTTTTTTTTCCCATCTCCCCCTAATTTTCCAAGCCTGGAAGCACCCTGTCAGAGGGGAGACCTTCACTGCATCCATTTCCTGCCCATCTCCACCCCTCTCAAGCCACCCAGAGGACCTACTCACCACCACCCACCCACCACCTTTTTCCCTCTGCACCCCATAGAGCAGACCAGAGGCCCCGGTGATGGTTGTGGTACCTCCCAGGTACAGCAGGCACCACCGGTGGGCTCCAAGGGGTGGGTGCGAGGGTGCCCGCGTGTGTGCACAAGCACGGAGCCAGCCCTTGCACACCGGGCCGTGTCCGGCTGCACACAGAGGACACCTGGCGGCCTGTCCCCCGCACTGCCTCGTCGCACACAGCCCCATGTTGGGGACACCTCTGCTTGTCACCGGGGGCCCCCTCCAGGCTGCGGGGGCTTGGGGTGGGGTGGGGGTACCTGCTGTCCCCCGGGCAGGGCGAAGGGTGCTCCCGGTAGCTCCTCTCCTGCCTGCCTGGGAAAAGGAGGGGTGGAGGTGCTCCAGTAAATGACGCTGTGCTGTGTAATTGATTTTATTAATTCGCTTGGGTTGTTTCTTCCCCCTAGTGCTGACTCAGGGTCCTGAAGCTTTTAAGCCCCATGCTGGGAGTGGAGAGGGTCTGCAAGTCCTGTCCGATGCTGCTGCGAGCATCCCTGGCATGGTTAGCCCGAGACCCGGCCAGCTCAGCTCACCCTACACTCAGGCCTCTTCCAGCTCCCAGAGGATGAGGTTGCGCCGGGCCAGGATCTTGGCCGCCCTCCTGGTGAGCAACTTCTCCTGCACCAGGGGCCGCAGGATGGTGTAGCTCTGCAGGTTGCAGTGGGTGAGCATCATCCCTGCCTCAGTGCGGGCAGGGAGCTCCAGGGCTCCCCAAAGCTCCTGCAAGGCCTTGGCCATGGCTAGCGTGCTGCCCTCGTTGAGCTGCTGCTGCAGGTGCCTTCTCAGCAGGCTCTTCAGCTTGTAGGAATGGGCCCTGGGCAGCTTGGCTTTGATCAAGGGCAACATATCCACGTAACCACCTACAATGTGGCAAAAGTCCACTTTCCTGCCCGTGGCATCCAGGGCTTTAAATAGAGCGGGCAGCTCTGGTGCCCAGAAGTTATAGATGATGAGGATGGGCCTGGGGAGTGGGGAGAGGTACAAGAGGAGGTGCTGCATCCCCTCCTCTATGGGGACACCCTGGGAGAGCAGTGTCAATACCGACTCGGGCGTCTGAATCAGTGTCTTGAAGGTGTGCCCTCCGTTGGCTGCCGCCACCTCCATGATGCTCTGGGCTGTGGAGAGGAAAGGACAGGGCATGAGTAAGCATTTGGTGGTGCCCCTGTCTGCTCCCCCCCAGCCCCCTGCGCCCAGGAAGGGCAATGCTCACTTTTCTGGTCAACCTTCAAGCTGAGGAAGACCAAGCTGCTCAGCTCCGACCCATCATCCCAGGGGCTGGTGGGACCAGTGCTGTGGTGGGGTGAGGTGCCGCTCCCGGACCACGTAGGGCTGGAGAGCATCTTAATGTCCTTGGGCTTGCTGGAAGCCTGCAAGAGATCAGAGAAGGGGGCCAAGTCCCATCTGCCTGCTTGGACCCAGCTGGGAAGGCATGAGGAACGCCCTTGGGTGCACTGTTGGCCATGGGCAAGGACCTGGTTGTGTGCAATGCCATGAAACCTGCTGGGTGTGATGTCCCGGCATTGCCAGGGATGGGTCGGGTGTGTGTTGTGTCTCAAGAGCAGGCTGGCCATGGGGAGCCCTGTTGAGAGCCCAAAACCAGGGTCTGGGCCCAGTGAGCAAGAGCAGAGCCTTGAATGCTGAATGCAGCTGGTTCTGAGCAGGGGGGGGGGATCCAGGGAGCGGCCAGAGGGACATGACATGCAGCTTCAGGGACTTGGAGTCCCTTTCTGCACATGTCATGCAGATGCAGTTCATGCAGGGACATAAACGTGGCTGAGCAACCTGACCACCTGAGATCCCACTGGATTTAAAGATCTGGTTGGTGTCTAGAGGAAAAGGGGACTGAATCAGGCCAGGAGGAGGTTTGCTGCCTCTCCAGGCTCAGCAGATGCGGTGTCTACAGCCGTGCTTCCCAAGGGCGAGCAAAAGCAGCCATCCCGCCCAGCCTCAGCGGGGATGGACGCCCACAGGGAATATCTCCCGACAGGAAGAGTAGGACAGCAATGCATTCAAGAGGCTCCAGCCTTGGTTTTCCTCCCTCTTTCCCCTAGGGACAATCCTGCACCCTGGCCTGGGCATCCTGCAGTGATGGGAGTTCCCCATCTCCCCCCCACACCAGCTCTCTGCACCTTCACCTGCAGGCCAGGAGTGGTAGAAACGTGGCCAGACTGATGCCTCCAAGCGCTCCCCAGCTCAGGGGACGTGGAATTGCTTAAATGCCAGGTTAAAATCCCGTGTTTGAAGGGTGTATGGGGTCGGTCTGTCTGGGAAGGGACAGGAGAAGGACGACACTGGTGGCTGGGTGGTGGCAGTGCCCCGTGCACTGGCTGTGCCCGGAGTGGCCCAGCTGGCCTGAAGGGAGTTAGATGAACCAAACTCGGCACCAAAACGTGATCGCAGATGCTCTTATTACTCAAACCAGCAACAAGCTGACTGAATGTCTATGCAAAAAGGTTTTATTGAAGGGTTAAGCAGAGAGGGAAAACGTGCGGGATTTGCGAGAAGGAAAATCACCCATGAGGACACACAGGCACTCGTCGCACCGCGGTGGCCGTAGGCGACGGATCCGGGCAGAGCCGGGCGCCGACGATGCTCTTGCGGCTTCAGCTCAGCATGCAGAGCAGGACAGTCCCCAGGTGACCCCACAAAGGTTCCTCCCCAGCCCCCCAAATCTCCTTTTAGATGGCTGAGCCTCTAGGCAGGTCCTTAGCCTGTGCCCTCCACCCACTGAAAGCTGCAAGCTTCCCTGGGCGGCATCCTGCTGCCTCATCCCATTGCTCCACCTTTTTTCTTACTCAGCTTCTATTTTTCCCCCTTTTCCTGGGCCTTAAATTAATTTTTCCCAGCTCTCAAGGTTGTGCTTTTCTAGTGCCCAGCACCAGACTTTGGGGAGATGTTTATACCCAAGACCTTTCTTTTCTTTTTTTCAGCCTGCGCCTTTGCTACACTCTTAAACCCACATCGTACCAAAGGATGCCTAATTCACTCAGGGATTCCTCACAGCAAGCTGCTAACATCCCCAAAAGCCCCAGCCTCGGGATTTTTTGGCACTAGCGGGGAGTGGAGATGGGGTTTTAGCCCCATACCTCTTTCTTTTTTTTTTTTTTTTAATTTTTTTCCCCTCTTTTAGAGATGAGTCAGGAGAGCAAGGAAAAACAGCAAAGGAAAAAAAATAAGGAAGCCAGCAGCGGGATGGGATTTAATCTGGAAACAGCTTTATTGAAAAGTAAGAAGAGCTTCTGCATTAGTTTATACAAAAAAAAGAAAAAATGGGGCTGTTGACCCCTCATTAAGCCAGTGCTGGAAAACCAAGGTGCCTCAACCCCAAACAGGCAGCGCTCGCCTCTGTTTCCCAAGGGATCCCCTGCTTGTACCGGTGAGGGGGCATCTCTGCAGGGGTCCCATGCCCTTGGTTCATCTAACCACCTCAGCCAGGGCCATTTGGTTGCAATGCACCAGTCTGCAGCATCACTGCTGTGAAATGGCAGCGCGGGATGCTCGGAAGTGTCGCTCTGGGGAATGCTCAGGTGGTCCCTACCAGCTCTGGTGGGTCCTGGGAGCTTCTCAGCCTGTGTAGGCACAGGGCTGACGAACTCGCCGAGCACGGCTGCTGCATTCAATTTGCAAACTTGATTTTTAAATGAAAATTGATTTTTTTTTTTTTTTTTAAAGATGAGAACAACCTTCCCAGCAAGGCAGAAGAGAAGAGGCCATAAGGACCAAGTCCAAATGGTCATCTCGGGGGATCGGCTGGTGTGGGATCTCCCCTCAGAGCAAATCAAGGTGAGGTTTGCTGCCAGAGAGAGAGGACCCTGGCTGCTCCGGATTCCCAGGAGATACACCGGTAAAGGTCTTAGCCCAGGAGGACTAGATTTGGGGCAGCCCAGATGCTCTGCCGCTTGGGAGCAACCGAAGGGGAAGAGAAAGCTGCAAGCAAGTCTCTGGCTGACGCTAGGAAGGCAGAAAGCTCTGGCCCGAGCGTGGCTGGAGGAAAGGGAAGGGCACCCCTGGGATGACGGGGGGCAGCTGCCTCTTCTGCCGGCGGCGTGGCTCAGCAAGGAGGGAGGCCTGGCATTACACTCACCGCCGTGTCTTCCTCACTGTCCTCCGAGCTGCAGATGATGATGCTGGTGTCTTCTGCGGAGGGAACAACAGGGTGCTGAAGCTCTGATTTTTTGGATCACACTGGTTTTCCCACGGGAGGACTGACCTTATCTCTTGATTTTTGCAGCGGGGGACAAACGCTTCTACCAGAACTATGAACCACCCAGCCCTTGGGTGGTTCACCCCACGTGGGGGCAACCTCTCCTCCACTCCTGCCTCACCCCCACAGACCCTGCACCAGCCCCTCCAGAAAATTCATTTCATCTTCCCTCCTGTTTGCAAAGCTGAGCCTGGGACCCCTCACTGCGGGGAGTGGGGCTGGAGTGGGGCTGGGTGAGCTTGGGGAAGAAAATGTGTTCTGCTACAAATTGTAGTGGCTTTTGCCCCAGGAAAATCCTGGAGCAGGAGGCAGGGGAGTCTCTCTGCACGCTTGCCCTGCAGCTATGCTCTTCCCTAGGCTTGGTTTTGGCTACCTTGGAGGCAGGACATGGAGCTGGATGGAGCATCCCTGTCCACACCTGAGCATTGCTCTCATATTTCCCCCCCTGGGAACCAGCTCCCACCCTCCGCTTCTCAGACCCAGGGGGGTTTAGCCCAGGCTCTGAGTGCATTGGGGTGCACAGAGGCTGGGAAAGATGCGGGATGCCCATAAAGAGGGGGAAGAGATGGGGTAATGAGGAGGGCCATGTCCCTGGTCCCCACCTGCATCAACCCTGTGGCTGCTGGTGGCGGGGAGGCTGCCACAGTTCTGGCTCAGCGGGGAGGTGCTGGGGCCCCTTCTGCTATCCCACTGGTCTGAACCGGGATTGATGGAGACTGGTGTGTTGTTGCACTCCTGCTTCAGTAGCTTGGGCGAAATCTGGCTGCTCCTTTCCATGCAGTGCGACCTCCGCTTGGGCCACGCAGCGATGGGGAGAGCCTGGAGAGAGGAAAGCACAGGGGATGTACGGTGCCAGGGTGGCATCTCCTGGTCCCCAAAGGCTCCTGCCAGGCCGGTGCCGTTCTTACCGGGTTCGTCTGCATCTCCTTGAGGCTGAGGGTGAAGGTGGGCAAGATGCTCTGGCTCTCGGCCTCGACCGGCTCCTCTTGCTGCAGAGAGAGCATGGAGCAGCGTTAGGGTGAATCTCAAGACTGGTGGCCCCGAGCAGTGGGCAGAGCAGGCGGGAGGGGGATGTGGAAACATCCTCAGCAAGGGGGAAACTGAGGCACAGCCCAGCATATGGCTTGGCTCAAGGCTTGTGCCTGAGCTGCGGGTGTTTGGCAG
>NW_009260435.1:2091825-2093806 GCF_000687185.1 Egretta garzetta | reverse complement strand
GAGCAGCCGCACCAGCTGCTCCACGCGCTGCCGGATCAGCTCCCGCATCTCCCGCTGTGCCTGATCCAGCCGGGAGGCCTCCTCCTTCAGCGCCGTGTAGGTGGCCTCGAAGCTGCTTCTCTTCTGCTTCAGTTCCCGGCTCATGGTGCCCAGCTCCTCCTGCCTGCGCTGGGTCTCGCCGCGGATGTCGCAGAATGGGGCGTGCTGGCTGTCCAGCAGTGCGCATGAGCAGCACAGTGGCTTCTCGCACTTCTTGCAGTAGATGCTGGAAGGAAACAGGAGCATCCTTCAAAGGGGGTACGTGAGCAGGGGGAGAAAAGCCTTTCCACTGCGCTGGGCATGATTCCCCTTCCCCAAGGGACAGGTAAGGAGTTTAACGAGAGGGGAAACTGAGGCGCAGGGCAGGAAAGGGCTTTGCCTCACATCACCAGCTGCAGATGTGGGCATGAAGCTGGGTCTTCAACCCACCTTTGCTCCCCTCCCTCCTCCCAGGGACCTGCCAGGCCCGAATCACAGCCTGCTCCTGCCCGGGGTCTCGCCAGGGTTGCAGCGGTCCCTCTCCAAAGGCAGGTGGTGAAACCCCCTTAGCTCTGCCCTCCTGGCAGAGATTGTCCTGGAGCAGCAGCCCCAAAGGCCTTGGTGCAGGATGGGGCCCGGGGACAAGGCACCACTCTCACCTGCAGATGTAGCCCTGGTCTGCGTGACCATGACTGGAGCAAAAGAGGTTGCAGGACTTCCTGGTGTCTTCCAGGAACTGATGGGCTGACTCAGCACGAAGGTCTTCCACCCTCCTGGCTTCGTGGCTCCTCTTCTGGAAGAACCACTGGTGGTCCTCAAAGCATTTTTGCACTCAGAGCACCAGAACTCCCCATTTTTCTGGCAGTTGTCGCAGAACAAGTCAACTCCATCAATGATCTTCTTGTAGATGCTGAGCCTGGCCTGCAGGTTGGTGAAGAGCAGGTTGTCCGTGTCGGGGATGCCGGTGGACTGCGGAATGGCCGTCTGGCAGACGGGGCACTGCGCGATGGGCTTGTTCTCACTCAGGCAATTGAGGCACAAGGTGTGGAGGCAGGTGAGGAGCTTGAGGTTGCGTGATTCCTGCCGGCAGCCCTCGCAGAGGATGAACTGGAAGTCATCCTTCGCAGCGGGCAGGTGGGATGGAGGGGAGCAGGCGGGTGTACCTGTCTCCATGGGGGCAGCAGCACTGTCTCCATCTACGTGGGTTGCGGGAGAAAGAGTCCGTTGGGGCATGTGAGATGGAGGGGGACAGGAGGCTCAGTCCCACCCGTGGGGGCCATGCAGGCCACCTGTGGGCAGCCCCCTTCACCCACCCAGCTGCAGGGAAAGGAAAAGGCTCCTCTCCCTCCTGCCGAGGGTGAGTGGGTGGCAGCACCCCAGCAACACAAAGGGTGGTCTCCCACAGAGATTCTCTGCTGGCTGCAAAGGGTTGTGCTCCCTCCAGCCCTTGCACAGGACCCTTGCAGGCTCTCCTGCCCCCTCTCCAACCTCTTTCTCTTCAGGGAATTTTGGATTTCAGAGTTGGGAGGGGATGACAAAGGCTGCAAAGTGACTTTTCTTTCTCTTTGCTGCCACTGTCTCTTTCTGCCCTGCGATTGGGGAGGGCAGGGGGGGCCCTGGCGGCAGGGTCCCGTCCCCCTCCCCGGTTCCTGCAGCACTGGGATGCTGGCACCAGCCCTGCCCCCAAAGGCATCCCCCTGCCCACTCCTCGCACCCCCGGGCTTCCCCCAGCCGGCAGCGCAAGGCCCCCCCCGAATAAAGCAGAGAACCCCCCTCCTTTGACACCTCCCCCCCTCCCCATGCAGTAATTTTGCACCCTAAAAGAATAACGCCCCTCCCTTCTCAAGCAGGCAACCCCCGCGGCTCCCTTTTGGGGGGTCCCTGGGCCAGGCTTTACCCCCCTCTCCCCATCCAACCTCCCCCTCTGGAGAAGCAGGGCCCCACCCTTTACCTGCTGAGAGGC
>NW_009260435.1:2091037-2091472 GCF_000687185.1 Egretta garzetta | reverse complement strand
GCTGCTGGTACCCAGGGGGTCGGATGGCAAACCTCTGCTTCAGCTGCTAGACAGGACCCCCCGAGCCGTGCTGGGGTGCGTGTCCGGCAGCAAGGGCTGCTGCTGTGTCCGGGGCAGTGCCTCAGGCCCCGCTTCAGCCGGGGGGGCTCCAAACATGCCCTATTGCCATCCACCGCCCTCGGCGGCGCGGCTCCGGGATGCTCTGGGGTCTCCACTGCCCTTTGCAGGCCGGTGGGGGGGCTTTGGCACGGTGGGAAGGCCACGCCGGAGCAGGAATTGCTGGGAAAAATACCTCTCCCAGCTCTCTGTGGGGCTGGGGTCCCCCAGAGCCTCCCAAGGTGTGCGTGCAGTGGAGGCCCTGGTCCTTCCCATGGCTGGCAGAACAGTTCCCGCGCAGGGCCTCTCCGGGAAAACTCACCGAGCCGGGAGCCCAGA
>NW_009260435.1:2084474-2090613 GCF_000687185.1 Egretta garzetta | reverse complement strand
CAGAGGTGGCTGCGATGGCAGCGGGGAGCCGGGCTTAGAGGGCTCCAAGCAGCAGGAGCGGGGTTCCGTGCGAGGCACCAGCACCATGTTCAGCCGGTCGGGATACCAGGCCCTTCCCTTGGGAGACTTTGACCGCTTCCAGCAGTCCAGCATCGGGCTCTACGGTGCCCAGAAGGGCTTCTTCTCCTTCCGATCCAAGCAAGACCCCCTTGGGCCAGCCGGGAATACCGCAGGTGAGTCCCAACCTTAGAGGAGAGTTGCTGCCTTCCTCCCTATTGCCACTTCTGCTGTAGGGTGTCGCACTGGCTGGGTGCCCCCCACGCTGCCAGCTTCTCTGGGGTGCAGGGGGCATGGGGGAGAGGCTCGGATGGGGGTTCATGGGCAGGGAAGGGGGTTTTGGAGCAGGTACATTCCCCTGTCACCCCCCTGCAGATTCCTCCCAGGGTTGGCTGTCCTGGATCTGCCATGGGATTATCACCTCCTTGGTCTTCTTGCTGATGGTTGTCACCTTCCCCATCTCAGGATGGTTTGCTTTGAAGGTAAGGGAGGAAAGCAGGCGAGGAGCGGGACGACAACCCCATCCTCGATGGAGGGGACCATTCCCTGCTGCCCCTGGTCCCATGGCTCCCAGCATTGCAGGACCCAGAGTTTTGCGTCTGCCCTAGTTTAAATTTTTCTGATCCAGATCGTGCCCACCTATGAGCGAATGATCATCTTCCGTCTGGGCCGCATCCGGGCACCGCAGGGACCTGGTGTGGTCCTGCTGCTGCCCTTCATCGATCACTGGCAGCGAGTGGATCTGAGGACAAGGGCCTTCAACGTGCCGCCCTGCAAGGTAAGCTGCCCTGGGCCTCAGGGCAGGATGGAGAGGCATCTCTAAAATACCCAGAGCGGGGGTGGATTTGGGGATAGTCTGACCCTCAGTGCCATGCATGGACCCAACTTTCAGTTCCTCCATCCTCACGGCAAGGTGAGGGGGTTGTAGCTGGTGCTGTGAATCCAGTGTTCCCACCTGCCTGTGGCTGAAAAGCTTCTCTTGACTTTGCACACCTTGTTCAATGTATGTTCCTGGCTGGAGACATCACAAAACCATCAATCCCTATCCTTTCCAGATGTCTTTCAGTAACAGCCCTGTGCTGGAAACTGGCCTCACCATTCAGACAAGCCCAAACTTCATCATTCGCATTGGTTTTGTTTATAATAACCCTCTTAATAAAGAGATCTAGAGCCGGTTGCCAGCTGGGAAAGAAGCAAATGCCTTTGCTCCCAGGCTTTATGCACAAGTGTTGGGCCATGGGGTGGAGAGGAGGCGGGATCCTGACTCCCCTCTGCCCCAGCTGACCTCCAAGGATGGAGCGGTTATCTCCATGGGTGCCGACGTCCAATTCCGGGTGTGGGACCCCGTGTTGTCTGTCATGATGGTGAAGGACCTCATCGCAGCCACACGGATGACAGCGCAGAACGCCATGACCAAGACCTTGGTGAAGAAGAGTCTCTGCGAGATCCAGGGGGAGAAGCTGAGGATCGGGGAGCAGCTGCTGGTGAGTACCACTCGAGCCCTGCACAGAGCCCCCAAACCCTCAGGCTCTTGGTGTGGAAGTAACAGTAAAGGAAAGCTGTAGCTGCTGAAGGTCCACCTGGCCATGGACCTGGCCAAGGAGGAGAGCTGGGAAGACTTGGTGATTAGTGGGGAGCAGATACCTTCAGCCTGTGGGTCTCTGGAGCTCTGTGGCTTATCTCCAAGGGCTTTGGCCACACAGAAGAGCCCATGGGTTGTCAGCAGGCTTAAATTTGACCTCCATATCTCCACCAGGAAAATGTCTGGAGGGGGCTGCAAACTGGAATAAAGGCCTTTGGGGAAAGAAGCAGGAGCGGGCGGTGGCAGAGGGGTGAGGACTAGTGCCCGCAGCCAACCTGGGCCAGGCCAAGAGCTTGTGGGTTGAATGCCTACAAGGGAGGATATAAAAAGAGGCTGAGGGGACATACTGGTATCTCTGGGGTGTCTGGAGCATCTTGAAGGTCAGAGATGCTGCCTGGTGGAGCACCACGCCAGGCCATGGTACCCACGGGAGCGTGAGGAAAGGGGACAGCCTGGGAGGGAACCACAGAAAGGGGAACGAGACAGAGCTGTCCCCCGTCCCAACCTCCTCCAAGCCGGGAGAGCACCTGGGTGAGCAGGGTTGGACATGAGAGTGGACAGCTTGGAGGAGATGGGCTATTGAGCCTGGTTCAACCCCCTGTGTTTAAAGCTGGTGGGTAGCAGAAGGATAAGGTGTGGGAATGCCCGTGTTTGGGGGTGCTGTGGTGTGTGGTCTCCATGGCCGTACCCAGCTCTGCCTGGGCTGCCAACACCTCTCCCTTTCTTCCCGGCTCTGCAGCTGGAGATTAACGACATGACCAAGTCCTGGGGCCTGGAGGTGGACCGGGTGGAACTCAGCATGGAGGCTGTGCTACAGCCGCCCCAGGAGAACCTGGTGGGCCCTCTGGCCACCATGACACCTGTGCCCGGGCTGGAGGGGCTGGATGGCACCATTCAGCAGCTGGCTGCCCATTTCTTCAGCAACACCCTGGCTCTGGTGGGCAACAGGACCGGTGTTCCGGAGGCAGGTAACCAACCCGGGGCCACCGCTCCCCTGCTGGGAGATGTCCCTCCTGCCCGATGACCTTTGTGTCTGTTGGCTGGTTGACAGAGGAGTCAAAGTCTGGGAGATATCACGCTCCTACGAGCACAGCACAAATAGGCTCGTAGGGAGGAGGAGAGAGGACAGCTTCGGGCCCAGCCACTGCCATATGGCACGTGGCCCAGCACCGCCTTTCTAACAAGACATTGGAGATGGGGCTGGGGAGGGCAGGAGCAGATCCGCAGGACCCTGGGCTCGGAACCAACTCAGCATTTCCATCAGGCAAACCCAAGCCCGAGCTTGCCAAGAGAGTCACATCTGAGGGCAACATGGAGTTTTTTTCAAGAAACCCTGCACCAATTTGTGCCTCACTATTTCTTTCGTGGATGATTTTCCACCCCCTGGAAGCAGGGGAAGAGTAGCCCATGGGCAGACAGAGGAGCAGGCAGCAGGAACTGGCAAAACCATTTTGTCCTCTTCTTGCTTAGCTGGAAACTTGCTGGATAAGTGGGTTTCTTTTCTCTGGAGACCTTTTCTGCTGGGTTCATGCAGACCAGCAAAGCTCACCACCCAAAAGTGTCCCCTCAACCCACTTCTGTCCCATTGTTCCCAGCAGACAGCATGGAGACTGTGAACGAGGTGGAGCCACCTGCTGCTCCCCTCCTCACCACTGCTGGCAGCGCCCAGAGGAAGCCCAGCGCAGATGAGCTGCTCTCAGCGGTGGAGCGCGTCCTCTCCGAGGCCCTGGTCAGCCAGGTGGGAGCATCCTACCAGGTCAACATCACCCTGCCCAGCGGCGCCCGGAGCACCTACTTCATAGACCTCTCCTCAGGTCACCGCTCATTGGGGTTGTTGTGTTGGAGGCGGGAGGGTGTTTTGTACTCATACCCCTTTTGCGTGCTGTGAACCCCCACTGAGCTTGGTAGTAGGGGGTCCCAAACCAAGCCTGTTTGGTAGCCTCATGAAAGGCACCCCAGGGTCCATCAGCTGAGCACTTTAGTGACCCTGGCCTTGAGTCCCTGCTCCCTGAAAGTCCAAAGTATGATTTATTTTGAGTTAAACCCATGAATTTTTCTTCAGAGAGTATTGATAGAAAATTGGCAGCTAGGTCTCCTCGTGGCTGGCCAAGTAGGATGGCTCAGAGACCTCAAGGTTTGTTGACTCCTGTATGCCAGCAGCCCAAAGGGATAGTGATGGAGGGACATGTGTGAGCAGTCCCTTGGGCCATTGCCGTGCTGGGTGTCCTCCCAGCACCCTAATCCATTCCCCTGTGGGTGCTGATGGGTTTCCTGGTGGCCGTATGTGCTGGTTTTGGCTGGGATAGGGTGAATTTTCTTCACAGTAGCTGGTATGGGGCTGTGTTTTGGATTTGTGCTGAAACCAGCATTGGTAATGCAAGGATGTTTTTGTTATTGCTGAGCAGGGCTTACACAGAGCCAAGGCCTTTTCTGGTCCTCGCCCCACCAGCAGGCTCGGGAGGGCACAAGAAGTTGTGAGGGGACACAGCTGGGACAGCTGACCCCAACTGGCCCAAGGGTTATTCAATGACCAGCAATAAAAAAACAGGGGAAGAAGAAGGAAGGGGGGGCACATTCCCAGTGATGGCCCCATACTATCTACTGTAAAGAACATTAACTCTATCCCAGCCAAAAGCAGCACACCGTGGCAAAAGTAGGTCAGGACTTGGAGGTGGACCGCTGTAATGGGACATTCGTGGAGCACCACAAGAGAAATTTATCTCTGTAAGGAGTAAGGATTCCTGTCTCCAAAATTCCCCTGCCAGGCCCTTGTCTGTCATCTGGCCCAACTCAACCCATGCGAAATGGTGGGGGAAACACCAGTAAGCAAGGCTGGATCCTGAAGCCTGCTGTTTCTCCCTCTCCCATCCATCCTGTCCTACAGGTAACGGGCGAGCTGGCCACGGTATGCCCGAGGGCAGCCCTGATGTCGTTCTGGAGGTGGCAGAGAAAGACCTGCAGGACCTCTTCTTGGGCAACCTGCGCCCCTTGAGTGCCTACATGAGCGGGAGGCTTCAGGTGAAAGGCGACCTGCACCTTGCCCTGAAGCTGGAGGAGCTCGTCAAGGCAATGAAGCAACGTAGATAGAGCATGCATGTGGGTGTGTGTCTGTGTGCATGTGTCTTTGTAGGTGTGCAAAAGCAGGGGACATATAGGGGTGCTGCGCGGTGGGGGCCTTGCCCTGCTGGAGCTCCTGCTGCCCTCCCTGCAGAGGCTGCAGGAGTTGGGTGAAGACCTGAGCAGGGAAACTGAGGCTGAGCTCCATTGCCCGTCCTTGTCCTTGGCTTTACCTCCCTGCCCATCCTTTGCATACAATGTTATGGGATGGGAACCAGTTGGCACCCCACCATGTGCCAGTTTGCTTCCAGGTCCCTCGGCCAATATGCCCCCAGGGCACAGACTGATGTCCTGCTGCCCCCACAACGGGCTGCGTGGCCAGGCGTCTCAGACTGGAAGGGGCATGAGCTGCGCAGATTGGACTGGGAAGAGCTTGGGGACACTGTGGCTAAGGATGGTGGTTGTGGGGTAGGCAGCTGAAGCAGGGCACAAGGGCTGGCTGGACCAGACTGGGATGCCACCAGCGGGCTGGGATTGGGGTCCAGACCAGCACTGCTGACGGGATGCTGGCGTTTATGGGGAAGGAACAGAGGGGGCGATTTGGGGAATGACCTTCCCGGAGGTACCTGAGCCTTTCCGACACAGCAGTTTGTACTAAGTCATTGTGCTAATTTGTGCTTTGAAGTGCTTTTGCATGAGTGCTGTGAGGTCTGTCTGCAGGGGGCGTGTGGACTGTATATAGGCATATATAGATATTTATTTATTTTGTAAGCTTCCTTTCTATCACCTCTCCATGGACAATAAACCTGGTCTGCATCCCTGTGCTTGGGCAGTGGTGGGCTGATGATTTCTGCAGGCAGACAGGGCTGTACCCCTCTGTGCCTCAGTTTCCCCAAGGGACCCCGGGGTGCTGTGTCAAGAGGCCACGTGCTGGCCAGGGTGTGGGAGCTGCTGCCAATCGAGGAGGTTGTGTGGTGTGCCTCCATCTCACCATATGGTCCTGATGAACACATGAAGTCCTGCCGTGGCGAGGAAGAGCTGTCGGGGTGCGGCACAGCCTCTCTGGGGATGCCCGGCTCCCCTAGGGCACCCAGTACCCTGGGGGTTAAAATATCTTGGAGCTCCATGGGACAAACCCGAGGGGTCTTGTGGCCTGGCCTGGCCCTGCAAGGGACTGCTGGCCGGGGGGGCGAAGCAAGGGCAAGGAGAACAGCATTGAAATGTTTTGAAAGTCAATGTTTCGCAGGTGCATTAGGGCCAAACCACCTGCTAGATGTCTTCTTCTGGGACTGGGTGGCACCAGCCTGGGGCCAGGCTTTGGAGACCCTACAGGCATCAAAAGCTCGGAGGGGAGGTGACAGTAATGCCCCCCTCCCCCCCCCCGTGCCCTCTCCTTTTGGGGCTGCCAGGCTGGGTGAACCCCAAGTGCTCCTGCTGCTCCCC
>NW_009260435.1:2081812-2083723 GCF_000687185.1 Egretta garzetta | reverse complement strand
GGGGCGATGGTCCCCACCCCGCCGGGATGTCATCCAGGGGTCCTTAGACGCTTCCTCCGTGCCCCATGCCCTGCACTGCCCCTCTGCAGCCCTTCCCAGCCCCACAGCCAGGTGGGCCATCCTGTGTCCTCTTTTCAGGGCCCCATCCATCCCACCTTACCACTGCTTGCAGGTCCTGGGCGTGGCTGGTGGGAAACGATTGCTCACCGGTTGCCCCAGGTCAGCTTTGCAGGTCACCCCGCTGCAAGGTGTGGTTTCAGAAGCTCTTTAAACCTTACCGCAGTGCTGATTTCTCTTCCTCCCTCCCCAAGCTCCTAGAAAATGACTTCCAGTTCGTCCTCTGCGAGGGCTGCCGGCAGGAATCACGCAACCTCAAGCTCCTCCCCTGCCTCCACACGTTGTGCCTCAATTGCCTGAGCGAGAACAAGCCCATTGCACAGTGCCCCGTCTGCCAGATGGCCATTCCGCAGTCCAGCAGCATCCCTGACACAGACAACCTGCTCTTCACCAACCTGCAGGCCAGGCTCAGCATCTACAAGAAGATCATTGATGGAGTTGACTTGTTCTGCGACAACTGCCAGAAAAATGGGGAGTTCTGGTGCTCTGAGTGCAAGGAGTTCCTCTGCACCAAATGCTTCGAGGCCCACCAGCGCTACCTGAAGAGGGAGAGCCATGAAGCCAAGAAGGTGATTGACATCAGGGCAGGGTCTGCCAAGGAATTCCTTGAGAGCGCCAGGGGGACCGGAAAATTGTCCTGCTCCAACCCGACCCACAAGGGCCAGGCTGTAAGGTAAGTCTAAGGAGGTCTGTCCCCACCTGGGTGGTTTCTTGTCACAAATCTCTTTGGGCTAGTCCATGATGGGACAGAGCAGGATGTCCCTGTCCCTCTGCTGCCCTGATTGGCACCATGTCATGGAGAACATGGGTGGGAAGTAGTGACTGGCGGGCTCTAGGGCATGGGGGGAGGGTTTGGATGATGCCGGGGTAGAGCTGATGATGGGAGAATGGGGACAGCGGAGAAGCATGTGTTTTGCTGATGGTGCTAGACCAGCTTGGAGAGGATTTGGGCAACAGCATGGGTGCAATGCAGGACAAGGTTTAAGTGCCCTCAAGGGAAAGTCCAAGGGAGAGGAGAAGGGGATGGAGCATCTGTGGAGGCCAGCACTGAAGCTAGCCACGATGGCCCAGATGCCTCAGCATGTCCCTAGCCCACCACTTGCCAAGGCTACCAGGACTTACATGAAGGATGGATGATGATCTCCACTCCCCACTTCTTAGAGTCTTGCCTTAGGCATCTCATGGAGATAAGATACTCTTTGGTCTTATATTCTTATACATAACCCCAATAAGCGCTCAGGGAAGGGTAGAGAGCTCATTTCTTCACTGCCCTTGCAGTGCACGGATGAATGACCGCAGTGACTTTGGCCAGCCCAGCAGAGGAGCAGAAACCCTGTGGAAATAGTGAACCAATATATTTTTTTTCAGTTGGGAGAGTATAAAACCAAATGCCTGGCCCAAACTTCATGGAAACTTAAATTCAGTGAACGAATGAATTTGCAGTTGATAAATGAATGAGTTGCAAAGCACGTGGTCTGAATTACTGCTCTGCTTGTGCTTGGCCCCACAGCATCTACTGCAAGAAGTGCGAGAAGCCTGTGTGCTGCATCTGTGCGCTGCTGGACAGCCAGCACGCCCCCTTCTGCGACATCCACAGCGAGACCCAGCGCAGGCAGGAGGAGCTGGGCACCATGAGCCGGGAACTGAAGCAGAAGAGAAGCAGCTTCGAGGCCACCTACACGGCGCTGAAGGAGGAGGCCTCCCGGCTGGATCAGGCACAGCGGGAGATGCGGGAGCTGATCCGGCAGCGCGTGGAGCAGCTGGTGCGGCTGCTCCGGCAGGAGGAAGAGGAGC
>NW_009260435.1:2081166-2081387 GCF_000687185.1 Egretta garzetta | reverse complement strand
TGTAATCCCTGGTTAGACCATATTCTCCATGGGTTTCAAGTCTCCTTCCACGTGGTCTTCCTTCCAAGTCTTCCTTCCAAGCTGCCCAGCAGAAAAAGACATGGGGGTGCTGGTTGACAGCTGGCTGAATATGAGCCAGAAGTGTGCCCACGTGGCCAAGGCGGCCAAGAGCATCCTGGCTTGTATCAGGAATAGTGTGGCCAGCAGGAGCAGAGAAGTGA
>NW_009260435.1:2067762-2080834 GCF_000687185.1 Egretta garzetta | reverse complement strand
AAAGACGGGTAGATGAGGTGCTTAGGGACAGGGTTTAGTGGTGGGATGGCAGGGTTAGGGTAACAGTTGGGCTTGATGATCTTAAAGGTCTTTTCCAACCTAAATGATTCTATGATTCTGTGATTCTATGACTTGACGGAGCTGTGCCTCCAGCCTTTGCCAGTGTGGTGGGCACACTCCAGTCTCCCCCAAGGATGGGATGCAGTTGTCACATCCATCACTTCCAAAGCAACGCTTGTCTCTTGCCCTTGTGGAGTATGGCGGTCCCCCAAATGCAGTTGTACTGGGAGGGGACGTGGTGAATTGCTTGGGTTGGAGCCACGCCATGGGTTGAAGGACAAGGGAGGTGAGTGGAGTGTGGACCAGGGACTCGCAGAGGCTGGTGTTGGCAAGGAGTGAGCAGGTGGAAGGGTTGGATCAACTCTGCATCCTCTCTGAGAAATGTTTGCGCCGGTGACATGTGCAGGGCCCTCAGGGGTCATAACCATCCTCCAGGCCTTGGTGTCCTGCTGCCCACAGCCCGCTTCTGCTCCTCAGATCTCCAGCCAGTTTGTCTTTGCTCAACTTTTGTCCACAACCATCTGGGGCAATTCCCCTCTTGGGTTGTTGATTACTGCCTTGGGACACCGTATCCCACTGGGAAGATGAAATCTTCCCCGGGAGCACTCCCCAACGGGGGGGGCAAGAGGTCCATGACCACTGCTGGGTTTGCCCAAGTCTTCCCCCACCCAGCTCTTTGGCAGCAGCACTGCGGCAGAGGTGCTGGTGGTTTGGAAATGGTGAAGACCTTGGCATCTGTGGTGTGTGCAAGAATGGTGTGCTGGAGGATCTGGGTTTGGTCAGCAGGTGGTAGTATCCTTCCAGAAAATGGGAGGAAAAAGCAATGGGAGGAAGAGACTTCACGGGGTCTTCTGCTTCACCCCTCTGTTGCTGTTTTCAGACCTGGGCTTATGACCAGTGTCCTCCTTGGCCCTCTGTGGGTATCCACCACTGAGCGCCCCAAGGCTTGCTCATGGGCTATGGACAGTCTGTAGAAGAGCCTAGGGGCAGTGTCCTCGATGGAGCTTGGGGTTTCCTGGGGACAAGCTGCCTCCCACCCCACTCTTTACATCTCCATTGCATGGTAGGCATTGTCCCTCCGTCTCCCCTCTCCACCCCGCTGAGGCAGGCTGGGAGGCCCCTCCTGCTCCCTTCAGCCTCCCTCCCTACGACAGGTACCTCCGCTCCCCAGCGCAACGCTCCGTCCAAAGTCAAGACCGCTCTGATCCTTGACCTTGAGCCTCCCAGGGAGCATTGCCAACGACATGGAGGTGTCCCCACGGGGCTGCCTGCCTGTGCCCCCATGTCAGACCCCTCCGGCAGCAAAGGACACGTGTGTCCAGACCAGGGAGGGGATATGTACCCCACCCAACCCATGCCTCCAACCCTTCTGATGCAGAGGGATGAAGAAGCAGAGGAAGACTCGGGCTTAGCCCATGGGGACACTGTGCCTCTTCCCAGAAGCATCCAGGACTCTTTGGCCTCCCTGCAGGAAGATTTCGGTGGCTGGGCCAGGTCCAACGTGCAACAAGCAGACAAGCTCCTGAAGATGGGTGATCGCCTCCTGCAAGCTCAGCACAGGGCAAACGGGCACCTGGTGTCCCTGACCCAGGAGGTCCGGGCCATGTCCCACTCCCTGGCCACCATTGCCTCTTCTGTGGGACCCTTGCTGCAGCCCATGGCCAGCCAACAGAATCCCCCCACTGCAGGCGTGGATTGGACATTGCTGCCCTCCAATGCGCTGGGGTTATTCCCTCCCAGCACCCCACAGACGCATGAACTGCTGGTCCCAGTGGCTGGCACAGCCTCTTCCCCCAGAAGACCTCCTCCTGCCCCCACCCTGGCCAGCCCAGCATGCTCGGAGCACCCCAGCCCAGCCTCCAAGGGGCAATCCTCCAAATCAAGGCACCCCACCAGGGGCAAGCGTGGTGGGAAGCCCAGCACCAAACTTCAGAAGCGGAGGAAAAAGTGAGGGTCTGCAAACCAGAACATTTGCCATGGACTGTGGCTGCTTGGAAATACCTTTAAATGTCCCTATGGAGAACAGGCTCTTCGTCTCACCTTCCTATGCCAATAAATACTCCTGGGATGAACAGCGCATTTGTCTTTTGCTGGATTTGGGAAGGCAGCACCTCCCCCCCAAAGGAGCCCTTGCCACTGCATGGCAATAATTTGCTTGGGCATGGCATGATCCTGCTAATTTTGTTTTTTCTTTCCTTCCCAGCATGTGTGACAACCTCCTGGCTTGTGGGGCTGGGCTGGGTGGGAGGGCAGCAAACCCGAATGGGAGAGCTGGAGGAAAGGCTTTAGTGCAAGGCGGGGAATGAGCTGGCAGGTGGCCGGGCAGAATGGGCACCTCTCCAGCCCAGCCCAAAAGCTCATTGCTGGATTTTGGCCTCAGTAGCCTCTGCAAGAGGTGACCCGGCAAGGAGATGGCCCCAGAGCCACCGGCACCTTCTGCAGAGTCTTGTCTTGCTGCTGTCAGACGTCCCCAGCGTTGCTCACCCTCCTCTCAGCATGCTCTGTTTTTCTTTTTTCAGAAGCCACCCCAGCTCCAGCCATGAAAAACTCCCACCAGGTGAGGCTTGGTTTTCCTTACATTGCTCTGGGATTTTTGGGGTTACCTGGCAGGAATTTGGGGCTACCCCCAGCCCTTGCGAGGTTGCTTGAGCTCTGGCATTTTGGTGCTGCTTTCCAGGGTCCTTTTGAAAGAGGAGATCAGCCAAGCCGCATAGGGCTGCAGGGCCAGGGCAGACTTTGTCCTTTGAAGGCACCTTTCTGCCTAAGGTGCCAACACCTTGGCGTGTGACGTGCCACGGCATGCCCTGCAAAGAGCTCTCCCAGGTGCGGTGGCTGCTGTTTCCTGCCTGCACCCTGCCCTGCCCTGTCCTGCTCTGCCCATATCCGGGGCTGGCGGGGGAGAGATGCTGCGATGGGTTGTGATGGATTTGGGGTACCCCAAATACATCTCCTGCAAGAAAGGCAGAGGCCCCCCCTCAAGCAGAAGTGGCCTTCAATGATGCTGAAGACAAGCTCTCTTCTGGTTTCCCGTCCCGTAGTGTATGGAGGACATGTCTAGCATCAGCCCTGTCTGCCTTTGCCTGGGACAAAACAGCCGTCACAGGACTGGGGCTGGGGTCCCCCCCAGTCTGCCCCTCTGCAGAGCATGTCCCCAGCCACCCCAGCTTGGGATCGCAAGGGCTTAGCCCTGCCTGCAAACCCCACAGAACCTGGGAGCTTCAGGGCTGAAGCAAGAAGATAAAGGTGATTTATTCCCCCAGATCAGGAAGGAGAGGTTCCTATCTTCTCCTTTGCAGCTGTTAAGCAAAGCAGAAAGTTGTCCTGACCCTTGTCAGGCAGAGAGGGGACCTTGACCAAGGCAGTCGGAGTGGCCACAGCCCAGGAGAGCTGGGGGTTCATGCCAGAAATGAGAACAAGGTTCTGGGTGACTCCAGAGCAGCAGAGACCATCTGAGCAAGCAGAGCGCTTGCGTTGGGCAGGGACAAACCTGTGTGGTCAAGCTTGTTTGGCTGTGCTCTGGTGGAAGAGGACATCTCCATCCCTGACCACCCAGGGCTGCTCTCAGTGAGCTCTTTGCACACTTAGGTCTCCACTTGCACCCCTTCAAAGAGGAAGAAATTCCAAAATGCAACTGTCATGACATTGCCAGTGAAGCTGCTGAAGGTTGAAGACGATGATGACAGGTGGAAGCAGACAATGCCACAGCAGCCAAGCTGCTCTGACCAGCCTGGGACCAGCTGTTTGGGGTCCCACATGACTCCCATCAAGGAGGAGAGCATGCTGGAAGATGTGCCAGATGGCAGCGGCGAGCTGCACGACTCGGGTAAGTGGTGTCCGGAGCGGTGAAGCTGCGGGTAGACTTCACAGGGTATAGACAGCGAGGCAGAGTGGTTTGCAGCATCTCCACAGACCTCCCAGGAGGATAGTTATGTCCCAGCGCATTGTCTTGCTCAAAGACAAGATGTTTGGTGGAGACTGATGGAGAGCCAGTCTTTGTTCCTTCAGCTGCTTGCATACTCTCAGGCTATGTGATGCTGCGGTTTGGTCCTCTCTCCCCCAATGGACCTTGCCCAGTGTGTACTCTGTATCTGTGGCTTGAGGGGGAGCTAGTCCTTTTTCAGGTGGACCCTGAGGGCAGGGTTGCTCCCTGCTTGCTCCCCACCCGTCTTGCTGGCTGTTCAGGGCTACCGCTCAGCATGGCTGGGGATATCGATGGGGGGACCATCGGCCCCGGCACTCACTGCAAGGGTGGATAGCCCCACATCCGAAAGGTGACATGTCTTTCCTACCTTGGCAGATAGCGATGCTCTCTGCCTGGACAGCTGTGAGGAGGACAGCACCGATGAGGAGTTGCTGGTGAGTGCAGCTAAAGAGCGTTCAGGGCTAAAGGCCCTGCATTGGTGTTAAGCCATGAAGACTGGACCTCTTGGTGCTTCCAGATCTTCAGCACCATCCCATAATCCCCCTTGGAGCCTGCCAAGGAACTTGCAAAATCCTTCCTGGGTGACAAAATAAATTCCCTCTAGCTCTCCTCCACTTCTGGGGGAATGGGGCTGCCCAGCAGCTTGGAGACCTTGGTAGATCCCATCTTGGTGATGCCAAGGCGGTGAGGAGCCAAAATGAAGGCCAGCAAGAAGAGGCAGTCCAAACCCTCCCCTCCTCTGGACTGATGGATGGTGTTTTGTTGTTACTTTGCAGCACTGAGCAGTTCCCATGACAGGCTGCAGGACCAAAAGCTGGTGGCCAGCTCTTTAGAAGAGATTTTAGAAATTGGCAGCTTCCCTTCCCTGCCTGCTGTTTGCTGGTTTAGACCCTTGGCTCGCAGCCAGAGGGGAGATGCTGGGTAGTCCCAACTTTTCCGTCACTTTTGAGCAGAAAGCCAGTCGGAAAGGATCCAAACAAGCTGTCTTGTGTGGACGGATGTGCATGGAGTATGCGTATCACTTTGTTTTGCAGTGCTGGAGGAGGCAAGACCATCCAGAGGGGCTTGTTACACCCTAAGTCCTCTAGCAGGCAGTTTGAGTAGATCCCTGAGCTTTGGTAACCTCCAGGACACACGAGTGCCCAGAGCTGCTGCCCTGGTTCTTCCTGTGACATTTATGAAAAGCAAATTGTGTGCTCTTCCAGGACTCCAGTCTGCTAGATGACCCCAGCAACATCCTTGATGAGAGGACCGGTGAAGACTACCTGGGCTTTCCCATCAACAACCAGAAAACTTTGGACACGAAACAAGGATCCTTGGTCTTCTTTGACGTGAAGATTTTGAGTAAGATCCTAAGTGTGGAGGTCCCATGTGGCAGCCAGCTCAGATTCCCACATGTGTCAGTGTCTCTTTTTGGGGGGCTAGAGGGGGGAAGTCCAGGCATGTCCAGCGTGGCCTTGGTTGTGTAAGGGAGAGAACAATATCCTGAGCTCCCACAGGGCCTTGCCTTTGAGTTTCAGGACATCTGGAGGAACATGGAGCCTGTAGGGCCATGGGGAGATTTCTCTGAGATTGCTCAGCCAGTTAAACCAGCCCTTGCACCATTGTGTCAACATGGGCTCCCTTGCTTCTCTTTCCCACAGGCCACTTTCTTGGATGAGGTGGATTTTACTTTTCGAACCCCTCTCCTTTGTCCACCCTCAAAAAGCTGTAAAAGCCCTCATGGTCCTGGTGGGGGGAATGATCCCACTGCAGGAGGTGTTAGTGTTGATGGGAAGGACACTCCTGAAGAACCTTGGGAGATGCTGGAAGCTGAGAGTGTGCCTGAATGGTGGAGATAGGTGAAATGATGGCTCAGTCCCCCAGCTGCTGTTGATAGTGAAGGCTGTTGGAGGCTGAGCAACTCAATCAATGTTTTATTTTCCTACTGAATAAGAGGTGAATTCTGCCTTTCTTCCCTCTCCAATCGTCTTTCCCTCCCCTCTCCTCTTCTCTAGGAAATGAAAGCATTCAGGTGACAGTTGTAGATGGAGAGAAAACATTCACAGTCCTGATTCACCCAATGAAATACTTGTCTAGCTTGATGGCCAGAAATAATCTCTGTGAGATCGGACTGAAGAATCTGCTGTGCCACCTCAACACTGTCCACAGGCCCATCCTGGGTGGCTTTGGTCTCTGGTCACTCCCCTTTCCCACCCTCTTCAACGCGTTGACGATCATAAATAAGAAAAAAGAGTTCAGCTCTGCTGTGTATGGTTATCTGGACATTTTGCCCCTGATTAAGGAGAAGATCCCCAAAAGGGATAACTACAAGCTGAAGAACTTGGCCAACACTTACCTCCGGCAGCACTTCGGTGACTGCAGTGCCATGGAGAACGCCAAAATCTTGAAGTACCTGTGTAAGGTCCTGGACGTCGACCTGGCAATGAAACCCAGGCTGATCCTCAGTCAATCCAGCCTGGAATCCTTCATCTCCCTCCAGCCCTTGGTGGCTGAGAAGCTCCTCACCAAGCCATCAGCCCAAACATTGTCCACCCACAGCATTGGCCTCCATGAGCTCCGGCTCTGCTACCGGCACGACCCTGAGATGGGGCTCCAGAAAATGTGCCGTCTCATCAACACTCACCTTCACAGATCTGAAAAGAAAGTCCGAAACCTGAGCAAGGTCAAGGTCTACTTCCAGCGCCAGGAGCTGTTGGCTGAAGCCAAAGTGCCCAAGCAGGCAGCAATTTCCCAAGAGCCATAGAGTGAGGAAAAGTGTTGAAAGATGCTGGTGCCTCTCCAGGACTCATTCCCCTCTCACCCAAGGGGAGTGAGTCCTGGAGCCAAACCCTGGCTCACATCAGCAGTTTTGCCTTCAGTATTTCCTTTCTGCTCTTGCTTGGGGTGATGAGTCTGGGTCTTGGGTGTGACAGTCTCTTGCTGTCCTCTCTCATCTGAGCTTGTGCTAAGGTGAAAAGGTGAGGACACCAGCTTGGCTGAGGGATGTCCTGGCTCTGATCCAACACCCTGCAGCCACACCGTGCCTTTGTTTCCCCCCTGGATGGATCAAGCCAACTCTTGGGAGAAATCTTTCAAACAATTTCTGGTCTGGGTTTTTTGCAGGGGGGGTGTGGGGTGTCAGTGGGATCTGAAGCCAGCTGGAGAAACAGTAGGTGGGGAAACTGGTTTGGAAGGACCAAGGATGGTGGTCATAGGTAAGAAAGAGGTTGGGCAGAGCTGCTCTGTTCCTGTGAGCTGCTGTGTGGGATGCAGCTGTGGGAAGAACTGAAAATCCTCCTTCAGTCAGCAGGATCCGACCCCTCTAGCCTGGCATATGAACCTCCTAAGTGGGCGCACAGGGATATGGTTTTCCTACCTCTCCCCCTGCTTTCCAAGCTCAAAGACATCCAGGGAATTGCTTGATCAAGGGATGAATTTCATTGCTCTTTGGCTTCTGTGCCTGCTTGCAGATACTGAAGAAATAAATCATTTTCCTAATTTGTTGTGCATTGCAAATGATTTTGTTTTGCTCCCTGTTCCCACAATACCCACTTGCTCAAACAGGCAGAAGCGCAGGTTGGTGGGTGCTGCACCAACGGGTGCTTTGCAGTGTGATGCCCCCTTGAGGCCATGACACAGCTGAGGTGAACACGATGAGTATGGGATGACCCATGGGCGTGAGACATGCAGCTAGCCCCAGGATAGGTGTTGGCTTGAAGAATCATAGAATTGTTTAGGTTGGAAAAGACCTTTAAGATCATCAAGCCCAGCTGTTACCCTAACCCTGCCAGGCAAGAGGGCACCCAGAGGTCCTGTTTGCTCAGGGAGGTGCCGAGAAAGCCCGTCAGCCTGCTCACCATGGGAGCAACCCAAGTCATTTCCCTTGGGTTAGTGCATAGCTGTCCTGCCTGCTGGCAGCTACCCAGCTGGGATCATGCCAAAACAGCCCCATTCAGCCACGGCTATTGCTCAAAACTCATGGGCATCTCATCTGTGGGTGCGAGCGCAGCAACGAGCACTCCAACATGCGCCCAGAGGCAGGGGCAAAGCAAACATCCTTGTCCTGTCCCTAAATCCCCATAGAAGGACTCCTGTCCAAAGCCATGCTCCTCCCTGGTGTCACTTCAATACACAAAGTGCTTTTCTTCCTGATTTATAGCCTCTAACCAGGCATGAGGAAGCTTCAGCTGGATCAACCTGCCCCGGTCCCCTCCCTCTGGGGACCACAGAGGGGACAACCTGCTGCTGAATCATCCCAGGAAGGGACAGACTGCTCAGACACCATGGCGACTGGTATGCCCCAGGTCTAAAAATTCTAATAATTATTAGAAATAATTCTTATTTCTAATACTTAATAGCTCTAATATTACTCCCGATAAGGATTATTCTGTTCATTATTTTACAACCACTCATTTCAACACCAGTCGTGCCCAGGAAGCTGGTGGCTCCAAGGGACAAGTCTGCTCAGGAAACAGTTAACCAGCCACGTGGGCACAAGCATTTTCCTCCCTTTTGCTAAAATCCTGGGAAACACAAGGGAACGCAGGTGGCAGCGCCAGTGCGGATGCCGCTGTGCAGAGTCTGGTCCTGCAGGGACGCAGCTCAGGGCAACCCCTGGGGATCGCCTCCACGATCTCCCTCTTTCCATCTCCTCTTCCACCTAATTCAAGTTTAAATTTCCTCTGCTTCCTCCAAAAAAATCAGCTTTTGCTTGGTAGAGAAGAGCCAGCCCTGAGGCCCTCACATCCAGGAAATCCCCAATTGCCCTTGGCATGAACGCCTCCGTGAGGATCATCACCACCTTGAAGGAGCTGGGGACAGGGACAAGTTTTGCCATGGGAAAGTGTCACCCCCTTGGCCAGCAACCCCACTGTGGAAGGGCCCTATGATCTGGAGGTGGGACATACGGTCTGAAGGTGGATCTCACAGAACTGGCCATTACCAAAAAACAGGGGCAAAAACTGCAGGTGGCTGCACAGCAAACTCATCATCCCTCCTGTGCTCAAGGGACCCGAATCCAGCACCTCATTGGAGCCTACAAGGATGGGTTCCCCAGGGAACTGGGTGCTCTCAGCTGTTGCTGATTGCACTTATGGGAGGTGGGGCGAGCATCACCTGGGGTGGGAGCTGCTGTGGGAGGTGTGGGCTGTAAAAGGTCCCTGGGCAGGAGAAGCTCCTTGTGCTGGACCCTGGTAGGCAGGATGAGGCCAGGAAGCAGCCTGGGGTTTGCTCTTTTCTGCTGGGTTTTTGGGGAGGTGGTTGCTTATAACCCCTGGGGCTTCCTTAGAGGGGAAGCAGAGCTATGGAGGTACGGAGGGGTTTCTTCCTCAGGGCAGCCCCGTGCCTTCTCCCAGCCCTCTCCCTGGGCATGGGTGGATGTCTCCCAGCTCCAGGCTGCTGCCCTGCTGCACCCTGTGGTTGTGCAGTGCCAGGAGGCGCAGGTGGTGGTCACGGTGCACAGGGACCTCTTTGGCACGGGACGCCTGGTCAGGGCTGCGGACTTGACCCTGGGCTCGGCCGCCTGCCTGCCCACAGTCTGGAGTGCTGCTGAGACCACAGTGACCTTCGTGGCTGGGCTGCATGAGTGTGGCAGCACCCTTGGGGTAAGGCTGGGGGGGCTGGAGTCTCAGGGAGGGAGGGTCTGCCTCTTGGCTTGCACCTCCATGCCTTGGGGTGCTGGGGCTGGCAAGGGGGTTGTGGTGCAGGTGAGCTTGGGGAAATGCTCCAAAGCCTTTCCTAGAGGGTGAACCTCCCAGTCTGCTTTTCAAGGGCAGCAGAAGCTCTTCTGTCTGGTCTGGGGGCTACCTCTGGTGTTGTGTGAGCAGGGAAGGGCATGCAAGAAGCAGAGAAATGAGGCTTTTCCTGATGAATAGAGAGGTACCTAAATCTTCCAGGACTATTTATACTGTTGCTGTCGCCTCCAGCGTGGAGCCCAGATGATCTGGTGCTGGGGGCTGCTGCAGCAAGGGAGCAGTGGATGCCCACCTTAGGAGGCATCAGGGTGCCACTTGAGTGTAGTGTGAAGGTACTTCACAGAAAACTTAAGCCTGAAGTGGTCTCTTTCCCCTGGGAGAGGCTTGGGGCCATGAGGCAGGTGCCCCCTCATATTCCAGCCAGCAGATATCTTCATTAAATCCCCCTGAGCAGAAGTCACCCTTTGATATCCTGGGGGCCAGTGCTTCCTATCTGTTGTTCCAGGGCATGGAAACCAGAAGGAAAAAAATCAGCTTGAGCACCTCTGTATCCAGCTCTGCTGCTGAGCAGAGGCCACCCCAGGGCAGGGTGGAGCAGCTTCCCAGCCCAGAGCATCCCTCCTACTGGCTGATGACCAGAAAAAACATCTCAGCACTGAGTCTCCAGGCTTAAATGCACTGCTCTAAGTGTTTGGCCAAAAAAGCCAGGCTCTTAATGACTGGATAATGTGTCTTATCTTTTCCCAGGTGACTCCTGATGCTCTGGTCTACAGCACAAGCTTAAATTACAGCCCAGTTCTTACTGGCAACCCTGTCATCATCCGTACCAGCCCTGCTGTGGTCCCTATCGAGTGCCACTACCCAAGGTGAGCCAATGCAGATGAGCACCAAGCAAGCCCCTTCTGCTGCCACAGAATTTAACTAGTGGCATCTCCCCCCTAGGAGGGACAACGTGAGCAGCCACGGTGTCAGTCCCACGTGGGTGCCCTTCCACTCCACCCTGTCCTCTGAGGAGAAGCTGCCTTTCTCCCTGCGCCTTATGAACGGTAGGTTTGGGGTGAGGTCCTCCATGGCTGGTGCTGGTATCACCCCATTGGGGTTCCCTTGGGTGGGAGCAGTGAAGCACAAGCTGGCTTCCTGTTCATGCGTGCCTGGTGACCTCTCTCCTTCCAGATGACTGGAGTGCCGAGAGAGGCTCCACCATATTTCAGCTGGGAGAGGTCTTCCACTTCCAAGCTGGTGTCAACACGGAGAACCATGCACCTCTGAGGCTCTTTGTGGACAACTGTGTGGCCACTACGGCTCCAGATGGGAGCTCTTCTCCCCAGTATGCTTTCATTGACTTCAGTGGGTAAGAGCTGGCTGTGCACTTATTTAGAGATCCCTTTCTGCAGGTTATGGATGTCTCTGACAGTGGGATCCTGCTGGCCCTTGCTTTTGTGTCTAGGTGCCTGGTGGATGGGCAGCTGGATGATGTCACCTCAACTTTTATATCCCCAAGACCCAGGCAAGATGTGCTTCAGTTTGCAGTAGATGCATTCAAGTTTTCAGGATACTCCAGCGACCTGGTAAATCCTTCCTAAAGCAACTGAAGTACCTTGTCTAGATGGGGCTATAGCTCACTCCATTAATAAAGTTCGCGTGGCTATGTCTAGAATTATATTCCCAAGGCAACTGCCTCATAGCAACACATGGATGAGGTCACCCTGTATTACTGCTCCTGGATCATGGCGCTCTGAGCCCAGGATCTTCCTTGGAGAACAGTTCTGATCCTGGCCGAGACAAGCCCTTCTGATTAGGCTTCGATAGCTGAACCCTTAGTGGCTTGAAGGAAGCAGGGTGGGGTTGAGGAGATGGTGGTCCTGTTGGAGACTGACTTCATGGTGCATGAGAAAGACATGAAGGCAAAAGAGAACTTAATGCCTCTGCTCTGCCTGGCCTCCCTAGATCTACATCACCTGCCACCTGAAGGTCTCCCTGGCTGACCAAGCTCCTGACCCTCTGAACAAGGCTTGTTCCTTCAACAAAGCCAGTAACCTGTAAGTAACCGGAACAGCAGCTTGCCCAAAGGTGAAGAGCCTGGGCTTCTCGTCTGATGTGTCACCTTCCAGGAAGGTGGGGTTGGCCATCTGGGTGTGAGGCTCTTGGTCTATCCTAGAAGACTCCAAAGCATGTGAGGGATTCCTACCATAGGGTGGGCTACTCACCAGGCTCTCTTCTAGCTGGGTGCCTGTGGAAGGCACCCAGGATATCTGCTCCTGCTGCAAGATGAGGAGCTGTGGCTTGGCTGGGCGCTCCAGGTGGCTCCATGCTCACTCCCGGCAGCAAGGAGAACGGGTCCGAAGAGAACTGCCCTCCCAGCTTGGTAGGTCTCAGTATGCCTCTTGGGCTCTGTCACCTTCACGGCAACTTGCTCAAGGTTGGGTGGCTGGAGCTGCCTCACTACCTGTTGGCTCCTCAGTGCTAATCCAAGGCTTGGGAGAGCTAGGTTTTCCAACAGGCTTGTGAGTACTCAAAGGCACTCCCTTTCAGATCCCTCGGTGAAAGAAGCAGATGTTGTGGTTGGACCCCTCTTCATCCACAGTTGGTGGGATCACCCAATTAGGAGGATGCCTTTGAGAGGTGGGCAAGCTCAGGGAAGGGCGGTGGTTTGTGTGGCGGGCCCCGGCTCTGGCTGTAACCACCTCCCTACTTCTCCTTTCTAGATGCAGGTCATGTGTGGATGATATTGGGGCTGGCGATTGTTGCTGGTGTGGTCGTCCTAATCCTTGCTGTTCTAGGAGCTGTGACTGTCTGCCGAAAGCCCAGCGACCCCCTTTAAGCCACTGGTTTGAACTTTTATAGTCTGTCCAATAAAACAATAAATTGAAGGACTGAGAGGCTTGGTGGGGAGGAGTAAAGAAGCCTTCCTGGAGAGAATGAGCTAACCAAATCTTCATGCTAACTCTGCTTCTTTGCACCCAGTTTGGGTCTCCCTTTCCTGAAGTCCTGTCCTCAGCAGAGCTTTGTGCAGCCTTACACCACCCTGAACACCTCCCTGAGCACCTAGCTAGGAACTGATGCAAAAAAGAATCACTATCTGGCTATTGTAGCCTTGTTGCTAGAAGCTTGGGGTTGTGTTTAGGCCTTGAAATGCTTTTACTTTCCTTTGGAGCTCCTTGGGTCTGCTCCATATTGGTAACTCCTTACCCAATACGGCAAGGGTTTAATAAAACCGTCCTCCTGCCTCAATCCATTTCTGGGAAAGAAATCAAGCTTTGGTGCATGAGGAAGGGAGCACAACTTGAGGGCCAGTAGATTGGGATCTTCCTGGGACAAACTGAGGCAGGAATTCCAGTGCCTGCCCCAAGGACTGTTTACACATAGTTATATGTAACAAGCCTTGGCTGAAATATATAAACAGTCCTTGGGGCAG
>NW_009260435.1:2061995-2067565 GCF_000687185.1 Egretta garzetta | reverse complement strand
GAAAGGGGCTTTCTGACATGCCTGGGTCACATTTGCTTTTTCCTACTATTGCTGTGAAATTTCTGCTCGGCAGAGTGGCTGTAAGAGCAGGCTCTTCCTGCCCCAAACCCAAGACCTGTTGCTCCCCAGGGCTGGGGCGAGGTTCCTTCTTTAGGGGAGGAACTGAGCATCTTGGGATGCTGGGTTCAGGGAAAATAGACCTGTGAAGAGCTGGGCTTTGCTTGTAGCATGGCTACCTCTTAAGCTGCTTTTGCAGGGGGCAGGAGGACTTCTGCAACCCCTTAGAGGGGGCGCTTGGGCAGGTCTCTTGGTCACAAAGGACAGAGGTATCTTGCACAAGTTGATGTGTCTTTGGGTGTCATCCATCACCCTGGAGACCCTCAGCCAGATCACAGAATCATAGAATCCTAGGTTGGGGGGGACATCAAAGATCATCTGGTCCAACGTTTCTAGGCATGAGCGCAGTCTAGAAAGATGGCCCAGCACCCTGTCCAGCTGAGTCTTAAAAGTGTCCAATGTGGCAGAGTCAACCACTTCCCTGGGGAGCTTATTCCAATGGTTGACTGTTCTGGTGAGTCAGAATCTCTCCAAGAGCAACTTGTGTCCTTGCTAGATGTCCTTTGCTAGACATCACCTTGCACCAGGATCAATTCGGTACAAGGTGCCAAGCTGGACTTGAGACTTTAGGTCACCTAAACCACTGTCCCCTCCCTTCCCTTGCTATTGCTTTAGCTGCTCACAGGTCTAAAACCCAATTAGCCCTCCCTCAAAATTAAGAGATGGGTTCTGGGTTGGATCAGGGACCCACACTGACTTTGGATGGGGGTTGTTGCTATGGCTTTTTTCCTCCTCTGTATAACCTGACCCCTTGCTAGAGGGGTTTGGGCCTTGTCTTGCAGCAAAGTGGGAGGCAGGAGCTTATAGGGGGAATAGCTGGGAGAATTCTTTACTGTCCCCTTAGAGCTGTGAGCTTTTGGGGTGGAAGGGAGAGGAAGAAGGCATGGAAACATGGGTGGAAGGGATCTTGGAAGGTTTCCAGTCCAACACCAGGTGCATCAGCCCTGTGCTGGCCTGGCTGAGGCTGGCAATGTCTGTGCATGGAGAATCCCCCACCTCTGCCTACCCAGCCTAGGGCTGCACAACGCTCCTGGAGAGGAAATATTTCCCCACCCAACCTGAACCTCCCAGACCACGAGCTGTGGCTGCTGACGAGTTAAATCTTCACGTAACCAATTCCTGCTTGATCAGCATCTTCTCTAGGCATTCAGTGTCCTGACCATCCCTTGGCCCATGGGCTCCAAGCAGGGACACTCTGGTTTGCTGAGACACATGGAGGAGCCTTTTAAACTTGGTATAGTTGCCCTGCAGCCAGCTCAGCAAAATATCCCAGCTGCCTTCAGGATGGAGATAAATATTGGCCAAATCTGGTCTACAAAGAAATTGGGGATGGGGAAATGCTCATTGGCTTCCTGGAGCAGCCATCCCACTCGAGCAGTAAAAATGAGATGTGCTTTAAAGCCTCCTTTATGCAACGGAGGGGAAAACACTGGGTTGCGTGCTTGTCCGGTGCCCTGGGACTTTCTGGTCCCTGCCTCCTCCAAAAAAATAAGCTCATGCTCTTTCCCAACTGTGCTGGTCCAGAGCCAGCATCATGTTGTGCTTGGAATGAAGACAGGACAGCTGGTCCTGGCAAGGGCTAACCTGGGAGCAGAAATCCCTTTTTCACAGAGAAGTACCTCTTATCCTCTGAACCTGGACATGTTTCTCCACCTGGAATTCCCCTCTGCTAATTTGAGCCACATAAACACAAGGTGACCCATCAGGGGGATATATTCTCCTGCTGGGATCAATCCCTGGTCCCCAGAGACCCATGGAGGGATTTATTCTCCTGCTGGGATCGATCCCTGGTTCTCAGAGACCCACAGCCTAACCCTGGAGTTGGCTACTGAGCTGCGGCTCTCTGGGATGTGATGGGGTGAGGCCAAGAATCTCCTGTGGTCCTTGCAGCCAAGGACCTGGCTGAGCAGCGATGCTCTCCCCCGGCAGCGGGGCAGCCGCTTATTTACTGATTCAGCATCGCCCACTGCTGTTATCTCCCTGACAAACGGGGCTTGGCCTGCTGGAATCCCTGGCATTTCTATGCGAGTGCCAACCTCAAGGTATTTTAAACACGAAGGAAAAGTCCTGGACTCGTTGGCAGCAGCAGGGACTGGGCATCGGCTGCCTGGGGAAAGGAGCCGGTGGGGAAGGCAGAAGGTTTTAC
This sequence comes from Egretta garzetta, assembly GCF_000687185.1. Taxonomy (NCBI): domain Eukaryota; kingdom Metazoa; phylum Chordata; class Aves; order Pelecaniformes; family Ardeidae; genus Egretta; species Egretta garzetta. The sequence continues at coordinate 2,065,302 of NW_009260435.1, read as the reverse complement.
TCCGATCCAGAGTTTTTTTCTAGGATTTCTCCTAGGAGCAAGCTGGCATCTGCCAGCATCTGCCCCCAAAAGCTTTCAGTTTCTTTTCATTTTCCCAGAAATGGCTCAGCCGCTCCAGCTCAAACAACCAAATCAGAGGCTTTCCACTGTCCCTAAGGCTTGCCAGGGACATCCCAAAAGAGCATCTCTCGTACAGAGCCAAGGGGATGCTTGCAGAGCCCTGGCAGGGAAAAAGTTGAAGACGCTCAAAGGAAGGGACGGAAACTCCAGTAATGAGGCTTGAAAACATATAGGATTTATTTTTAAGCAGCTTTCCCTGTTCCCCAGCTGTTTGGGATACAAACTGGGGTGCTGCAGCGTGGGGAAGGGAGTGATGCGCGGAGCGCTTCGCCTCTGGCTTCTTCTACCCTGAGCCCATTTCCTTGAAGGCAACAAAACAAACACAAGCCAGAGAGCTGGGGAAAGGCAGCCGAGATAAAAAAGAAAGGTTGCAGCTCTGCAGCCAATGACCTCACTGCTGAGGCTGAAATGGGGGCAGTTTGGCCCTGGCTGAGAACAGCCGCTCTCGTGGCAGTGATGAGGGTGCTCCATGGGCTGCGGCTGGGTCAGCGGTGACCAAACATCCTGGTCCTAGCCCTGCCAAGGAGCAGGGGGGATGCTTAAAGCCCCAAAGATGGGCTGGAGCTGTGAGCATGTGGGTTGCCGGCTGCCCCAGGATGTCAGCCTCCCAGCAGAAAACCAAAGTCCCAGGGGGGCTGGCGGCACCGGGAAGGAATGGTCCCTGCAGAGGGATCAGGGGTGGGATCATGGACCCTGCTCTCCCCGCTCCTGTCACCTCCCCAGCAGCCTTGAAAAGCCCCTTATCACCTTCTAACCTAAACAAGCTCCTTTGTACCCGTCTCCCCGTCTCCGGCTTCTGCTGAGTTTTATAAACAACTTCCCCAAAGAGGCTGACGAGGATGTTTTCTCTCGCCTTGGGCAGCCCGGGGAACAGGGGGTCCTGGCACCCCGGAAACGACCTGCTCGTGCCTCCCCTCTCCCCGCACCCACGAGGGTTGGCCTTTGGGTGCCATTGGTCCCCAAACGGGAGCCCAGGGGCGGACGGCTCCTGCTCCTGGGGGGATATAAAGGCTGGAGGAGCAGCCCCAGCTTTCTGTGCCGGGGTTTGCTGGAAGAAGGAGGGATGGGACCTGAAAGCGGCTTGATCCTCGCTCTCCTCTGCTGGACAGCGGGCGAGGTGGCTGCCTACCCACCCTGGGATTTCTCCTGGGGTGACCCAGCAAGCCGGGGGGTGCGGGCAGACCCCTACACCTGGTCCTGGGTGGAGGACCCCCAATCTCAAGCCGTCTCCAGCCAGCAGCCGGTGATGGTGCAGTGCCAGGAGGCTCAGCTGGTGGTGACGGTGCACCGTGACCTCTTTGGCACCGGACGCTTGGTCAACGTGGCCGACCTGACGCTGGGGCCAGCGGCATGCAAGCATTCCTCACTGAACCCTGCCCACAACACCGTCACCTTCACTGCCGGCCTCCACGAGTGTGGCAGCATCGTGCAGGTAAGACCTTCCCCCCTTTGGTGCCTCCCCCAGTCCCAGGATCCTGCCTGGCATCCCCCACACACACCCCGGAGCTGCTCCAGGCTGCAAGACCCTCACCTCACCTCATCCCCCTGTGATGCCAGGGGAGCTCTGGGAGCTGGACACAGAGCACCACCAAGAAACGCCCTAGGGGAAGGACAAGAGGATATTTCCCCCCAAACCAGAGCATTTTTCCCCAAACTATTTGCCTTTTCAGCTGGAGACACACTGATGGTGCAAAGCTCCCGCATCCAGACCCATTTTGCTCGTGTTTTGGCCCCTTAGGAAGTTTAACTCACTGAGAGCAGAGCAGGGCTCCTTCCCCATACCCTTTCCCCCAGATTTTTCCCCCTTTCTTGGGCTTTCCCCAGCATTTCCCAGCTGGGAAAGGAGAGCTATGTGGCTCGGTGGTGGTGGGATGTGGGCTTCTCAATGCTTTTCTGCCCAGATCACGCCGGATTCCCTCATCTACCGCACGCTTCTCAACTATGACCCCAGTCCTGCCAGCAACCCTGTCATCATCCGCAGCAACCCCGCTGTCATCCCCATTGAGTGCCACTACCCCAGGTAAGGGCTCCCCGTCCTGGGTCCCCCCCCACCCCAGCCCCTGGGGACCTTCACAGGGCCACGTCCTGATGCATGGTGGTCCTTGGCCAGGAAGGAGAACGTGAGCAGCAACGCCATCCGGCCCACCTGGGTTCCCTTCAGCTCCACGCTGTCAGCAGAGGAGAGGCTGGTGTTCTCTCTGCGCCTCATGAATGGTAGGTGGAAGCCATCCTGACCTGCGGACGGGGATTTTCCACCCTTTTCCCAAGGCAGGGGAGCTCAGGGTCCCAGGACCCCAGCCAACCCACCCCATGGCAAACACCAGTGCTCCTGCTGTGGTCCCACGGGAGCTCGGGGACAACCGGAGCCCCTGCCCCACCCTTTGTCACCCTGGCGCTGCCTTGCAGAGGACTGGAGTGCCGAGAGACCCTTCACTGGTTTCCAACTGGGTGACGTCCTCAACATCCAAGCGGAGGTGGGCACTGAGAGCCATGTGCCGCTGCGGTTGTTCGTGGACAGCTGCGTGGCCGCCCTGAGCCCCAGCACCGACTCCTCACCCCACTATACCCTCACCCAGGTGCCTGGTTGATGGGAGGTCAGATGACACTAGCTCTGCTTTCATCACTCCCCGGCCCCGGGAGGATATACTGCGCTTCAGGATCGACGTGTTCAGGTTTGCGGGGGACGCCAGGAACCTGGTAAGGCTTGTGTGTGCGTCCCCCCCACCCCTGCCAGCCCCAAATCAAGCCAGTGTCCCCCACGAGTGTGTCCCCACCTCTCTCCCATGCCTTCCCCGCAGATCTACATCACCTGCCACCTGAAGGTGACCCCGGCGGACCAAGCCCCAGACCCGCTGAACAAGGCTTGCTCCTTCAACAAAGCCAGAAAAACATGAGTAGCCACCACACTGGGACAGGGCACGTCTGGGCAGGTCCACACCGGCATCCTGCAGCCGTGGCACAGGGATGCGCCACGGACCCAGACTCGGGGAGCATGAATGCTCTGTGGGTGCTGGGGGGAGTGGCTCTGGTGACAACGCTCGCACCCTGCTGCAGCTGGGCTCCTGTGGAAGGCACCCGGGACATCTGCAGCTGCTGTGAGACAGGCAACTGCGAGTCCCCTGCGCTCCCCCGGAGGCTCAACCCCCTGGAGCGATGGCCCGGCCACCGCTTCCCGCGCCCTCACCCC
>NW_009260435.1:2061431-2061882 GCF_000687185.1 Egretta garzetta | reverse complement strand
TCCTCTCGAGGGACCCAGGCGCTGTGGGAGAGTGGCATGAGGGAAGTAACGGTGAGTCCCTGCCAGCCGCGGCCCAGTGGCACGGCCCTGGTGACAATCACTAACACTTGGCCCCCTTGGTTTTGCAGGTGGGGTGACAGCGGCATCCAGCTGGGGGACAGGGCTGATCTGCCTGGCTGTCGGCGTGGGGCTGGCCGGGGCAGTGCTGGCCATTAGCGTGGGGCGCAGGGGGTGCGCCAGGGCCGCGGTGTGAGTGCAGGACGAGAGCCAAATAAAGCCTGGGAAGGACGAACCACCGTGTCCATGCTGCTCCCTCCGGGACGCCAGACCTGGGCTGGGGGCGCTGTGGGGACCCAGCACCTGACGCCGGCATCTGCTTCAGCCCTGCCCGGGGCTCAGTTCAGGGTTGCCCCGCCGGTGGGGGGCGCTGGGGACAGCCTACAGGCCGCCC
>NW_009260435.1:2059039-2060116 GCF_000687185.1 Egretta garzetta | reverse complement strand
CGCGGTTCCAGGCCAGGGGGCTGCGGGAGCTGAGGCTCTGAGCCTAAGCGGGAGCCTGGGGTGGGTTTAGAGCTGCAAAGCCCGGTCCAGAATAAAGCTGGAGTGCTTAGGGACACAAGGTCTGGTCCAAAATAAAGCTTAAGTGCTGCATTTCGGGGCTGGGGGCTTCTTTCTGGGGCTTAGCCCCTGGGCCAGTGCCACCCTCTCAGGCGGGGGAACTGGAGGCCATGGAGTCTTGCCCAGCCCCCAAAGGCTGGCTTGGGGGGGAGCTGTGGCTGGTGGGGGCAGGGCCACTGGACCCTCACTGGAGGTGGGGGTCCAGTTGCATTTGCCCCCGAAGCCTGGGATGCCAGCCTGCACCAGGCAGAACTCAACATCTGAGATGATAGTCTCTAAATGAAGGGGGCCCAGGCTTTATTGGGGGGAGAGGGAGTGGCAGTGGCAGCTCCTCTGGCCACGAGGCCAGGGACAGAGCTGTGACCTTATGCGTGGCCCTGGGACCTAGGAGCAGCTTCCACCTCGATGCAGGAGACTATGTGGGGCTGAAACATTGCAGAGTTAGCGCTGAAATAAAGAAAAGATCCTGGGGCTGGGGTTGACAAAAGGCAAAACTGGAATAAAAGCTTCAGGGCTGGAGCTGAAATAAAACGTGTGAGGGTGGAGCTGGAATACAAACTATTAGGGCTGGGGTAGAAATGCTGACCGTATAGGACTGGAGCTCTAATGATGCAGAGCCAGAGCTGCAGTAACACTGGGGCTGGAGCTGAAAGAAAGACCTGAGGACTAAAGCTGAAATAAACCCTTCAGGGCTAGAGTTGAAATAAAGATGCTGGGGCTGAAATAAAATGTGTGAGTGTGGAGTTGGAGCAGAAATAATAAACATAGCAGGACTGGAGCTGAAACACAGATCACAGACCCTGGGGCTGAAATGAAGATCATGGGGCAGGGGCAGAAATCCCAACTGCCAGGCTGGGGCTGGCCCGGGCCAGGGCTTCTGTCAGCCGGAGCCGCCAGCAGCCGGAGCAGCTCTTACCCAGAGGGGCCAGCCTCTGCAGCGGAGGTGCCCCGGGCTGGAGC
>NW_009260435.1:2057421-2057980 GCF_000687185.1 Egretta garzetta | reverse complement strand
GTGGCCCCGGGGCACGGAGGATGTCACCATGAGGGTGGCCGTGTCCCCCAGGCCCTCCCCAGCCCGGGCCGGCAGGGGGGAGCCCTGGGGGCCGGCGTCCTTCCCGCCCCCCCATCCCCTCTGCTCCCCAGCACCCAAACACAACACGGCAGAGCCCAGGGCTTTCCCTGGGGTCACCCCTCGGCAGAGACCCCCGTCCTGCTGCTGGCCGCAGGACATCGCCGGGCCGACACGGTGGCAACCGCGGCCTCAGTTAAACACCGAACCCTCCAAAGCGACGTGTTTTAATGATTTCTGGTTTTAAAGCTCATGAAAACAATAACAATAATAATAAAACAAGACTTCCAGTCATCTCAAGGCCTCCCTCCTTGGTTTTAAAAGCCGAACAGAGGGCGTGAGCCCGTTCCCGTTAAGGTGACGGGATTTCCAGCACCTTCCATCCCAAAAATAACCGGAGCATCCTGGCATGGCAGCCGCCTCGAGAAGAGGGGCTGAGCACCCCTGATGGGGCAGCACCTCAGAACTTGAGCTGTCTTCTCCCCTCCCAGGGAGGTGGCAT
>NW_009260435.1:2055091-2057291 GCF_000687185.1 Egretta garzetta | reverse complement strand
GGGGGGGGGCTTGAGGAGCTGCTGATGGGCTTTGGGGTCTCCAGTGGGAGAGAGGAGCCAGCTCGGGTGCGTTCTTGGGAGGGGTAGGTGACGTCCCTCTGGCTCCCATCAAGATCTGAAAGACAAAAAAAAACAAAAACAAAAAAATCCCAGAATTTGGGGAACACGCTCAGGAAGATACTTAAACCCATTATTTCATAGGTCAGGGAGTGTGTATGGGGGTGTCTTTTGAAACCCAGCTTCGTTCTTCCCCAGAATAACAAGGAAATTCAATATAAACACCCCAAAAGGGAGCGAGACACCAACCCCCAGCTCCACCACTGGCCAAATCCAGCTCTTTTTTTTTTCTGGCTGCTCGGGCAGAAAACCCAGGTAAAGGGGAGGAAAAAAAGGTATTAAACCACTCCGGTCCAACCCCCATCTTTGCTTTTTTTTGCCAAGGGAAGGACAGAGAAGGACAGACGGACAGACGGACATTGTCTTACTGGGAAATCTTGCAGTTTGTCGTGGCAACGTAGCGCCCAGTGTAATGGATGTTGCACCTCACCACATTGTTGGTGAAGTCCGACTCCAGGACGATGTATTTGGGGTTGACTTGAACCTAAAAACAGGGGAAAGGGAAGGTAAACCACCCCCAAAAATTAGTGAGGGGGGGTGGATGAGCAGCACCTAAACCCGTGTTAAGGGGATGGCACCGAAAAAGGTGCGTGGTCCAAAACCCGATGGTTGAGAAGATCCCGAGCTGACCCCAAATGGGTAATGTTTGCCCCTAAAAACCTCCCCCAACGACCCCGGCCACCTTTAAGACGTAATTCCCCGGTTGTACGTCCGTTATATCAATCCACTGGCAGTCGATGTCAGCATTGTAGGTGTCATAGCAGCCCGGGCTCAAACCCTGTGAGGAGAAAAGGGGGTTCAGGGGGTGCTGGTGGCAGGTGGGGTGGTGAACCCTGAGGAGCCTTCGAGCATCCCCTCCCCCCAAAGCCACCTGGGTGTGAGCCGTGCAGGCGTAACGCTTCAGGTTGCCAAAATCGCAGGTGGTGTCCTCCAGGCAGAAGCTGGCTTTGTGGCCCTCAGCCACCTTCCTCCCCGTGGTGGCATCCAGCAGGTCGTAGTGGCTGAACTCGTCCATGCTGTGGTAGTGCCTGGGGACGAAGCGGGGACAGAGTTAGGGTGACCTCCCCCATCCCTGCAAATCGCCCCATCCCCTCCCCAGATGTGATTTTGGGGGCTCATCATCAACTCTGGGTCCACCCCAGCTTGCCAGCTCCCTCCTTGGGGACATTAATTGCAGGAGCTTGGTGGCTTTAGGGACAAAGAGGCGAAGCAAAGTGACACCTCCTCCGCCCCGTCCCGAGATCTCAAAGCCCCCAAAAGGGGGAATTGCCATTAAAAAAGCCTTAAAACGGCTGTGAAAAGGGAGAGCCAATGGAGGGGACACTCACTGGTGGCAGCTGTGCCACTCCCAGCTGTGCCGGGGCCGGCTGGGCAGAAAGTCAGCTGTGCCCTGGTTCTTCACCCGCTGGGGAAACCGGAGGAGCACCCGCACATCGTAGTCAGTGGCTTCGGCAGTGTAGGCGGTGCTGGGGACACCAGGGAGGGTCAATGCCAACGTCCCCCCTGCCCTCAGCACCCCCCAGGCCCTGGCACCCCCGGGGAGGAAAATCCCCAGCAAGTGCCTCTGTAGGGAGGGCTTCCTCCGCAGAAAAGGAGGTGATGAAAAAAGGAGGAGAGGAGAGAAGGTCCCCTGCTCTGCAGCACCCACCAGGGACCTTCCTTTGCACTTTGCTTTGCTCTTTCCTCTTTCCATCCTTTCCTTTCCCCTTCCCTCTTTCCTATCCTTCCCTTTCCTTTCCCCTTTCCTTCTCTCCTCCATCCTCCTCCTTCCTGCACATCTCCCATTCCCCCCCACCAGCCCACTCCCCATGTCCCCTCGACCCAGGACCCCCTTCTTGCAGCACCCACCAGGGACCTTCCTTTGCACTTTGCTTTGCTCTTTCCTCTTTCCATCCTTTCCTTTCCCCTTCCCTCTTTCCTATCCTTCCCTTTCCTTTCCCCTTTCCTTCTCTCCTCCATCCTCCTCCTTCCTGCACATCTCCCATTCCCCCCCACCAGCCCACTCCCCATGTCCCCTCGACCCAGGACCCCCTTCTCTCCCCTCGTGTCCCCATCTCCCCCTCGCCCCAGGATTCTCCCCCCA
>NW_009260435.1:2048595-2054972 GCF_000687185.1 Egretta garzetta | reverse complement strand
GTGTCCCCATCTCCCCGTGCCCCAGGATCCCCCTCTCTCCCGCCATGTCTCCATCTCCCCTCGCCCCCCCTGGCTGCTCCTACCTGGCCAGGCACTTCTCCTCGGCTGCGCAGCGCAGCGAGTACAGGTGAGCTCGCTGCACGTAGGTGGATGCTTGCACATAGTTGGGGTCCGGCACCAAGTCGGGGAGACCTGCCAGGAGGATGGAGACAGCCCTGAGGGTGGGGACAGGGCTTGGGGATGTGGCTTGGGGACACGGAAGTCCCCTCCTTGAAGCAGCCAGCCCCGACCTCGTAGGGAAGGTTTGCTTTGGTGACCGCCACGTTTTTTTAATTTTAAGCTGCAGACGGAAAATTCTCCCTTCCCCTCCCCTTCCTCCCCTCCCCGGCTCCTGCTGGCAAATCCCAATCCTCCATTTTCCTACAGCGGGATTGCTCAACCCATCCTCCTGGAAGCGATTGCCCCCAGCCCTGGCCAGCCGCCTGCCCAGCCACTCTGCGAGGGGTTATTGGGGTCCCCTGAAGCCCCCCGGCTCCCAGCCCCGCAGCAGCCAGCAAAATGGGGTGACACAACCCCCCAAAAATGAGGTCCCTCTTTCCTGTTTTTCACGCCAAAACAGGGGTGAAAGTGGGGCTCTGCTAACCCCAGGCCCCCCCACACCATTATCCTTCCTCTCCTTTAATTCCCCGACATTGCCCTGCACTGGGGGTTCAAGCCAAAGCTGTGGACAGACAGACAGCTGCAGGGACGGGTGGGGGCTGCCTCACTTTCCAAAAGCATTACAGAGCCCAGCTGGAGTCAGCACTTACCCCCCAGCAACGCCCTTTCACACCTTCCATTCCCAAAGTCTCCTCTGGGACCACCGACCCGGAAAGCACATCCTCACATCTGCCCCTCAAGAAGGGCCGGGATGGGGGTGGGATGCTCCCCAGGTACTCCCTGCCTCAGTTTCCCTTCTCATAGCCCTCTGCAAAGCCAAGCCCTGCTCCACAACAACCTCTGCTAAGCATCTCTTCTTGTGAGCTCACCAGCCTGTCCCCATCCCCATCCTCATCTTCATCCCCGTCCTCATCCCTGTCCCTGTCCCCATCCCCATCCTGATCCCCATTCCCATCTCCATTCTCATCCTCACCCCAATCTCCATCCTCATCCTCATCCCCATCGCTGTCCCCATTCCCATCCCCAGCCCTGTCCCCAGCCCCATCCTTGTCTTCATCCCATTCTTCATCCTCGACCCCATCCTCATCCTTGTCCCTGTCACCATCCTCGTCCTCATCCCCATTGCTGTCCCCATCCCCATCCTTGTCCCCAGCCCTGTCCCCAGCCCCATCCTTGTCCTCATCCCTGTCCCCAGCCCCATCCTTGTCCTCATCCCATTCTTCATCCTCATCCCCATCTTCATCCCCATCTTCATCCTCACACCCATCCTCGTCCTCGTTCCCATCCCCATCATCACCCCTCCATCCTCGTCCTCATCCCCATTGCTGTCCCCATCCCCATCCTTGTCCCCAGCCCTGTCCCCAGCCCCATCCTTGTCCTCATCCCTGTCCCCAGCCCCATCCTTGTCCTCATCCCATTCTTCATCCTCATCCCCATCTTCATCCCCATCTTCATCCTCACACCCATCCTCGTCCTCGTTCCCATCCCCATCATCACCCCTCATCCTCATCCTCATCCCCGTCCCCATCCCCATCCTATCTGCAACTGGTGCATGTGAATCCATGCATGAAGAGTCTAGTCACTCTTTGTTGATCTGAGGCCGAATCATGTTCTAGCTGCAGCTGGCTTAAGAGACATACAGAAGCAGCATATATATGAATTCCCTGCCTCTCTCATGTCTTGCACTGGACATGCCATAGATTTGGCATTGTACATTTTTAGTCCTTACAATTGTTTAGAAAACAGAGGCAAAGTTGTTGCTCCCCCCCCCCCCCCCCCATTTTTTTTTCCCTATTTTCCCTTTTTTCTGCGGGCAAAAAGAACAATGCCTTCTTGTTTCTTGGCCTGCCTTCCCTCGAGGGATCACGTCACTCCATTGGAGCTCGTTTCCTGCCCTGCTTGCTTGGTCATCGCTGCTGATGTAATACCCAAGGGGGCCGCGCACGCCAGGGGGGGAAATCAGGAGAGCTTGGAAAGACTTCCCCCCGCCCCCCTAAAAAAAAATTAATAATGAAAAAAGCGATGGAGAAAGACCCCCGGGCCCCATCCTGCTTGTGAGAGGAACCTTTGTCATCATTTATTAACCAGCTTTTCCCCCCCCGCTGTTGTTTATAATAAATTCTTGGACGCTCCAGAGAGAAACCCGACTCCTTTACCAACGGGGAGTTTTATTTTCCCCCCGCGATGGAGCCCGCCCTGGATGGCCCCGTTGTTATTGTAGGGTCTCACGCCTGAATTTTGGCTCAGGCCCGGCAGTGAAGGGTCAAACTGCAAGCGCCGGTATCACTGGGGTTAATGGGATGGCAGGATCCAGCCTCACCACCCTCCAGAGGTCCCCTTATCACAGCAAGGCACAGAACTGTCCCCATCCCGGACTGGCCAAATCCTGATCCCTTTTTGCTGAGCCAGCACTTTCCTGCCTCCTGCAAGTCAGGGGGCCTGGCAGCCCCCCGCTATCGCCTCCGAAAAGGGACAACCACAGCAAGAAAATGTTTGTTTTTCCTCCTCCGCCCCTCGGCCTGTCCCGGGGAACTGCCAGAGAAGATTTCCTTCTTATTCACCGTGAAAATTAGAATAATAAAAAAAGGCAGGCCTGCTCCCCGCCACGCTGTTTGTGCAGGTGTGGCAGGCTTAGACGAAAAATCCCGGCTCCAGCAGTTTTCTGAGAGGATGGCTGCTTTGCCTCCCTGTGCCCAGAGGTGCTGGGTCCCAGCCCTGGAGATGCAGGGACCACCAAAAGGGGTGGCTGTGAGCAGCAGGGCCGAGGGATGTGGGGACACCCCTGAGCGACTGAGACACATCCTTTCATCCCCCCATCCCAACCCATCCTATCCCATCCCATCCCACCTCTTCCCATCCCAACCTATCCCACCCCGACCCAACCCATCCCATCCCATCTCCAGCACCTCCTGACACACCCCTTCACACCCATCCCAGCCCCACTGAATCTTCTCGGGATTCCCGTTTGGTTCTTAATGCCTGAAGATAACAAAAAAATCAACCCAAACCCATCCCCAAGCCCACAAATGGGAGACTTTCCCAGTAAAATTGTCATCTCCTGGCCCAGTTGCCCCATCCAGGGGTGACAACATCCTCAGGTGTCACCACAACCACCACAACTCAAGCTTAGTGGGTAGCAAAATCCCCATCACCCCATGGGATTTCCAAACCCCATTCCCATTTAAAAACCAACCCCGGGCGACCCATTTGCATGAGGGCAAGGAGAAAAAGCTCTGCTGGAGATGGAGGAAAGCAGAAGGGAGGGGTGAGGCTAGGGTTCAGGGTGAGGAAGTCCCTGGAGATGCCTCCTGGGGGTCAGTCGAGAGTGGGGAGCCCTGGTGGGAACCGGCACCTTGGCTGAACCCCACAAAGGAGGGGTGGGCTATCTGCCCCCATGGCTTAGATACCACGCAGGCTTGGCTTTCACCAGCCAAGACCTCCTTTGCACGAGATGATTCAGCCCCTGGGCAAGCCTTGGGTGACACTTGGGTCCTCTGCAGCAGCCATGAGCAGGAAACATGAAGACTTTTGGTGTCTCCTCTCCATCTCCTTGCCAAAGCCTGGTCTACTGACTTTATCTCCCTCTCTTGACCAAGCCACGTGAGATGCTCCTCTTCCACCTCCACCACAGCCTGCCTGCCGATAGATTTAGAGCTGGAAACCATTTCAACTCTGATCTTCTAAGGTGTCTTGACTGGCCGGTTCAGACGGAGGGAGGAGGACAATCCACGATGCTCATGCAAGCCGCTATAAACCCCCTCATAAAAGCCGGTAGGATCTAATTGCTTAATTAACCCCCCAGGTGCCCCATCGAGGGGCCAGGAATGCTGCACATTCCTGAACCGATTAGAAGGCTCTTAAAGAGCTTAGGCGCATAATTAACATCTGATTCAGCTTTATAAAATGTTTTGACCAATTAAGAAACCTGCCTGCAGGTGACAGGCTTTGGGTTGTGGGTTGGGTTTTTTTGTGACCCCCAGGGAGGTGACAGCTTTCCCCAAACAAGGCTCGGCTGGAGAGAGCAGTAGGTGACCTGGACGAGAGGTTGGGCAGTGGGTTGGCCCCAGAGAGCCACCTACTCTGATCTTCTAAGGTGTCTTGACTGGCCGGTTCAGACGGAGGGAGGAGGACAATCCACGATGCTCATGCAAGCCGCTATAAACCCCCTCATAAAAGCCGGTAGGATCTAATTGCTTAATTAACCCCCCAGGTGCCCCATCGAGGGGCCAGGAATGCTGCACATTCCTGAACCGATTAGAAGGCTCTTAAAGAGCTTAGGCGCATAATTAACATCTGATTCAGCTTTATAAAGTGTTTTGACCAATTAAGAAACCTGCCTGCAGGTGACAGGCTTTGGGTTGTGGGTTGGGTTTTTTTGTGACCCCCAGGGAGGTGACAGCTTTCCCCAAACAAGGCTCGGCTGGAGAGAGCAGTAGGTGACCTGGACGAGAGGTTGGGCAGTGGGTTGGCCCCAGAGAGCCACCTCCCTGGGCTGGTGGGGTGATCTTTATCCTTTTCTTTATATTTATTAAGGAAAAATGTGAAGGAGGAGGCTGGGGGCTCCTGCACCGAGAGGTGGGTGTCCCACTGATAGGTTTGTTGGCCGATGAGGGTTGTCCACCCACCCATGGGCACCCTGATCCCCCTGGCAAAGCCATGGCACTGTCACCTCCCGGCCCAGCTTCCAGGGTTCCTTGAAGAACACAGCCTTTGCCAAGAGGCAGAAGATAAGTCTGGCAGGCAACTTCTCATTTTCCTGTCACCTCAGGTCATCTGCAGGGCAGGCATCCCCAGACGTCCCTCTCCAGAGACAAGGACCCCCCGCATCCCTCGCCCCCGCATCCCTCGCCCAGAGGGAGCAGCTGCTCCCATTGAGGTGGGCAGAGGTCCGGAGGAAGATCCTCTCCGCACAAACCCTGTCCCCAAGCTCTTTCCCACACATCCTCAGCGGGGCTGGCCGGACCTTGGGCTGACCCAGCCCGGCTGCTCTCGCTGTGTTTACTCACTCGCACGCAATGGGGCAGGGCTGGGATGAATGCTTCCCTCAGTACGAACCCTCTGGGATGGGATTTTCTCAGAATCCAGGGATGGGGCTGGATGGGTTATGGGGTCAGATGGGTCAGAGGCTCCAGCTGAGATGGCTTTCCCAAGGGACAGGCAAGGGAACAGATCCCCCAGGCTGCTGCTCCTCACGCCCTCCAGCCTTGCTTCCAATTTTACCACGGAGCAAAAATGCTCTTGGCAAGCCTCAGCCAAAAGCCACAGCATTTCATCAGGATCGGGGTCAGTAGGATGTGAAATGACGGCGTCGCATCCCTGCTGCGACCTTGGTCCCCTGCTGCAGCCGCGATGCAACCGGCTTGGGGGGGGAGGGGGTGACGGGGGCGATCAGCCCTGAGTGAGGCAGCACAGATCCACCCCATGAACCGAGTCTGCCCTGGCACAAGGCATGTGGCCAGAATGACCCAGGACATGGCACTGTCCTACCCCAGGAGCACAGCATGACCCCAACCCACAGCACACAGCCACCCCACAGATGCAGGATGACCCAGGATATGGCACACAGCCACCCCACGCACGCAGGACGGCCTGGGAGGTGGCACACAGCCACCCCACAAATGCGGGATGACCTAGGACATGGCACATAACCCCCCCTTGAGCCCAGTGTCCCCCCATCCCACAGCACAAACCCACCCCATGAGCATGGGATAACCTGGGACACAGCACAAACCCACCCCACGAGCACGGGAGGACCTGGGATACAGCACAGGCCCACCCCAAGCCCAGCCCATAGTGGGACTCGCCCCTACGCGCCCCTTCCCTTTCCTCCCCTGAGGTTTTTCACCACCTCAAACATCATTCCCCAAACACCTAGGGTCTCCAACAGCTCCAGCCCCTCAGTGGCCCCTTGGCCACATTTGTCCCTATAGCACCAGGGCAGCACCCTGGGAGAGCACCTGGCACCAGACGTAGGTGCAGAGGGCTCTGCCCTGGGGGATGCCTTCTCCCCAGGTGATGAAGCACCCAGGGCACCATCCCACCCCAGGGAGCTGCCACCGATCCCAGGGTCCCCCCAAGACTCACCCCGTCCGCCATGGCTGGGCCTGTAGACGCTGCCCACGCTGACTCGAGCTTGGTTATCGGGGACGGCTTGCGGCATTTCGGGGCTCCTGGCAGGCAGGTAGGACTCGGGGCGAGGAACCCCATAAGGCTCTGGC